>NC_041382.1:595358629-595433788 GCF_002162155.2 Triticum dicoccoides | reverse complement strand
GGGGTAGGCATGCCCCCACCCTCGTGGGCCCCACCGAGCTCCACCGACGTACTTCTTTCGCCTATATATACTCTTATACCCTAAAAACATCAGGGGGAGCCATGAAACCACTTTTCCATCGCCGCAACCTTTTGTACCTGTGAGATCCCATCTGGGGCCTTTTCTGGCGATCTGCCGGAGGGGGGAATCGATCATAGAGGGCTTGTACATCAACACCATAGCCTCTCCGATGATGTGTGCGTAGTTTACCACAGACCTTCAAGTCGATAGTTATTACCTAGATGGCTTCTTCTCTCTCTTTGGTTCTCAATACAAAGTTCTCCTCCATGTTCTTGGAGATCTATTAGATGTAATACTTTTTGCGGTGTGTTTGCCGAAATCCGATGAATTGTGGATTTATGATCAAGTTTATCTATGAATAATATTTGGTTCTTCTCTGAATTCTTATATGCATGATTTGATATCTTTGCAAGTCTCTTCGAATTATCAGTTTAGTTTGGCCTACTAGATTGATCTTTCTTGTAATGGGAGAAGTGCTTAACTTTGGGTTCAATCTTGCGGTGTCCTTTCCCAGTGATAGTAGGGGCAGCAAGGCACATATTGTATTGTTGCCATCGAGGAAAAAAAGATGGGGTTTATATCATATTGCTTGAGTTTATCCCTCTACATCATGTCATCTTGCTTAATGCATTACTCTGTTCTTATGAACTTAATACTCTAGATGCATGCTGGATAGCGGTCGATGTGTGGAGTAATAGTAGTAGATGCAGAATTGTTTCGGTCTACTTAACACAGACGTGATGCCTATATTCATGATCATTGCCTAGATATTCTCATAACTATGCGCTCTTCTATCAATTGCTCGGCAGTAATTTTGTCACCCATCGTAATACATACTATCTTGAGAGAAGCCACTAGTGAAACCTATGGCCCCCTGGGTCTATTTCTTATTATATTGCATCTCTTTTTATTTACATTGCATCTCGTTACTATTTTGCAATCTTTACTTTTCGATCTATACAACAAAAATACCAAAAATATCTATCTTACTATCTTTATCAGATCTCACTTTCGTAAGTGACCGTGAAGGGATTGACAACCCCTTTATCGCGTTGGATGCGAGGTTCTTGATTATATGTGCAGGTACTAGGTGACTTGTGTGTTGTCTCCTACTGGATTAATACCTTGGTTCTAAAAAACTAAGGGAAATACTTATGCTACTTTGTTGCATCACCCTTTCCTCTTCGAAGGAAAACCAACACATGCTCAAGAGGTAGCATGCAAAACATCAAGAGTAAACCCTCGAGGGTGATTCCTCCAAGTTCACCTTGATGGTTACATCAAGTGGAATCCATCAAGGGTGATTCCTCAGATTTCCCCTTGGTGTTATGGACACTGATGACCCACAAGTATAGCGGATCAATCATAGTCCTTTCGATAAGAGTGTCGAAGCCAATGAGGAGCAGAAGGAAATGACAAGTGGTTTTCAGCAAGGTATTCTCTGCAAGCATTGAAATTATCGGTAACAAATAGTTTGGTAGCAAGGTAATTCGTAACGGGTAACAAGTAACAAGTGTAACAAAGGTGCAACAAGGTGGCCCAATCCTTTTGATAGCAAAGGATAAGCCTGGACGAACTCTTATATAAAGAAAAGCTCTCCTGAGGACACATGGGAATTATCATCAAGTTAGTTTTCATCATGCTCATATGATTCGCGTTCGCTACTTTGATAATTTGATATGTGGGTGGACCTGTGCTTGGGTGATGGCCTTAGTTGGACAAGACTCCCACTTATGATTAACCCATCTTGCAAGCATCCGCAACTATGAAAGAAGAATTAAGATAAATCTAACCATAGCATCAAACATGTGGATCCAAATCAGCCCCTTACGAAGCAACACATAAACTAGGGTTTAAGTTCTTTCACTCTAACAACCCATCATCTACTTGCTACTTCCCAATGCCTTCCCCTAGGCCCAAATCATGGTGAAGTGTCATGTAGTCGATGTTCACATAACAACACTAGAGGAAAGACAACATACATCTCATCAAAATATCGAACAAATACCAAATTCACATGATTAGTTATAACAAGACTTCTCCCATGTCCTCGAGAACAATAGTAACTACTCACAAAGCATGTTCAGGTTCATGATCAGAGTTGTATTGAATATCATTAAGGATCTGAACATACGATCTTCCACCAAATAAACCAACTAGCATCAACTACAAGGAGTAATCAACACTACTAGCAACCGATAGGTACCAATCTGAGGTTTTGAGACAAAGATTGAATACAAGAGATGAACTAGGGTTTGAGATGAGATGGTGCTGGTGAAGATGTTGATGAACTCCCACGATGAGAGGATCGTTGGTGATGATGATGGCTTCGATTTCCCCTCCCGGAGGGAAGTTTCCCCGGTGGAATAGCTCTGCCAGAGACCTAGATTGCTTCTGCCCAGGTTCCGCCTCGAGACGGTGGCGCTTCGTCCCAAAAGTCTTCTCTTTATTTTTTCTAGGTCAAAACCCTTCATATAGCAGAAGATGGGCACCGGAGGCTGACCAGGGGGCCCACAAGCTCAGGGGGTGCGCCCCTAGGCTTGTGGCCACTAGTGGGTCCCCTCCTAGTAGTTCTTCGCCCAATATTTTTTTATATATTCCAAAACAATTCTCCGTAAAGTTTTAGGACATTTGGAGTGTGCAGAATAGGGATCTCAGATTTACTCATTTCTGGTCCAGAATTCCAACTGCCGACATTCTCCCTCTTCATGTGAATCTTGCAAAATAAGGGAGAAAAGGCATGAGAATTATATTACAAAGTGTAATAATTGTCCATAACGCAATAAATATCAACATAAAAATATGATGCAAAAAGATCATATCAACTCCCCCAAGCTTAGACCCCGCTTGTCCTCAAGTGAATCCGAAATCGATAATCATGACCACATGTTTAGAGATAGAGGTGTCGATAAAAGAAAATACAAACATGAGGGCATCATGATCATCTTTAGAATAGCAATATATTGTCATATAACTTCTCATGCTAAAGTGATAATTCTTTCACAAGGTAAAGTATGAACTATAAACTTCATTCAAAACTAACAAACTATGATCTCAGTCATTGATGCTGTCGGGGATAACTGATCCACGAACACCTATGGGGCCGGCGGACCGGGCCCCTTTTGGTTCGGCGGGGGGCGGAGGTCGCACGAAGAGCAAATCGAGGCGAGGCACACGAGCAGTTTACCCAGCTTCGGAGCTCTCCGGAGAGATAACACTCCTACTGCTGCTTGTCTGGTTGTATTATCTGGTGTTCTTGCTCTCCAAAGCGAGAGTGTGGTGTTCTCTGGGCTCGAATGAATCGAAGCTGACTGTCCGAACCTCTGAGCCGAACCCCCTCTACGTTGCGCATGGGCCTCCTTTTATATGCTAAAGGGGTCACCGACAGGTGGCAACGCAGAGGAGGGTAAAAACGTAAAAAGCGAGGTAGTTGATACAGTTGCTTATACAGTGCACCCTACCTAACCCTGACGGCAGGGGACAAGGGCATTAAATGCCCGTCCGAGTCGCCCGAACAGTGCAGAAAAGGACCGTTAGGGGCGCCACCGTTCGCCACGATGGCGATCTTGTCAGCTTCGCATGCCACTGCCGCATCGCTGGCTGCACAGCCTCCCGCCACGCGCACCCGGAGAGGCCCCCAGAGCGACACGTTGGTGGATGCGCTGGAGCATGGGCGCAGAGTGGCCGCCTGCCGCGGCAAGCGCCTTGCCGCTGTTGTTATCTTGCCGGGTCCAGAAGCTCGTTGCTCACCTGGCCCCGGGGTACCTTGTTTAGTCTTCCCGGCAAGCTCCTCTTGCCGGGGGCTTGCTGCCTTGCCGGAGCACGTGGCGCGTCGCGGCAAGTTCCTTGGAGCGCCTTGGTTGGCCTTCCCGGCAAGCTCCTCTTGCCGGGGTCTTGTCTCCTTAGCTTAAATACTTTGTTCTTGGATGGCTCCAAGGGAACCTTGGGGGATCTTGGCGTTCGCCCGGCAAGCCTTTGCCGCGGGGTGCTGCAACTGCCCGTGCACAAGTTCGGGGTACTAGGGTACCCCTATTCTAGTACACCGACAGGAGCCCCCGGGCCTGGGCCAGACACAGTGCCGAGCGCTGTTGGGCCAGGCCCAAGACAGGGCACGGGCACACGCGGGCTGGGCCACGCCAAATCTTGTTCCGTATCCACCGCACTCTCCCATAACGGCACGCGTTGAATGCGGCATCGTGGGAGAGATCGTGGGTGGTTGTTTATTTGGAAGGCCGAAACGTCCGCCCCGTCCCTCTTTATAAGCAGAGGAAACAGGGGCAGTTCGTTCCCCCCTCGCTGGTTGCTGCTACTCGTTCTTCACAAACTCCGCCGCTCCCCCCTTCTTCTCGAAGCCGAGAGAGCAACGTTCCGCCCCCCCCATTGCCACCAGCATCACCACGCCGTCGACCTTCCCCACCACCTCCGCCATGGCCCCGAAAGCCGACAAGGGAAAGGGTGTGAAGTCGGCCGAGGCGCAGCGGCTCGCGGCGCTGCGGAAGGAGCGGGCGATCTTCACCCCCCAGCTCGGCGTGCAGGAGCTGAGGGAGTACTTCTACCTCTTTTGGGCGACGGAGACGCGTGCGCATCCGCGCACGAGGGTACTCCCGGCCGCTACCTTGGAGTCGGCTCCAAATGGGTACCCGTTCTTCCCGCTATTCTTCTATTGCGGGCTCTGCCCGCCCTTCTCGGAGTTCTTCTGTGATATTATGAACACATATGGCTTCCGCCTCCTTGACTTCACCCCCAATGCTGTCCTGACCATGGCAGTTTTCGCACACTTGTGCGAAAACTTTGTCGGAGTCCACCCTAGTGTAGCCCTTTTCCGCCATTACTTCATGCCTCGGGTAGAGAGAGGAGAGCCGCTTGCCGTAGGGATTGCTTGGATCTCGAGAGTCAGCAAGAAGGATGCGTACTTGGAGGGTGAGCTCCGCAGCAAGTGGGAGTAGTGGAGAGCGGAGTGGTGTTGGATCGTCGAGGAGGATCCGTAGCCCTTCACCGCCGTGCGTCAAACTCCAATAGTGCGCGGCAATGACTGGAGCAACGTGGCCCCGGAAGACGAGAGGCTGAAGATCGCCATCACTAGGATTCTTCGCCTCAGGCTTGCCAAGCTCACCGTAGGTGCTGTCGAGGCAGATTTCCTCCGCCGCGGCATTGCCCCCCTGCAGGAGAGGAGGAGGCCCGCCTGGGAATTCAAGAATTCGGCGGACATCATGAGGCTGCGGCCAGGCCTTAACTACAACTTCACTGTCTTGGAGTTGGACGCAATGCTCTTGGAATTATTCAAACGCGACCCCCAGCACCCATTCACACTGCCGAGGGGCGTAGTTCCTTTGTGCAATAACTCTTTGCTTGACCGGATCCGCGCCATGATGCCCATGATGCCGTTGTGCGATTCACACGGCATCGTCCCAACTTGGCAAGAGCCTGCGGACGATGTTGTGCGAGCGTTCTTCGACACCTTGGAGGAATTGCCGGTCCGCGCTGACGAGCAGAAGAGCCTCACCCGTGACACCACCGACGAGGAGCTGCAGCTCATCGCTACTAGGGCGGAAGAGGCTGCGGCCGCAGCTGCTGCGGGTGTGTTTGGGTTTACTGTGGAGGAGGCAGAGGCTGCAGAGGCGGCAAACCTTGCCGAACGCGCAGAGTTCATGGGCGAGGAGGAGCCTGCCGGTTCCGAAGCCGAGTCGAGCGAGGCCGGCGAGGAGGAGGCTGAACCTTCAGAGAGCTTGCCGCAGGCAGAGCCCCCGGCCCCGCCAAGGAGGCGCCTTCGCAGGGCTGGGGACGCAGCAGGGCGGCAGCCGGCTCCACAGCTACCGAGCCACGCGACGCGCTCTACCGCGGCAAGCAATGTTGCCGCGGGAGCGCCTCACGCAGCAGCGGCAACTGGAGCAGGATCTTCCTGGGCTACTGCCACCGCCCCTGCTAAGCGGGCAAGAGATCCTACTCATCCACCTCGCCGCACCGGAGGAGGGCCGGACTTCGACCTTTCCGCGCTCAGCTCCAACGAGGAGGAAGAACAGTGAGTTTCTTTGGTGCTCTTATAATCCTCCAATCTTGATGTTTATATCTTGTATCTGACTTGCTCCAATCTGGACTCCTTTCTTTTCAGAACACTGGCCCAGAGAGCGGCGAAGAGGGCCAAGGCCGCGGTGATCGTCATCGAGGATGACCCCATCGTGTCGGCAGGAGGTGGGCCCGAGACCACCTTGACGGACCCGACAATCACTCCTCGGAGCAGCCCTTAGCGCAGCCCCCAGCGTAAGTTCATGGTTTAGCCTTCTGTTGTCGGGTGCGCTGGAGTGCTTTTTCCTTTGTTGATATCTTGCTTGTTGACTTGTGCAGGAGCAGAGCAGCCTCATCAGGAGCGCCCGGAGGCCGGTCCCGAAGTGCCACCTGCTTCGACTGCGTCGCCAAGGGAGGAGCCCCCGGCAAGGGAGCGTTCTCTGGCAAGGGGGGACTCTCCGGCAAGGGACGGCACTGCTGATCCTGCTGCGACCGCGGCCGCAACTGAAGATCTTGGCGCAGGTAATCCACTTGCCCAGAAACTTTCCCTTGGGTTCTGCTTCTTCTGTTTTTCCTTTCTTGGATTTTTGATTGATTTTCCTCCCTTCTTCGTTCTTCAGACCCATCTTCGGCTGAGCCAATGGAGACAGAGGCCGCCGGCGAGGAAGGTGCCGGTGCTGATGAGACCGCCGGCGAGGGGGCCGCCGGGGCTGCTGCTGCGGAAGCCGGCGAGGGGTCGGGCGATCGCACTGACGACCCTGAGGCCGCAGGAGCGCCGGGCGCTGCACCGACCGCCGAACCCTCTGCCGCTTCCGTGGAGCCGGGCTCCGAGGAGCCCCAGCCCGACGCCTACTTGCAGGCCGGTGACAACATCTTCATCAAGCTACCCTGGGCGTCGAGCTCCAGGGCGCCAGTCGAGGGGGAGACTTTTGACGGGGAGGTGCTCGCCTCTGCCGGACTGTCATTGGTTGACGCGCCCGGCAGCAGCAGTGGCGAGCCTGAGGAGGAGCAGCTGCTGTGGAAGCTGCTATCACTCTACCGCACCCGGCAAGCCAAGCTGGCTTCCCGGGAAGCGCTTGTCACGAAGGCGGGAGTTGACATGGAGAAGCGCGTGGAGGAGCTCCGGGGACAAAATCAAGAAGCTCTTCTGTCCCTGGCGCAGGAGCGGGAGCGAGTAGACGAGGAGCGCATGGCCTTTCTCCTCGAGAAGGCCGAGGCTGAAGAGAATCAAAGGCTGGCTGCCGAGAGACAGTCCACGTGGGAAGGTGAACTAGTGCAGCGGAAGGCCCATCTCGACAGCTACGAGGAAGAGCTTGCCGAGCGCAAGCGAGCACTTGGCAGGGCGCTCAAGGAGGCAAAGGACGCCGCGGCAACTGCAGAGACCGCCAAGAAAGAGCTAGAGGAGAAGGTGGCGCGGCTGGAGGCTGACATTGGGAAGAGCAGCGAGGAGCTTGCCGCGCTCAAGCGTGAGTGCGAGAAGGATGCTGCCGCCCACGGTGAGCTGCAAGGCCTTCTCGCTGAAAGGGGCAAAGAGTTCAGCGCCGCCAAGGATTCCAAAGCAGACCTGGAGCTGAAGCTGGCCACGCTGACGCAGTCGCTGGAGGCCGCCAAGGAGCGGGAGAAGACCTTGGCGGAGAAGGTCAAAGCTGACGCGGCGCTGCTGGAGAGCATTGCAGTTACCCAGAACTCGTTCAGAGACACAGTGGAGCACTGGACCGAGGGTCTGGTGAACACTGCCGCCGTCATCAACGAGGAGCTGGCGCAGCTGGGGATGGAGGACTTTGGGTATCCTTCCGACGAGAGCCTTCAACCCAGCGCCAAGCTCAGCCTATTCTTCAAGGGCGTGGCGACGGCACTCCAGCGGCTCCGGGAGAGGATCCCGAAGCAGCTGGCCGACGAGTCCGCAAAATCTGCACTGGGGTTCTCCAGAAGGTGCTGATGAAGGTGGCCTTCTGCAACCCAGGCCTCAGCTTCACCAACGTCCTCAGGTCCTTGCCGCCTGACGCCGATCTGGACGCACTCAAGGCCCTTGTCGCACCCATTATGGACAAGGTGAGCGAAATCAAGAGAGTCGAGGGCGGGCGCGTAGATTAGGCCGCCTATTTCTTCTTTTCCCTTGTCGCTGCTAGTCATGTTATGAGAACAGTTTGTTAGAGCTGCGACAAGTTATCTTTGTAATATAACTTTATTTCTGTCTATCAATTGCTATGTTATTTCCTCTACTAGATTCCTTCCCTTGTATGTTTTTACCCTACGCTTCTAGGGAACTTGTCGGCGCAGGCGCCCGAGCCGCGAGCGCTGAGTGCGGGACTTCAGCAGCCTGCTGGTGGCGCTGCTTCCGACAAGAAACCTTGTCGCGACTAGATGCAGCACGCTTAAGCTGTTGAGAGGACTCGAAACAAAGTAAGGGCGCAACTAGCCACGAGTTGGTTCCTCCGCGCACAGGTTTTCCATACAAAGCAGGGTCGTTCGAGGAAGATAACTCAAAAATTTAAAAAGTGATTGCTCAAACTTTGGCAACTTAGCTTTTCTGTCATTTGCTTCCCGGTAAGGCAAGTCTTTGCTTGAACGACGCCTGGCCCATACCACAATCTTCTCCTTTCCCCCCGGCAAACTTGTGTGCGGGAGAACCTTCTTTTCCTTTTAAAAGAAAAAGAAAGAAGAGAAAAATAATAACATGGAGCTCTTCGGCTCGTTGCTGCTTACCGGATGTAGGTGCTGCACAAAGTGTCAGATAATTAGATGCAAGAAAGGAACTAACGCAAGAAATGGACAAGCTGTGCGGAGCACATGGGGTTTTACTTATGCACGGGATCTGCGCCCGGCTTTGTACAAAGGATTACATGCAACAGCGGCAAGACTTGTACAAAAGGTGGTTGCCGGAACGGGTTCCGGCAACCGCGCCTTATGGGAAAAACTTACGAAGATGTTCTATGTTCCAGGAGTTGCTCACTGGAATGCCATCTTCGGTCTCAAGGCCGACAGCGCCAGGCCTTGTGACTCGTCTCACCCGATAAGGGCCTTCCCACTTCGGCGTCAACTTGTTGGAATTCTTGGCGGACTGAACGCGCCGAAGAACAAGGTCGCCTTCCTCGAAGCTTCTGGCTTTAACTTTGCGGCTATGATAGCGGCACAAAGCTTGCTGGTATCGAGCAGCTCGTACAGCAGCCTAAAGACGATCTTCCTCAAGGAGCAGCACGTCGTCTTGCCGCAGTTGTTCTTGCTCAAGCTCATCATAAGCGAGCACTCGAGGTGATCCGTATACGAGTTCCGTGGGAAGAACTGCCTCTGCTCCATAGACTAGAGCGAAAGGTGTCTGGCCAGTGGCTCGATTTGGCGTCGTTCTGATCGACCAAAGAACCACCGGCAGCTCCTCGATCCAGTTCCTTCCGCACCTGTGCAGCCTGTTGAAAGTTCTGGTCTTGAGTCCGTGCATCACTTCAGCATTTGCCCTCTCTGCTTGACCGTTGCTTCTTGGATGAGCAACAGAAGCGAAGCAGACCTTGGCGCCAAGGTCTTGGACATACTGCATGAAGGTGCGGCTCGTGAATTGCGTGCCATTGTCGGTGATGATCCTGTTGGGAATCCCGAAATGGCAAACAATCGACCTGAAGAACTTGACTGCTGACTGTGCTGTCACCTTCCTCACTGGCTGCACTTCTGGCCACTTTGTGAACTTGTCAATTGCGACGTACAAGTACTCAAAGCCCCCGACAGCTCGGGGTAAGGGGCCGAGGATATCGAGCCCCTAGACCGAAAATGGCCAGGATAAAGGGATCGTCTGGAGAGCTTGAGCTGGCTGGTGTATCTGTTTGGAGTGGAACTGGCACGCTTCACACTTGGTTACTTGTGCAGTTGCATCCTGGAGGGCTGTTGGCCAAAAGAAACCTTGCCGGAAAGCTTTGCCGGCAAGTGCTCTTGCGCCTATGTGGTGGCCACATATGCCTCCATGTATCTCTGCCAACAGCTTTTGTCCATCTTCCCGGCGAATACACTTCAATTTCACCCCGTTGAGTCTTCTTCTGTACAGTATGCTATCGACAAACTGGTACATACTTGACTGCCGGGCTACTCTTTCCGCTTCTTCTTGCTCTTCGGGAAGTTCTCCTGTCTGAAGGAAATGGACAATCTGCTGTGCCCATGCTGGAGCTTGTGGCTCGACAACAAGGACTAAAGGCGCATCTGCTGCTGCGGGAACATCTGCTTCCACGGCAAGGACTCGTGGTCCTGCCGGAACTTGATGTTCCCCAGCAAGCTTGCCGGAGCAAAACTTGTCGGGAGCGTCTGCTTCAACGGAACAAACCATAACGCTTGCCGGAGCAGACTGCCCCTCAGCATCCTTGGTGTTGATCTTGGGGACTTTCTTGGCGGCGGCTTCGGGGAGCTCTGCCGGAAAGTAGTCACCGGAAACCAACTTCCTCTTCTTGCTTTGTCCAGTTGATGGTGCTACGGATGGTTGAGTCAACTTAAGCACAAAGATCCCCGGTTCCACAGGTAACTTTAGTGCGGCGCACTTTGACAGGCCGTCAGCAATATCATTCTGAGCTCTTGGGATATGCTCCATTTGTAGGCCGTCAAAGTGCTCTTCTAGCTTCCTCACTTCATCGACATGCGCTTCCATCAACGGACTCTGGTAGTTCTTGTTCACTTGTCGGACGACAAGCTGTGAGTCACCCCTGACAATGAGCTTCTTGATCCCAAGGTCTGCTGCGATTCTGAGACCGGCAAGCAATCCTTCATACTCTGCAGTATTGTTGGTTGCCTGCTCTTTGGGAAAGTGCATCTGGACTACATACTTGAGGTGCTCTCCGGTGGGTGCGACAAGCAGCACGCCTGCACCGGCGCCTTGCAGCGAGAAGGCACCGTCAAAGTACATCAGCCACTCTTTGCTTGCCTCTTTGACGGGGATGCTCGTTTCTGGAATTTCTTCATCTGGGGTTGGCGTCCACTCTGCTATGAACTCTGCCAATGCTCTGCTTTGGATAGTTGAGGTGCTCTCAAACTTGAGGCCAAAGCTTGACAATTCCAGCGCCCACTCAACAATCCTGCCTGTTGCTTCTGGATTTTGCAGTATCCTCTTCAGTGGAAAGCGAGTGACGACTGTGATCTCATGTGCTTGGAAGTAATGGCGCAGCTTTCTCGAGGCCATGAGGAGGCCGAAAAGCAACTTCTGCACACCATAGTACCTTGATCTAGCCCCCTGCAGAAGGGAACTGACAAAGTAAACTGGGCGCTGCACCATTCTCCTTGGCATCTTATCGTGCTCCTGCGCAAACTCATGTTTGTCGGGACCAGAGCTTGTCGGCGAAGCCCCCTGCTTGTCATCGGATGGGCCTGCCGTGGTTGCTGGCTCATCATCCGCCTCCCTCTCCGCCACTAACGCAGCACTAACCACTTGATTGGTTGCCGCTATATACAGCAGCAACTTCTCTTGCGGCTTAGGTGCGACAAGTGTTGGAGTGGAGGACAGGTATCTCTTCAAGTCCTGCAGCGCAGCCTCCGCTTCCGGAGTCCATTTCATTGGACCTGCCTTTTTCAAAATTTTGAAAAATGGCAGGGCGCGCTCAGCAGATCTAGAGATAAACCTGCTGAGAGCAGCCACGCGTCCGGCAAGCCTTCGTACATCCTTGACGCGCTTTGGTGCTTCGATCTGCTCGATGGCTTTGATCTTGTCGGGATTGGCTTCAATTCCCCGCTGAGACACGAAGAATCCAAGAAGCTTGCCGGAAGGGACTCCAAACACGCACTTCTCGGGGTTAAGCTTGAGGTTGATCTTGCGCAGGTTTGCAAATGTCTCATCTAAATCTTGAATCAGGGTCGCCTTGTTCTTGCTCTTGACCACTATGTCATCCATGTAAGCTTCCACATTTCTGTGTATTTGTGGCTCAAAAGCATGGTGGACTACCCTTGCGAATGTTGAACCAGCATTCTTCAAACCGAAAGGCATTCGTACGAAGCAGTACGTGCCACACGGGGTGATAAATGCGGTTTTCTCTTCATCTTCTTCTGCCATGAAGATCTGATGGTATCCTGAGTATGCATCAAGAAATGAAAGCAAATCACATCCGGCTGTGGAGTCAACAATCTGGTCAATACGCGGCAAGGGAAATGGGTCTTTGGGACAAGCTTTATTAACATCAGTGAAGTCAATACAAAGTCTCCATTTCCCGTTAGCCTTGCGCACAACAACAGGATTGGCCAACCACGTGGGATGGAGTACTCCTCTGACAAGGCCTGCTGCTTCCAACTTCTTGATTTCTTCTGCGATGAATTCTTGGCGCTCTACTGCTTGCTTCCGGACTCTCTGCTTGACGGGCCGCGCATGAGGACAGACAGCAAGGTGGTGCTCAATTACTTTCCTGGGAACACCGGGGATATCAGACGGTTGCCACGCAAATACGTCGACATTCGCCCGCAGGAAAGAAACGAGCGCGCTTTCCTATTTGGGGTCAAGAGTGGCGCTGATGGTGAAGGTACCACCAGTGCCATCCTCCTTGGCGGACACCTTCTTGGTCTCAGGTAGAGCTGCCCTTGCTTTCTTACACTTGCCGGTGGAGATCGATGGTGCGTCCTCGACGGTAGCGCAGCACTCCGAAGAGGTGCGCTTGCCGGAGTGGGCATCAGAGCTCTTGTCGGACTTGGTCTTCTTCTTCCCCCCGGGAGCTTCAGCGGAAAGTGTCCTTCGTTCTGCTGCGGCTGCTGCTTCTCGGTAGATCTTGTCGGCACAGATAAGAGCATCCTTCTTGTCGCCAGGGACAGAGATGACACTTATTGGGTCTGGCATTTTCAGTATGTTGTACGCATAGTGAGAGGCTGCCATGAACTTGGTGAGTGCCGGACGGCCAAGGATTCCATTGTAAGGTAATGGAAAGTCGGCAACGTCAAACGTGACCCTCTCAGTCCTGAAGTTCAGTTCACTGCCAAATGTTACCGGCAACGTGATCTTTCCCTTTGGCTTGCTCCTTCCCGGGTTGATTCCTTGAAATGTGCCGGTCTCTTCGAGCTCGCTGTCAGGGATCTGGAGCTTCTGGAGCACCACGGAGGAGATCAAGTTCAAACCGGCCCCGCCGTCAACTAGCATCTTAGTGACCTTGAGGTTGCGGATTGTTGGTGAAACCAACATCGGCAAGCACCCGACCGCAGTTATGCGATCCGGGTGGTCCTCAATATCAAAGATGATAGGCGTGCCGGACCATTTCAGAGGCTTGCGTGACTCGACGGGTGGTTCTACTGCATTAACTTCCTGCACCCACTGTTTGAGCTGGCGGTGCGAGGCATGCAGAGAAGCACCACCGTCAACGCACAGGACCTCTGTGGCTTTCTGGAACTCCTGCTCATCAGTCTCCTCATCATCCATATCTTCATCGTCGCTGTCATCTTCATCCTTGTCGCGGCCGCGAGGAGGTCTGTCTCCTTGCCGCTGCTTGGCCTTGCCGCGGCGTCCTCCTCGGCCGGGACGTTTCTTGCCGGATCCACCAGCTCCTTCCTGGGCCTTCTCTTTGTCGCGCCGCTCGTATTCAGCTTTCTATTGCTCAACAGGCTGCTCGACTCTCTTACAGTTCTGAAGATCATGGCCCTTGGTGCGGTGAATCTTGCAATACTGCTTGTTGGTGCCGTCCTGCTTGTCGGCGACCGCCACCTCCGCAGCAATCTCCTTGCCGGAGTCACCAGCTTTGGCTTCCTTGGCGTCACCACCGTTGCCGGACTGCTCAACAACTAGCACTTCTTTGCCTTTCCTCCTTCTGTTGTTCCGCCGCCGGTTTTTCCTTGTCGGGGCAGCATCTTCGCTGTCAGATCCTCCCGCTCCTATATTTTCTCCGGGGAGTCTCCTCCCTTCCTCAGCACGCGCGCACTTGTCGGCCAGTGCATATAACTCACTGACGTCCCTGATTTTGCACATCGCCATTTCCACCCGCATCCCGCGGTTCCGCACGTTCTGATGGAATGCGCTGATCACCGCGGCAGGGTGTACGTCTGGGATATTGTGCTGCACACTACTGAATCTCTAGATGTACTTGCGCAAGGGCTCTCCTTCCTTCTGGGCGAGCAGATGAAGATCACTCTCCTGGCCATGAGGCTTGCGTCCGCCGGCAAAGGCGCCGACAATCTGATGGCACAGATCAGCCCAAGAGGATATGGAGTTGTCCGGCAAGTGCATGAGCCAGGATCTGACATTGGGCTTGAGCACCAGCGGGAAGTAGTTGGCAAGGATCTTGTCATCTCGTCCCCCGGCAGCTTGCACCGCAATGGTGTAGATGCTGAGGAACTCTGACGGATGCGTCTTGTCGTTGTACTTCTCCGGTACGTCTGGTTTGAAGTTCTTTGTGCTGGGCCACTGGACTTGCCACAGCTCACGAGTGAACGCAGGACAACCTACCGCGTACGGCAGATCGCCTAGTTCCCCTGGTGCATGCATGTCAACAGAGGGCCCAGCGCTCTTGTCAGATTGACGTCGCGCTTCTCTTCGGCGCTCGATGCGGGTTCGAGCGTCTTCTTGTTGTCGATCATGAAGAACTTGGCGCTGATCGCGACGAGCTCGTGGATCCGACGATGCAGTGGAGTCGCTGTCGAGGTGGATCCGGCGAGTTGGCGATCTTGGCCTTCGGGCCGGTGATTGCATGGTAGTTGCACCTCCGCCCGTTTCGTCGCCACCGACTCGCATCCGGCGGTCCTGCCGCGGCGGCGACGCGCTCGGCCGCCGTGGAGTGTCGCCGTTGGCGTAGCCGATGAGACTCTGAATGGTGGCTCTCCATTCGTCGATCTTGTCTGACGTCGGAGGGTAATCTAGGAGAAGTTGAGCTCGCGCCAAAGCTTCTGCTGGGGTAGTGGGTGGCAGTGTCGGACGGTGCGAGGAGCGGGACGTGCTCGAACTTCTAACTATGTTAGAAGGAGCAGTATCCCGTCCAGGCGACCGTGCCCCGCTCGTGCCAGCACGCTGGCGTGCATGCTGGTCTTGAGCGCTCCGAGATCCACCAGCTTGGTCTTGGGCTATCATGCGTATGGCACTGCTAGTGCCATGACGCTGTTGATCTTGCGCCTCCTGAGAGTGGCGTGCAACATATACAGTCGCCGAGGTTTGTGCAGCCTTGTTCTTAGACCTGGCAGCATCATGGGCTTCCTCGCCGACGTTGTTTCTTCCGCCGGCGTCCATCCCACCACTCGTTTGCTCCAACGGTGGCGGAAGTGACGTGGATGGAGCGGCTGCCGCCGAAGTCTTCTTCTTCGGTGGCATGTTGATGAAGAGAATAAGGATCTAGCTCGTGTGAACGCCGGATCTGGTTCACACAATATCGACACCCCCTACCTGGCGTGCCAAAGATGTCGGGGATAACTGATCCACGAACACCTATGGGGCCGGCGGACCGGGCCCCTTTCGGTTCGGTGGGGGGCGGAGGTCGCACGAAGAGCAGATCGAGGCGAGGCACACGAGCAGTTTACCCAGCTTCGGAGCTCTCCGGAGATATAACACTCCTACTGCTGCTTGTCTGGTTGTATTATCTGGTGTTCTTGCTCTCCAAAGCGAGAGTGTGGTGTTCTCTGGGCTCGAATGAATCGAAGCTGACTGTCCGAACCTACGAGCCGAACCCCCTCTACGTTGCGCATGGGCCTCCTTTTATATGCTAAAGGGGACACCGACAGGTGGCAACGCAGAGGAGGGTAAAAACGTAAAAAGCGAGGTAGTTGATACAGTTGCTTGTACAGTGCACCCTACCTAACCCTGACGGCAGGGGACAAGGGCATTAAATGCTCATTTCAGTTGCCCGAACAGTGCAAAAAAGGACCGTTAGGGGCGCCACCGTTCGCCACGATGGCGATCTTGTTAGCTTCGCATGCCACTGCCGCATCGCTGGCTGCACAGCCTCCCGCCACGCGCGCCCGGAGAGGCCCCCAGAGCGACACGTTGGTGGATGCGCTGGAGCATGGGCGCAGAGTGGCCGCCTGCCGCGGCAAGCGCCTTGCCGCTGTTGTTATCTTGCCGGGTCCAGAAGCTCGTCGCTCACCGGGCCTCGGGGTACCTTGTTTAGTCTTCCCGGCAAGCTCCTCTTGCCGGGGGCTTGCTGCCTTGCCGGAGCGCGTGGCGCGTCGCGGCAAGTTCCTTGGAGCGCCTTGGTTGGCCTTCCCGGCAAGCTCCTCTTGCCGGGGTCTTGTCTCCTTAGCTTAAATACTTTGTTCTTGGATGGCTCCAAGGGAACCTTGGGGGATCTTGGCGTTCGCCCGTCAAGCCTTTGCCGCGGGGTGCTGCAACTGCCCGTGCACAAGTTCGGGGTACTAGGGTACCCCTATTCTAGTACACCGACAGATGCAATTGCAGTTTGTCATAATGTCAGAAAGAGTCGATGTAAGAGCTTTTATTTAGCAAGTTCACATACTCAACCATCATTTAGTCTTTCACAATTGCTAACACTCATGCGATATTTATGAGATCAAAGCTTCAGTCACACACATAGAAAGATAGGGGCTTATAATTTCTCCTCCCAACCATTTACCTCAAGGGTAATGTCAACAATAATAAATCATGATCACCTACACCCAACTCGGATATGTGTGTCTAGATCTTTCCCAACACATGATGCTTGGCAAAAAAAGAGAAAAATAAAAGGGAATGGTGAAGATCACCATGACTCTTGCAAAAAGGTAGGTAATTAAAATAAAATATAGGCCCTCCACAGAGGGAAGCAGAGATTGTCAGTCCCTTTTTATTTGGATGCACAAAATTTTAATACGAAGGAACGTCACTTTATATTGCCACTTGTGAGAGTGATGACCCACAAGTATAGGGGATCTATCGTAGTCCTTTCGATAAGTAAGAGTGTCGAACCCAACGAGGAGCACAAGGAAATGATAAGCGGTTTTCAGCAAGGTGTTCTCTGCAAGTACTGAAATAAGTGGTAACAGATAGTTTTGTGATAGGATAAATTGTAACGGCAACAAGTAACAAAAGTAAATAAAGTGCAGCAAGGTGGCCCAATCCTTTTGTAGCAAAGGACAAGCCGGAACAAACTCTTATAATAGGAAAAGCGCTCCCAAGGACACATGGGAATATCGTCAAGCTAGTTTTCATCACGTTCATATGATTCGCGTTCGATACTTTGATAATTTGATATGTGGGTGGACCGGTGCTTGGGTGCTGTTCTTACTTGAACAAGCATCCCACTTATGATTAACCTCCATTGCAAGAATCCACAACTACAACAAAAGTATTAAGGTAAACCTAACCATAGCATGAAACATGTGGATCCAAATCAGCCCCTTACGAAGCAACACATAAACTAGGGTTTAAGCTTCTGTCACTCTAGCAACCCATCATCTACTTATTACTTCCCAATGCCTTCCTCTAGGACCAAATAATGGTGAAGTATTATGTAGTCGACGTTGACATAACACCATTAGAGGCTAGACAACATACATCTTATCAAAATATCAAACGAATATCAAATTCACATGACTACTAATAGCCAGACTTCTCCCTTGTCCTCAGGAACAAACGTAATTACTCACAAAGCATATTCATGTTCATAATAAGAGGGATAATAATATGCATATAGGATCTGAACATATGATCTTCCACCAAATAAACCAACTAGCATCAACTACAAGGAGTAATCAACACTACTAGCAACATACTAGCACCAATCCCGGACTTTGAGACAAGAATTGGATACAAGAAATGAACTAGGGTTTGGAGATGAGATGGTGCTGGCGAAGATGATGATGGAGATTGCCCTCTCCCGATGAGAGGACCGTTGGTGATGACGATGGTGATGATTTCCCCCTCCCGAAGGGAAGTTTCCCTGGCAGAACAGCTTTGACGGAGCTCTAGATTGGTTCCGCCAAGGTTCCGCCTCGTGGCGGTGGAGTCTCGTCCTGAAAAGTTCCTCCTTATTTTTTCTCACCGAAAGACTTCATATAGGAGAAGATGGACGTCGGAGAGCCACCAGGGGGCCCACGAGGTAGGGGGGCGTGCCCTAGGGGGGCGCCCCCACCCTCATGAGCAGGGTGTGGGCCCCTTGGCCTTCATCTTTGGCGAGGATTTTTCTTTATTTATTTTAAGATGTTCCGTGGAGTTTCAGGACTTTTGGAGTTGCGCAGAATAGGTCTCTAATATTTGCTCCTTTTCCAGCCCAGAATTCCAGCTGCCGGCATTCTCCCTCCTTATGTAAACCTTGTAAAATAAGATAGAATAGCCATAAGTATTGTGACATAAAGTGAAATAACAGTCCATAATGCAATAACTATCGATATAAAAGCAT
This sequence comes from Triticum dicoccoides, assembly GCF_002162155.2. Classification (NCBI taxonomy): domain Eukaryota; kingdom Viridiplantae; phylum Streptophyta; class Magnoliopsida; order Poales; family Poaceae; genus Triticum; species Triticum dicoccoides. The sequence continues at coordinate 595,415,474 of NC_041382.1, read as the reverse complement.
GATGCAAAATGGACGTATCAACTCCCCCAAGCTTAGACCTCGCTTGTCCTCAAGCGAAAAGCCGATAACAATAAATATGTCCTCATGTTTAGAGGTAGAGGCGTCGATAAAAATAAAATACGGACATGAAGGCATCATGATTATTCTCATAACAGCAACATATATAGATTTTGTCATATGATTACTTATGTTCAAGTGATGATCTATTCACAATGCAAAAGTATAAATGATAAACCTTATTGGGCTCCGACAAACAATAATCTCAGTCATTGAAGCAATTCAATTTATCATAACATCGGAAAGAGTCTATGTCAGAGCTAAAAAGCAAGTCCACATACTCAACTATCATTTAGTCCTCCATAATTGCTAACACTCACGCAATATTTGTGGTTACGGAGTTTTAATCGGACACAGAGAAAGATAGGGGCTTATAGTTTTGCCCCACGACCTTTTACCTCAAGGGTAATGTCAACAATAATGGTTCATGCTCCCCTACATCCAATTAGATATATATATATATCATGTTCTTTCCAACATGCTGAGCTTGCCAAAGGATAAAATGAAAAAGAAAAGGTGAAGATCACCATGACTCTTGCATAAGGTAGAAGATAATAATAAAGGATAGGCCCTTCGCAGAGGGAAGCAGAGGTTGCCATGCGCTTTTATGGTTGGATGCACAAAATCTCAATGCGAAAGAACGTCACTTTATATTGCCCCTTGTGATATGAACCTTTATTATGCAGTTTGTCGCTTTTATTACTTCCACATCACAAGATCGTATAAAGCTTATTTCTCCCACACCAATCAATCATACATATTTAGAGCAATTTTTATTGCTTTACACCGATGGCAACTTACTTGAAGGATCTTACTCAATCCATAGGTAGATATGGTGGACTCTCATGGCAAAACTGGTTTAAGGGTATTTGGAAACACAAGTAGTATTTCTACTTGGTGCTGAGAATTTGGCTAGCATGAGGGGGAAAGGCAAGCTCAACAAGTTAGAGGATCCATGACAACATACTTTATCTCAGATATAAGAAAGACATAACTCATTATGTTGTCTTCCTTGTCCAACATCAACTCTTTAGCATGTCATATTTTAATGAGTGCTCCCAATCATAAAAGATGTCAATGATAATATATCTATATGTGAAAACCTCTCCTTCCTTATTACTTCCTATTAATTGCAACAATGACCAAAGCTATGTCTGCCAACTCCCAACAACTTTTAATCATCATACTCTTTCTATGTGAAGTCATTACTCTCAATAAGATCAATATGAACTCTTTGTTTCTTTTTATTGTTTTTCTCTTTTCTTTTATTCATCCAAGATCATGGCAAAATAATCAAGCCCTTGACTCAACACTAATCTTTATTATATATAGCTCACGGACTCGATTACAAAGAGAGCTCATAAAGCAAACTCAAAACTAGATCATGCCATAAACTTTATTCTACTAGATAAAGATACTACTAATAGGATCGAACTAAGAAAAACGATAAAGATAGGAGTTGTGATTGTGATACGATACCGGGGCACCTCCCCCAAGCTTGGCAGTTGCCAAGGGGAGTGCCCATACCCATGTGATTATGTCTCCTTCTTTGTTGTTGGTGTAGAAGGTGGTGGTGATGTTGGCTTAGTTGATGGCTTAGGCTTCTCCCTTAATTTGCGCTTGAGGACGGCATTTTGATCCCTCAGATCGTCAATCTCCCACTCCAGGGTTAATATCTTTTTGCATAGGTCCTGCTTATTTTCCCGCAAGAGACGAAAAGGGATAAACTCGAACTTGGGTTTCTTTACCCTATCAGGGAGACTTGACTTTTTGAACTCCATGTGCATGTCCCCAAGTTGAGGTAATGGAGCTTCATCTTCATCTGAGCTCGTCTCCTCCTCCCCCTTGGGTTCATAGTCCTCTTCTTCCTCCGTGGTCCACCCATCATGTTCCACATCTCCATAGACCTTTGGATTTGCTAAGTAATCATCCACATAGCTTTCTCCTTCCGAATCCTGGGAAGACATGTTGATTTAATCTGCAATGGGACAGCTCGAAACAAAAATAGAGGATATTTGCTTGATACGGGAGTCAAAACCTCCGGGAGAATATATAATGAATTTTTACCGAGCAAAATACATATCGTGCAAGAAAACGGAGTCCGGAGGGCACACGAGGTGCTCACGAGGTAGGGGGCACGCCCAGGGGGTAGGGCGTGCCCACCACCCTCGTGGGGCCCTCGTGTCCTTCCTGGACTGCTACTTATTATTCTATTTTTCTAAATATTCCAAAACGGAGAAATATTGCCTTAAAATTGTTTTGGAGTCGGTTTACTTACCGTACCACAAACCTATTCCTTTTCGGGGTCTGAAACGCTCCAGAAAGTGTCCCTTATGTATTTCTCCGGGTTTACAGTTTTGATAATATTGGTTTCAACATTTATGGGATTACGTGAGATATAATGTTTGATTCTTTGACTGTTTACCACCTTCGGATTTGTGTCCTCAAAGTTGTTGATCTTTATGGCACCGGACGATAGACCTCTTCGATAACATAGGGGCCTTCCCATTTAGAGAGAAGTTTTCCTGCAAAAAATCTTAAACGAGAGTTGTATAGCAATACATAATCACCTACATTAAACTCACGCTTTTGTATCCTTTTGCCATGCGATCTTTTAACTTTTTCTTTAAACAACTTGGCATTTTCATAAGCTTGGGTTCTCCACTCATCAAGTGAGCTAATATCAAATAACCTCTTCTCACTGGCAAGTTTAAAATCATAGTTGAGCTCTTTAATAGCCCAATATGCCTTATGTTCTAGTTCGAGAGGTAAGTGACGTGCTTTTCCATAAACCATTTTATACGGAGACATACCCATAGGATTTTTATATGCAGTTCTATAAGCCCACAATGCATCATCAAGTTTTTTGGACCAATTCTTTCTAGACCTATTAACAGTCTTTTGAAAAATTAATTTGAGCTCTCTATTTCTCATCTCTACTTGACCACTATATTGAGGGTGATAAGGAGATGCAATTCTATGATTAACATCATATTTAGCAAGCATTTTATGGAAAGCACCATGAATAAAGTGTGAACCACCATCAGTCATTAAATATCTAGGGACTCCAAACCTCGGGAAAATAACTTCCTTAAGCATTTTAATAGAAGTGTTATGATCAGCACTACTAGTTGGAATAGCTTCTACCCACTTAGTAACGTAATCAACAACAACTAGAATATGTGTGTATCCATTAGAGGCGGGAAAAGGTCCCATATAATCAAAGCCCCAAACATCAAACTGTTCAATAACAAGTGAATAATTCATAGGCATTTCTTGACGTCTACTAATATTACCAATTCTTTGACATTCATCACAAGACAAGACAAACTTACGGGCATCCTTGAAGAGAGTAGGCCAATAACAACCAGATTGCAATACCTTATGTGCAGTTCTATCTCCAGCGTGGTGTCCTCCATAAGACTCAGAATGACACTTGCCTAGGATCTGTTCCTGTTCATGCTCAGGTACAGAACGTCTAATAACACCATCTACTCCTTCTTTATAAAGATGTGGGTCATCCCAAAAGTAATGCCTTAAATCATAGAAAAACCTTTTCTTTTGCTGGTATGTGAAGCTAGGTGGTATAAACTTAGCAACAATATAATTAGCATAATCAACATACCATGGAGTACTATGAGAGGTACTTATAACATTTAATTGTTCATCAGGAAAGCTATCATTAATAGGTAGTGGGTCATCAAGAATATTTTCTGACCTAGACAAGTTGTCTGCAACGGGGTTCTTAGCTCCCTTTCTATCAACAATATGCAAATCAAATTCTTGTAGCAAGAGAACCCATCTAATAAGTCTAGGTTTAGCATCTTTCTTTTCCATAAGATATTTAATAGCAGCATGATCAGTTTGAATAGTTACTTTAGAATCAACAATATAAGGTCTGAACTTATCACAAGCAAATACAACTGCTAAAATCTCTTTTTCAGTAGTAGCATAATTTATTTGAGCATTGTCTAGAGTCTTACTAGCATAATGAATAACATTTAATTTCTTATCAACTCTTTGCCCTAGAACAGCACCTACATCATAATCACTAGCATCACACATAATTTCAAAGGGTAAATTCCAATCAGGTGGCTGAACAACAGGTGCAGAGACTAATGCTTTCTTAAGTACTTCAAATGCTTCTACACAATCATCATCAAAGACAAATGGTATACTTTTTGCAATAAATTAGTCAGAGGCCGAGAAATTTTTGAGAAGTCCTTAATGAACCTCCTGTAAAATCCGGCATGACCAAGGAAACTTCTTATACCTTTGATGTCCTTGGGACATGGCATCTTTTCAATAGCATCAACCTTGGCTTTATCAACTTCAATACCTCTTTTAGAAACTTTGTGACCCAAGACAATACCATCATTAACCATAAAGTGGCACTTTTCCCAATTCAAGACAAGATTAGTTTCTTCACATCTCTGCAAAACTCGATCAATATTGCTCAAGCAATCATGAAAAGAGGAACCATAAACGGAAAAGTCGTCCATGAAAACCTCACAAATCTTTTCACAAAAGTCAGAGAATATAGCCATCATGCATCTTTGAAAGGTAGCAGGTGCATTACATAAACCAAAAGGCATACGTCTATAAGCAAAAGTACCAAAAGGGCATGTAAAAGTAGTCTTTGATTGATCTCTAGCTGACACGGGTATTTGAGAGAAACCAGAATAACCATCTAGAAAGCAATAGCGTGTATGTTTGCATAATCTTTCTAGCATTTGATCAATAAAAGGTAAGGGATAATGATCTTTCTTAGTAGCTTTATTTAATTTGCGGAAATTAATTACCATCCTATAACCTGTGATAATTCTTTGTGGAATCAATTCATCTTTATCATTAGGAACAACAGTAATACCTCCCTTCTTACGGACACAATGGACAAGACTTACCTACTCACTATCAGCAACGGGATAGATTATACCTGCCTCCAGAAGCTTTAGTATTTCTTTTCTTACCACTTCTTTCATTTTAGGATTCAGACGTCGTTGAGGATCACGAACTGGTTTGGCATCTGCTTCCAAATTTATTTTATGTTGACATAGAGTTGGACTAATTCCCTTAAGATCATGAAGAGTATATCCAATAGCAGCACGATGCTTCTTCAGAGTTTTCAATAATCTTTCTTCTTCATGCTCTGAAAGGTTAGCACTAATAATAACAGGATATATCTTCTTTTCATCAAGATAAGCATATTTAAGATTATCAGGCAACGGTTTAAGATCAAACACGGGATCACCCTTGGGTGGAGGAGGATCCCCTAAGATTTCAACAGGAAAATTGTGTTGCAGAATAGGTTCCTGTTTAAAGAATACTTCATCTATTTCCCTTCTTTCATTCATGAACATATCATTTTCATGGTCTAGCAAATAGTGTTCTAAAGGATCACTAGGAGGTACGGCAATAGAAGCAAGACCAATAATTTCATCCTTACTAGATAATTCTTCCTCACGATGTTGTTTACTAAATTTAGAGAAATTAAACTCATGAACCATATCATCCAAGCCAACAGTAACAACATTCTTTGTGCAATCTATGGTAGCATTGACAGTGTTTAAGAAGGGTCTACCAAATATAATGGGACAAGAGCTATCTTGCGGAGAAGTAAGAACAAGAAAATCAGCAGGATATTTAGTTTTGCCACACAAGACTTCAACATCTCTAACAATTCCAATTGGTGAAATAGTATCTCTATTGGCAAGTTTAATTGTGACATCAATACCTTCTAACTCAGCAGGTGCAATTTCATTCTTAATTTCTTCGTATAAAGTATGCGGTATAACACTAGCACTCGCACCCATGTCACATAAGCCATGATAACAATGATCTCCTATTTTAACAGAAATAACAGGCACGCCTACCACAGGTCTATGTTTATCTTTATCACAAGGTTTAGCCATTCTAGTAGTTTCACCTTCGAACTGAATAACATGCCCATCAATATTATCAGACAAGAGATCTTTAACAATAGCAATAGTAGGTTCTACTTTAACTTTCTCAGGAGGTGTATAAGTTATAATATTGCTTTTACGAACAACAGTTGAAGCTTTAGCATGACCCTTTATTCTAACAGGGAAAGGTGGTTTCCCAATATAAGAAGTTGGAACAATAGGATCATTATAAGTGACAGTCTTTTCTTCAACTTTAATAGGTGCATCTACTTTTACTTCTATGGGAGGATGATATTTAAACCACTTCTCCTTAGGGAGATCAACATAAGTAGCAAAAGATTCACAGAAAGAAGCTACTATCTCAGAGTCAAGTCCATATTTAGTGCTAAACTTACGGAAAATATCGGTATCCATAAAAGATTTAACACAATCAAACTTACGTGTCATACCTGACTCCTTACCTTCGTCGAGGTCCCAATCTTTAGAGCTGTGTTTAATTCTATCCAATAAATTCCATCTGAATTCAATAGTCTTCATCGTAAAAGAGCCAGCACAAGAAGTATCAAGCATGGTGTGATTGTTATTAGAAAGCCGGGCATATAGATTTTGAATAATCATTTCTCTTGAGAGCTCATGATTGGGGCATGAATATAACATTGATTTAAGCCTCCCCCAAGCTTGAGTGATGCTTTCTCCTTCGCGAGGCCAGAAATTATATATAATTGCGATCACGATGAACAAGATGCATAGGGTAATACTTTTGATGAAATTCCAACTTCAATCTTTTATAGTCCCAGAGTCTCATATCATCACATAGCCTATACCATATCAATGCATCTCCCTTCAAAGATAAACGGAATACCTTCTTCTTAGCAACATCATCTGGTATACCTGCAAGCTTAAATAATCCACAAACTTCATCCACATATATTAAGTGCTCATCAGGATGCTTTGTTCCACCTCCTGTAAAAGGGTTAGCTATCAGTTTTTCCATCATACCCGAAGGAAATTCAAAAGGAGTTTCATTTTCAATAGGTTCAGTAGGTTGAGGAGCAACTCTTTGGTCTACTGGATGGGGTGAAGATACCCCGAACAAGCCCCTCAGAGAATTACTTTCCATAGTAACAAGTGACAGTAAATTTCAGCACACTATATAAATTTTTCCTTACCAAATTCCACCTACCAAATGCGCTACACTCCCCGGCAACGGCGCCAGAAAAGAGTCTTGATGACCCACAAATATAGGGATCTATCGTAGTCCTTTCGATAAGTAAGAGTGTCGAACCCAACGAGGAGAAGAAGGAAATGATAAGCGGTTTTCAGCAAGGTGTTCTCTGCAAGTACTAAAATAAGTGATAACAGATAGTTTTGTGATAGGATAAATTGTAACAGGCAACAAGTAACAAAAGTAAATAAAGTGCAGCAAGGTGGCCCAATCCTTTTGTAGCAAAGGACAAGCCGGAAGAAACTCTTATAATAGGAAAAGCGCTCCCGAGGACACATGGGAATATCGTCAAGCTAGTTTTCATCACGTTCATATGATTCGCGTTTGATACTTTGATAATTTGATATGTGGGTGGACTGGTGCTTGGGTGCTGTTCTTACTTGAACAAGCATCCCACTTATGATTAACCTCTATTGCAAGCATCCGCAACTACTACAAAAGTATTAAGGTAAACCTAACCATAGCATGAAACATGTGGATCCAAATCAGCCCCTTACGAAGCAACGCATAAACTAGGGTTTAAGCTTCTATCACTCTAGCAACCCATCATCTACTTATTACTTCCCAATGCCTTCCTCTAGGACCAAATAATGGTGAAGTGTTATGTAGTCGACGTTCACATAACACCACTAGAGGCTAGACAACATACATCTTATCAAAATATCAAACGAATATAAAATTCACATGACTACTAATAGCCAGACTTCTCCCTTGTCCTCAGGAACAAACGTAATTACTCACAAAGCATATTCATGTTCATAATCAGAGGGGTAACAATATGCATATAGGATCTGAACATATGATCTTCCACCAAATAAACCAACTAGCATCAACTACAAGGAGTAATCAACACTACTAGCAACCTACTAGCACCAATCCCGGACTTTGAGACAAGAATTGGATACAAGAGATGAACTAGGGTTTGGAGATGAGATGGTGCTGGTGAAGATGTTGATGGAGATTTCCCTCTCCCGATGAGAGGAGTGTTGGTGATGGCGATGGTGATGATTTCCCCCTCCCGGAGGGAAGTTTCCCTGGCAGAACAGCTCTGCCGGAGCTCTAGATTGGTTCTGCCAAGGTTCCGCCTCGTGGCGGCGGAGTCTCGTCCCGAAAAGTTCCTCCTTATTTTTTTCTCATCGAAAGACTTCATATAGGAGAAGATGGACGTTGGAGAGCCACCAGGGGGCCCACGAGGTAGGGGGCGCGCCCTAGGGGGGGGGCACCCTCGTGAGCAGGGTGTGGGCCCCCTGGCCTTCATCTTTGGCGAGGATTTTTCTTTATTTATTTTAAGATGTTCCGTGGAGTTTCAGGACTTTTGGAGTTGCGCAGAATAGGTCTCTAATATTTTCTCCTTTTCCAGCCCAGAATTCCAGCTGCCGGCATTCTCCCTCCTTATGTAAACCTTGTAAAATAAGAGAGAATAGCCATAAGTATTGTGACATAAAGTGAAATAACAGTCCATATTGCAAATAAATATGGATATAAAAGCATGATGCAAAATGGACGTATCAGAGAGCGACCATTATTATGCCATCCGTCGCTTTTATTTCTTCCCCATCACAAGTTCGTCCAAAGCTTATTGTCCTCACATTAACAGATCGTACATATTTAGAGAGCATTTTTTTATTGCTTTGCACCGATGACAACTTACTTGAAGGATCTTACTCAATCCATAGGTAGGTATAGTGGACTGTTATGAAGAAACTGAGTTTAAAGATTTTGGATGCACAAGTGGAATTTTTGGCTATCATGGGATGGAAAGCAAGCTCCACATGTTGGAGGGTCCAAGACAATATAACTTCTATTCCGATATAAGAAAACATAACTCATTACATTGTCTTCCTTGTCTAACATCAACTTATTAGCATATAATATTTTAATGAATGCTCACAATCATAAAAGTTGTCCAAGATAGTGTATTTATATGTGAAACCTCTCTTTCTTTATTACTTCTTATTAATTGCAACAATGACCAAAACTATGTTTGTCAACATTCAACAAATTTCATGCATTATACTTCTTATATGTGAAGTCATCACTCTCCATAAGATTATTATATAATATATTATTTTCTTTATTCTTTTTCATCTCTAAGGTTAAAGCAAGAAAGCAAAACATTCAACTAAAAACTAATCTTTATTATATAACTCTCATACTCGATTACATAGATGTATCATGAAGCAAAAACTCAAAGACTAAATCATACTAAAACTTTTATTCTACTAGATCACGATTTAACCAAAAGGATCAAACTAAAATAGATGATAATGATAAAGATGTGATGGTGACACGATACCAAGGCACCTCCCCCAAGCTTGGCACACGCCAAGGGGAGTGTCCATACCCGTGTACTCAAGTCTCCTTCTTCAGAGGTGGTGGTGCAATATTCTTGCCAATGATGCCTCTCAGAATGTGATTCTCCTCTTCGAGCTTATTAATTTGCTGCTTGAGATCCATAATTTCCTTGTAGAGCTTTCCCGTGATAGTTAAAGCACTGTATGATACGTCCGTTTTGCATCATGTTTTCTTACTGTTATTTATATTGTTTTTATGCCTTACAACACTTTATGGAATAATTCGAATGCCTTTTCTCTCATAATATGAAAGGTTTACGCAAAGAGGGAGAATACGGGCAGCCAGAATTCTGGACCTGAAAAAGGTATGTCAGAGATACCTATTATGCACATCTCCAAATGAGCTAAAATTTTACGGAGAATTATTTTGGAATGTATAAATATTGGAGAAAAGAAATACCAGAGGGGGGCTGCCAGGTGGCCACAAGACATAGGGGGCGCCAGACCCTCCAGGTGTGCCCTAGTGGGTGGTGGTCACTCTGGCCTATCTCCGGTGCCCATCTTCTGGTATATAAGGTCTTTTGACCTAGAAAAAAAAGAGGACTTTGGGAATGGAGCGCCGCCGTCTCGAGCCGGAACTTGGGCAGGAGCACTTTTGCCCTTTGGCGGAGTGATTCCATCGGGGAAACTTCCCTCCCGGAGGGGGAAATCAAAGCCATCATCATCACCAACAACCCTCTTATCTTTGGGAGGCCAATCTTCATCAACATCTTCAACAACACAATTTCATCTCAAAACCCTAGTTCATCTCTTGTGTTCAATCTTTGTACCGGAACCTCAGATTGGTACCTGTGTGTGGCTAGTAGTGTTGATTACATCTTGTAGTTGATGCTAGATGGTTTATTTGGTGGAAGATTATATGTTCAGATCCATTATGCTATTTAATATCCCTATGATCTTGAGCATGAATATTATTTGTGAGTAGCTTCCTTTGTTCTTGAGGCTACGGGAGAAGTCATGTTGTAAGTAATCATGTGAATTTGATATTCGTTCGATATTTTGATGATATTTATTTTGTGATTACCTTAGTGGTGTTATGTGAATGTCGAATACATGAAACTTCACCATCTTTGGTCCTAAGGGAATGCATTGTGGAGTAGTTATTAGATGATGGGTTGCTAGAGTGACAGAAGCTTAAACCCAAGTTTATGCGCTACTCTGTGAGGGACTGATTCGGATCCATATGTGTCATGCTATGGTTAGATTGTTATCTTAATTCTTCTTTCGTAGTTACATATGCTTGTGAGGGGGTTAATCATAGGTGGGAGGCTTGTTCAAGTAAGAACAGTACCCAAGCACTGGTCCACCAACATATGAAATTATCAAAGTAGCGAATGCGAATCGAACCAACATGATGAAAGTGACTAGATGAAGTTCCCGTGTGCCCTCAAGAACGCTTTGCTTATTATAAGAGATCGTTTCGGCATGTCCTTTGCTAAAAATAGGATTGGGATACCTTGCTACACTTTATTTACTATTACCATTACTTGCTCGTTACAAATTATCTTACTATCAAACTACCCGTTATCGATAATTTTAGTGCTTGCAGGAACTACCTTGCTGAAAACCGCATGTTAGTTCCTTCTGCTCCTCGTTGGGTTTGACACTCTTAATTATCGAAAGGACTATGATTGATCCCCTATACTTGTGGGTCATCAAGACTCTTTTCTGGCACCGTTGTCGGGGAGTGAAGCGCTCTTGGTAAGTGGAAATCGGTAAGGGAAAAATTTATATTACGTGCTAAAATTTATTGTCACCTGTTACTATGGAAAACAATCCTTTGATGGGTTTGTTCGGGGTTTCTTCACCTCGACTAGAAACACAAAGAGTTATCCCTCAACCTACTACACCTACTGAAAATATTAGTTATGAAATTCCTTCGGTATGATAGAACAATTGCTAGCTAATCCTTATGCAGGAGACGGAATGAAGCATCCCGATATGCATTTGATACATGTGGATGAAATTTGTGGATTGTTTAAGCTTGCAGGTTTACCCGAAGATGAAGTTAAGAAGAAGGTTTTGCCTTTATCTCTGGGGAAAAAGCATTGGCATGGTATAGGCTATGCGATGATATTGGGATCTTGGAACTGGAATCGATTGAAATTGGAATTTCACCAATTTTTTATCCTATGCATCTAGTTCATCGTGATCGAAATTATATATATATATATAATTTTTGGTCTCGTGAAGGAGAAAGTATCGCTCTAGCTTGGGGGAGGCTTAAGTCAATGCTATATTCATGCCCCAATCATGAGCTCTCAAGAGAAATTATCATTCAGAATTTTTATGCTCGGCTTTCTCATAATGATCAATCCATGCTCGATACTTCTTGTGTTGATTCTTTTATGAAGAAGACTATTGAATTCACGTGGGATCTTTTATAAAGAATTAAACGCAACTCTGAAGATTGGGAACTCGACGAAGGTAAAGAGTTAGGTATTAAGCTTGAGTTTGATTGTGTTAAATCTTTTATGAATACCGATGCTTTTCACAAGTTTTGCACTAAATATGGACTTGACTCTGAGATAGTATCCTATTTTTGTGAATCTTTTTCTACTCCTGTTGATCTCCAAGGACAAATGGTTTAAATATCACCCCCTATTAAATAAGAAATTAAATAACCGGTTATAGCTAAAGATGAAACTATCATTTACAATGTTGATCCAGTAGTTCCTACTGCTTATATTGAAAAACCACCCTTTCCTGTTAGGATAAAGGAACATGCTAAGGTATCAACAGTTGTTCAAAGAAGTAATATTAAACAACCTAAACCTTCTGAAAAAATTAAAGTAGAACCTAGTGTTTCTATGGTTAAAGATCTCTTGGTCGATAATATTGATGGGCATGTTATTTATTTCGATGATGAAGCAACTAGAATTGCCAAACCCGATGAAAAAGATGAACATAGACCTGTTGTTGGCATGCCTGTTGTCTCAGTTAAAATAGGAGATCATTGTTATCATGGCCTATGTGATTTAGGTGCTAGTGTGAGTGCTATTCCTTTTATTCTCTACCAAGAAATTATGAATGATATAACACCCACTGAAACAAAAGACATAGATGTTACTATTAAATTTGCTAATAGAGGTACCATCAAATCACCTGTGATTGTTAGAGATGTTGAAGTCTTGTGTGGGAAAATAAATTACCCTAATGATTTTCGAGTCCTTGGTCCCATAATTTTTGGTAGACCTTTCTTGAACACTGTCAATGCTAAAATAGATTGCCTTAAAGAAACTGTCAGTGGTAATTTTGGTGGTGTGTCTCATGAGTTTAATTTCTTTAAGTTTCACAGACAACCTCATGATAAAGAATTACCTAGTAAGGATGATATAATTGGTCTTTCTTCTATTGTCATACCTCCTACTGATCCTTTAGAACAATACTTGCTAGACGATGAGAACGATATGGACTTTCATGAAAGAAATGAAATAGATAAAATATTCTTTGAACATCAGCCCATCCTTAAACATAATTTGCCTATTGAAACTCTAGGAGGTCCTATTCCACCTAAAGTTGATCCTGTGTTTGAATTAAAACAATTGCCAGACACTCTGAAGTATGCTTATCTTGATGAGAAAACGATATATCCTGTTATTATTAGTGCCAACCTTTCAGAACATGAACAAGAGAGATTATTAAAAATTCCGAGGAAGCACCATGCTGCTATTGGATATACTCTTGATGATCTTAATGGCATTAGTCCCACTCTCTGTCAGCACAAGATTAATATGGAACCTGATGCTAAACCTGTTGTTGATCACCAACGACTATTGCATCCTAAGATGAAAGAAGTGGTAAGAACTGAAATACTAACGCTTCTGGAAGCAGGTATAATCTATCCCATAGCTGATAGTAGATGGGTAAGTCATGTTCATTGTGTCCCTAAGAAAGGAGGTATTACCGTTGTTCCTAATGATAAAAATGAACTTATCCCACAAAGAATTGTTACTGGCTATAGAATGGTAATTGATTTTAGGAAATTAAATAAAGCCACTAGAAAAGATCATTACCCTCTACCTTTTGTTAATCAAATCCTAGAAAGGCTATCTAAGCACACACACTTCTGCTTTCTTGATGGATATTCTGGTTTCTCTCGAATACCTGTTTCACAACCTGATCAAGAGAAAACCACTTTCACTTGCCTTTTTGGAACTTATGCTTATAGACGTATGCCCTTTGGTTTATGTAATGCACATGCTACTTTTCAAAGATGTATGACTAATATATTCTTTGATATTTGTGAAAAGATTGTTGAGGTTTTGATGGATGATTTTTCAGTTTACGGAACTTCTTTTGACGATTGCTTAAGCGACCTTGTTCGAGTTTTGTAGAGATGTGAACAAAGTAATCTTGTCTTGAATTGGGAGAAGTGCCACTTTATGGCTAATTAAGGCATTGTCTTGGGGCATAAAATTTCGGAACAAGGTATTGAGGTGGATAAAGCTAAAGTTGATGCAGTTGAGAAAATGCCATGTCCTAAAGATATTGAAGGTATTTGTAGTTTCCTCGGTCATGTTGGTTTCTATAGGAGGTTCATTAAAGACTTCTCTAAAATTTCTAGGCCTCTTACTAATCTTTTACAAAAGGATGTTCCATTTGTTTTTGATGATGATTGTGCAGAAGCCTTTGAAACGCTTAAGAAAGCCTTAACTTCTGAACCTATTGTTCAACCACCTGATTGGAACTTGCCTTTTGAAATTATGTGTGATGGTAGTGATTGTGTTGTTGGTGTTGTTCTAGGACAAAGAGTTGATAAGAAATTAAAGGTTATCTATTATGCTAGCAAAACTCGAGACAGTGCCCAAAGAAATTATGCCACTACTAAAAAGGAATTTTTAGCAGTCATGTTTGCTTGTGACAAATTCAGATCTTACATTGTTGATTCCAAAGTAATTGTTCACACCGATCATGCTGCTATTAAATATCTTATGGAAAAGAAAGATGCTAAACCAAGACCCATTAGGTGGGTTCTCTTGCCACAAGAATTTGACTTGCACATCACTAGTAGGAAGGGAGTTGAGAACCCAGTAGCTGTTAACTTGTCTAGGTTAGAAAATATTCTTGATGACCCACTACCTGTAACATCCCAAATTTCCAATTTGAAATGTTATACATAGGGCATCATATGCGTGTCATATTTTATTTGCATTTTGGATTTGTGATCGTAAAAGTCCTAAGCAACTCAAGGACCCACAGAGAGAGTTGGGGATTGTGTTATTTTCATTTGATTTTTCTCAAATATTGAAAAAGGGATCACTTTGGTTTTAATTAATTTTCTCTCCAAATAATATTTCCAATATTAAAAATATATGAGAGGAGATAATATGACTTCTCCAAAATAAATGAAATATTGGAGGCAAATTATTAAAATCAAATAAATTATTTTATTTGGATTTTATTGCTATTTCATTTGAATTAGAAAAATATGCATTTTTCAAAATTGCACTTTAGGCCAAGAAAATGTTCACTTAGTTCTAAATATTTTATTTAGACGGTGAAAATTTGTTTTGGTGTTTTTAGATTTTTATTTTTATTTATTTAGGATTTTTTCCTTCAATAGAATTGTTAAAAAAACAAAAGGTTCCGGATCGACTAGGCCGAAGCCCAACCAGCCCACTCCCACGCCGCCCTCGTCGTCGTGCTCGCGACAGACTCGGGGAGTCCGACCCCGAGCCGCCGCCGGTGTTGCCCCTCCGCACGCCACCGCACCCCCCAGGCCTTTATAAGGCTAGGCCGCCGCCGCCTCGCCCCCACACCGCCCCGCCACCCAGCGCTGCCGCAGCCACCGCCCGCGCCGCCTGCCGCCACCGCCCTCTTCCGCGCCACCGAGCCGCCGCTGCCGCGCTGCCGCCCCGCCGTCGAGCCACGCCGGAGCTGTCGCTCGCCCACCGGATCTCGCCAAAAACCACCGCCGTTGAACGCTCGTTGACCGGTCGGTTTTTCTTCGGTTAACCTTGGTTTTTTTAGTTTCACGGTTTATTTTCTTAGATCGGTTTTCGTCGGTTTATTTTATTTAGCGGACGCTCGTCCGTTCGTTCGTTTTAACAAACGTTGTTCACCGCTTAGGTTCAGACAGCGAACGTTCGTTCGTTAGTCTTTTCTTTTTATTTCATTTTCTGCCAGGGACCTATCTGCGATTATATTTATCGCAGATTAGCCCCTGATCTTCAAACCCTCGTCGTTTCTTAACCATTTATCCAAATCTAGTGAAACCAATGCCAAAATATTTGTTTCGAAACCCTCTTTATGCTTAATCAACTTGAACAAGGTTTTGACAAATTAAAATTTGGTTTCAAGCAAATTTGAATTCAAAGTTCTTTTGACCGTAGTTTCAGTTCCGTATCTCCGTTTTGATCGATTCTTTTTGCAAATAAAACCTCTTCAGTTGAACTTTCAGTTTGGATCTTCTTATTTGAAGATTTCCCCTTGCATCTTTGCTTGAGTGCTTATATATGCTATTGTTTGTTTGCGCTAGAATTCCCGGAGTGCGCGCCGTGCTACTACGAGTCACTATGTTTTGCGGATCATCAGCAAGGCAAGTAACACATTGATCATACCCCTTTTATTACCCAGTTTTTACGCATTAGTTACCACCCTCAAACATTGCATGAGTAGGATCTCTTAACATGTGGGTTTTGGGAAGTAGATGATGAGGTAGAACCTATTACCCTTTTTATTATCAAACCCCTCGGAGTTACTTGTACGTTATGCTTATATTGCCATGCTATGCTCGTAGACGTGGACTGGGTTTGAGTGTATCCATGACAGATGTGAGATTGTTAATTAATGGTTAACTTAAGGTGGATACTTAAATACACATCTGGGTGGATTGGTTGCGGGCACCTAGGGATATACCAGTGCTGTCCTTTTTGGTTCGCCACCCAAATTCAAAGGGATCATAAGATTATTCATGCTAGGAACTTCCGTGTGCAGCCACAAGATATTATGGGCTCTAGCATAGTGGAGTAAGTTGCATGACCTCCTCTAGTGGTAGGCTAGCAGACGTAGGGGATGTAGGTTGGTACGGTCTACCTGGGGTTAGAGTTAATGCTTCTAAAAAACTATGTCCCGGTCATCCGTTTCTCAAACACCATGTAGTGCAAGAAATCCAACGGAGGAGATCGAGTCTTGTGGAGAAAAGTGCGCAAACCTCTGCAGAGTGTATAAACTAATCATGGTTAGTCGTGTCCCCAGTTATGGACATCTTGAGTATCTAGTTCTTGAATTATCATGTTGATCTCGTCACTCTAAATTAAGTTGTTGGGTTGTTAATTAATTTTTAATTAGGATTGAGATGGGGACTTACCATTCTCAATGTGTTTCAACTACCATGATAGTTAAATAAAATATATTCCTTTGTTGTAGGGAAAAATTGGCTTTTCGCAAAAACATTATAACCATAGAGCCTCCACCAGCCATATATGCATGTAGTGCTAGCATTTACTTGTTCATTGCTCTACTGTGTTATCTTGCCAGCATATTCCATGTGCTGACCCGTTTCGGGCTGCAACATATCATGTTGCAGACTTTTCAGACGAAGAGTAAGGTGTGCTAGGTCATTGTCGTGCACTCAGCTATGCCGTTGGAGTTGATGGACTCGCTTTATCTTCCAAGTCTTCCGCTGTTATCTTATTTGGATGGCCTTAAGCCATATTTATTGTAATAAGATCTCTTTTGAGACATTCGATGTAATAAGTGTGTGATTGCCACTCTGTTATAAATCCTTCAAGTACTGTGTGTGTTAGCATTACCGATCCAGGGATGACACTTATGCATAGAGATTTGACCGTTTGAGGTCGGTTCGCTACAAGTTGGTACCAGAGCACACACTGAATGTAGGACATGACCACTAAGATGAGCCCTAGGTCACTCTTCTCTACCCATTTCTGACTTCTCTCCATCTTCTACTCTATAGGATGGCGGACACGCAGGAGCTTGAAGACGGTCCAAAAGTTGCATCTTCGTGAAATTGAACTAGAGGATGCAGCACGTGAAGCCCACTATGAACATGAGGATGAAGTCAAGGATTTTATGGAAAGACTCGAGGACCGGAAGAAATATATTGCCACACTAGAGGAGAAGATAAATCTGGGAGAAGACCTTTTCCCGACTGGAGATGATGGACCTCTCATGAGCAATGACCAGGATTATGAAGAGAGCTCCACCGAAGGAAGCCGCAAGAGGAGACGCCGCACCAGAGGACGACGCACCAGAGGACGCAGGGATAATTGATGAAGACATTTAGTCGACCGCCATATTATTTTATTTTCGTCGATCAGTTAGGCCGTTATTTTCGATTAGTCATGAGATCTTGTAATCCGAGTTTGAACCTTGTTTGAGATGAATGAATAAATGATTGGTGTGATTGTGTTTGTGCATTCATTTGGGTAGTGCTATTTCCTCATTAGACCCTTGTTCTATTCTAATTTCTCATCCACTCCATAGCACTAGATGCCTCCGAGACGTGACCCCGGTTTCACTTTCCCGCCGGAGCTCACCCAGCTGATTCAACAGCAGAATGTCTTAATGCAGATGCTCATCCAAAACCAAGGCAACAACAACAACCATCCACCGCCACCACCCCCTATCGATAACCTGACCCGGTTCCTAAGGCTGAATCCGTCGGTGTTCTCTAGTAGCACCGAGCCGATTGTAGCTGATGATTGGCTCCGCAAGATCGGAAGGGATCTAACAACTGCTGGATGCACAGATGCTGAGAAGGTGCGTTTTGCCGCACATCAACTGAATGGACCTACAGCCTCTTGGTGGGAAAACTACACCGCCACTTATCCGGTCGCCACCATGACATGGGATCAGTTCCAGCGGGCTTTCCGCACCACGCATGTCTCAGCTGGAGCCATGAGTCTGAAGAAGCGTGAGTTCCGCAACTTACACCAGGGGAACCGTACTCTGGGGCAATATGTGGAGGGGTTCAACAAGTTATCTCGATATGCCCCAGATGACGTGGCCACAGATGCCGCAAAACAGGAGAAGTTTCTTAAGGGACTCAATGATGAGCTGGGAATGCAGCTAACGCTGGCTACCTTCAATAACTACCAGGAGCTGGTAGACAAGGCCACTATACTTGAAGGCAAGCAGCAGCGGATTGAAAGCCGCAAGCGGAAATATAGCCAGGGAAAGTACAACTCCAGAGCTCAGCAGAAGCCCTGCCATGCCCCATACCCGGGAGGACATACCCATCACAACCATGGAGGACACAATCATGGAGGACATAACCATGGAGGGAATGGGAACAATCGCAACCACGACAACAACCCCAAGTCAGGCAATGGAGGCAATGGCAACCAGCACTGTCCTGCTCCAACTCAGAAGGATCTGAGTCATATCACCTGTTTCAAGTGCCAGAAGACAGGACACTACGCCACCGATTGTCCAGAGGCCAAGCAGAGGAATGGGAACGGCAACGGCAATGGAAGCTCAACAAAGAAGCCCACCCCTTTTCCTCGTGCTCAGGTGAATCACATTGACGTGGAGGACGTCTACGATCAGCCAGAAACTGTGGTTGGTAAGTTTTTATTAAATTCACGTCCAGTATTGGTACTCTTTGATTCCGGTGCAATGCATTCATTCATATCAAGGGTAATTGTGGAAAAGTATGGGTTGCCCACTAGGACCCTTAGAACCCCGATCCAAGTCACTTCTCCAGGAGGAGAGATGATGGCAGGCTTAGGCTGTCATTCAACCCTCAGCATCGGAAATCATGATTTTCCCGTAGACCTCATAGTCTTAGAATCCCAGGGATAGGACGTGATCCTAGGCATGGACTGGTTGATGAAGTTTGAAGGCAACATCGACTGTGCCCGCAAGACGATTTTGCTCACCACCCCGGAGCAGAAGAGGATCAAGTATGTATCCAGACGCACACTGATAAAGAAGCGGGTGAATTCCCTCACGGGAGTGGTTCAGGAGGAAGTGCCTGTAGTACAAGATTTTCTGGATGTATTTCCAGAAGAATTACCAGGAATGCCACCGGATAGAGAAATAGAATTTTTGATTGAGTTATTACCTGGCACAGCCCCAATATCCAAGAGACCGTATCGGATGCCCCCGAATGATTTGGAAGAGATCAAGCAGCAGATCAAGGAATTGTTGGAGAAAGGATATATTCGCCCAAGTTCGTCACCTTGGGGAGCCCCAGTTCTTTTGGTAGAGAAGAAGGATGGAACCCTGAGAATGGTGGTAGATTATCATGCATTGGACGACGTGACCATCAAGAATAAGTACCCTCTACTGATGATTAATGATTTATTTGATCAGCTAGTCGGAGCCAAAGTATTTTCCAAGATCGATCTTCGATCAGGGTATCATCAGCTGAAGATTCGTGAACAGGATATACCTAAAACAGCCTTCACCACCAGGTATGGTTTATATGAGTATACCGTCATGTCATTCGGATTGACCAATGCCCCTGCGTATTTCATGAGCATGATGAACAAGGTATTTATGGAATATCTAGACAAGTTTGTCGTGCTGTTCATCGATGACATCTTGGTTTTCTCCAAGAGCGAGGAAGAGCACAAGGAACATATGCGTCTAGTCCTGGAGAAACTCCGAGAACATCAGTTATATGCCAAGTTCAGCAAATGTGAATTTTGGTTGAAGGAAGTCGGATTCCCCGGACATGTTATTTCAGGAGAAGGAATAGCAGTCGACCCCACCAAGGTTGAATCGGTCACCAACTGGCAACCCCCCACCTCAGTCAAGGAGATCCGCAGTTTTCTCGGACTCGGAGGATATTATCAGAGATTTATTGGTAATTTCTCCAAGATTGCTAAACCCATGACCGAGTTGTTGAAGAAGGAAACAAAGTACATTTGGACCGAGGATTGTGAAGCCAGTTTTCAAGAGTTGAAGAAACGTCTGGTTACAGCCCCAGTGCTCATTTTGTCGGACATACACAAGGACTACCAGGTGTAGTGTGACGCTTCTTGTCAAGGGCTCGGAGGAGTGCTCATGCAGGAAGGAAAAGTTGTAGCTTGTACCTCCAGACAGCTACGACCTCACGAGATGAATTATGCCATGCACGATTTGGAGTTAGCAGCCGTAGTGCACGCGCTCAAGACGTGGAGACATTTCCTTGTCGGAAATAGTTGTGATGTTTACACGGATCATAAGAGCTTGAAGTACGTTTTCCCGCAGAAGGAGTTGAACCTCAGACAAAGGATATGGCTTGAATTGATCAAGGACTATGATATGAGATTGCATTACCACCCAGGGAAAGCAAATGTTGTAGCAGATGCCTTGAGCCGTAAAAGCCATGTGAACACCCTCATAGCTAGAGGATTACCTCAGAATTTAGCCGACAATCTCAGAGATCTCCAATTGGAAATAGTACCAAGAGGATTTGTCACCACCTTGGATATTCAGTCCACTCTGACCGAAAAGATCCGGGAAGCACAGAAGACGGACAAGGAAATTGCAGAGATAAAGGAAAAGATGAGTAACGGAAAGGCTAAAGGTTTTCGTGAGGATGAGCACGGAACTTTATGGTTTGAGGATCGTATCTATGTGCCCAATGACCCAGAGGTCAGGAAGTTAATTCTTCAGGAGGCCCATGATTCACCGTACTCGATTCAGCCAGGCAACACCAAGATGTATCTGGATTTGAAGGAAAGTTTCTGGTGGACAAGTATGAAGAAGGATATTGCCGAGTACGTAGCAGTATGCGATGTTTGTCAGCGAGTAAAGGCTGAGCATCAGAAGCCGGCAGGGTTACTTCAACCACTGCCAATTCCCGAGTGGAAATGGGAAAAACTTGGAATGGATTTTATCACAGGATTACCCAGGACCCGTTCAGGTTATGATTCTATCTGGGTAGTGGTTGATCGCTTGACCAAGGTAGCTCATTCCATTCCCGTGAAGACTACATACACCAGCGCTAAGTTAGCCAAGATATACATGACCAGGATCGTATGTCTGCATGGAGGAAGCCACCTGGGAGCGAGAAGAAGATCTCCGCTAAGACCACCTGCACCTATTTGCTAGCCAACCCAAATCTCGAGGGCGAGATTCATCTTAAGGTGGGTAGGTTTGTAACATCATTTTCAATTTGGAATGTTTTACAATTATTAGCTAAGCATCTATGCATTTTGTTTGATTTGAGTGACATTTGGAAATTTTCAGAGGCTTTTGAGTTTTGGTTGAATTTGGATTCAATTTGGCATTTGATAATCTACCTCAATATCCCTGACAAATACTTGAGAAAAAGTATGAGAGGAGCTAACATGACACTCCAAAAATTTCAGAAGAAAATATTGCCAAAAGGTTTGAATTCAAATTTGAATTTTATTTGGAGTTTGCAGAAAATGTTTTTTAGTTTCTGTTTTGCCTCTATAAAAATGTCCACGCTATAGGATTAATTCCCCTAAGAATTTCGATATATATATGTCCTATATAAAAATATTATAGATTTCTCTTATTTTTTTTTCTCTCTCTCTGCCTTAATTCAAAAAAAGGAAAAGGCCCAGCCGACGCCAGGCCAACCGGCCCAGCCGACGCCGAGCCGCGGCCCACCAACCGGCCCAGCCGACGCCGAGCCGCAGCCCACCAGCCGGCCACCCGACGCAGCCCAGCGCGCCACACGCGCCGACCCCATTCCGATCGGCCGCCCGATCGCTCTCCCTCTCTCTCGATCTTCCTCTCTCTCACTGACCATGGGACCCGCCCTATCCCTAACCCCTCGCCCACGACACGCCGCGCCGGAGCATGCGCAAAGCGTGCCCGACACCGCGATCCTCTCGGGATCGTGATCCCGAGTCGACCCCTCACCCACGCTTATGTCCTATAAATACCCACGCATCTCCTCTTCCGAACCCCCCAAAAACCCTACCTCAACTCCCACCACAGCCCACGCCCTCCTGCTTTGGATCTCGCCGCAGCCGCCTCAGTTCATCGCCGCCTCCACCACCGGTGAGCAACAACACGACTCCCTCTTCCACCTATGAGCTTCCCCTGATGTTGCGCATCGTTTTGACATGGTTTCGGCCTCCTCCCATCACAAGATCGTCCCCGAGCTCGTTCGCCCCTCGCTGGAGTTGCAGCTCACCAGGGCGCTGTCTCCGTCATCCCGATCGTCTTCACCGTCCCCGAGCTCCACCGAGGCCGCCCCCGACTTCCCCAAGCTCCGCCGCATCCGCCCAACGTCTTCGCCACCTTCGCCGACCGCCGGAGACCCTGCCCCGCCTCGCTCGACACCGACCCCCGCCACCCTCTGCCGCCGTCAACCACCGCCGCAGTAAGCCGCCACCACCCCTCCACCGTTTGATCTGCAATCTACGTCGTAGATTAGAGCTAGTGAAGGGTTAGGTTTTATTTATATTAGATCGGTTTTAGGTGGTTTTATTTTGGTTTAGTTCGGTTTAGTGTAGACCGGCCCGATCGGTTTATTTCTGTTAGCCTGTGGACGCAGTGGTCTATTCAATGCATGAGTGCTGTTTAGTTTTAGAATGCCCACTGTTTAGGCCCATTAGCGCGTTAGTTTTTGTTTAGTTTCTGTTTTTAAAACAGAATAGTTCTAGTTTTGTAAAATCTATATCTTTTAAGTTATTTAATATTTTTAGTTGATTCTTTTTGCTCTAGTTTGCAAATTTCCTATAGTTGCTGTAGAAATTAGATTCGGCCATGTTTAGGTGTTTAAAAAAATTGTTTTATATTAGTTTTAGTCAGATTAGGTTTTCTGCTATAAATTGAGTTAGGATTATTTTATTTTCGTGATTCTTTTTGTCACTGCTTTGTTTTGACCTTGCCTAGGAGTAGGAATTTATTTGGGCATTTATAGTCTTTATTAAAAATAGTTTTTATGCGAAAACAAGCTTTTCTAGTTTATTTTAGCTTGCTGTTGTTTTCAGCTGTTCTAGTTATTTTTAAATTTTATTTTTCCTATGTTATAATTTATTTTAGATTAGTTTCTGTAGTTACAGAGGGTGAACATTTATTTACAGCAAAATAAAAAGTTTTATTTTATTTTCTTATTAGTTTTGTTTTAGGTATAACAGGAGTTCTATAATAGATATTGGTTTGATTCTTTTTGCACCTAGTTTGTATGATGTTTTCCTTTATGTTAGTTAGTAAAACCATTGTTTTGGATCTGTAAAGAAAAGTGTTAGTAGGTCAAAACTATTTCTTTGTGGTTGCTTGATGTGATGGAAACCTTGATTTTGTTTTCCTCGAGTTTTCTTTGATTTTGGTTTGAGTGCTTGTGTGTTTTCCTTCAGTTTGCTGATATGTCATTAGTGAAATAGTTATTTGTGCTATTGTTTGACTCGACAGAATTTCCGGAGTGCGAAGCTTGCTATCTCGAGTCACTAGCGTTTGAAGACCGTCAGCCAGGCAAGTCATTTGATCATGTTTTACAATACCTATGATTTTGTTGCATTAGAATTGTTCCTCCCCACCATGCATGCAGTAGGAGAATTTTAAGTTATGTTCTTGAGTAGTATCATGAGGTAGGATGAACCCATTTTCCCTTGTTACCATTGCCCGGGATGATGTAGTTTATTTTGCTATGCTCGTAGACGGGGTTGGTTGAGAGATTCATAAGGGAGATGTGAGAGTCAAGATGATGACAACCCCATGACTTCAAGATCAAGATGGACTTCTAATTCACTACTGGGTGGAGGATGGTTGACGGGCACCCTGGAGAAACCAGCGGATGGCCGGGATGCATGGAGAAGCGCCATGACATCTTGCGGAAAGCTTCACCCAGCCATGAAGAGACGGATGGATACACCTTGATCGGAAGCTTACCTGTGCAGCCGCAAGCCATTATGGGCTCTGGCTGGGTTGACCCTAGGCGTGACTCTGGACGGACGGTGCCAGCAGATGTAGAAGAACGGTAGGACATGGATGGGTACCGGCAGTGCCCAGAGAAACTCTACGGAAGACCCTGTTTCGTTCATCCCGTCTTCAAACACCAGGCAGTGCGAGGACATAAAGGAGGGAACGATTCTTGCGGGTAAAGTGCACAAGACTCTGCAGAGTAACAACCTAATTGATTAGCCGTGTCCCCGGTTATGGACAAATGAGCCTCTGGAAATTGGAGTATTTTTCGAAAATCTCAACACTGAATTTAATAAATTAATTCAGGGGTTATTTAATAATTGGGTATGAGACATTGGTTGGCGGAACCATCTCAATAACAACCAACATTTTGTAGTAATTGCAAGCAAGTCCTTTGTTATAGGGAAAAATTGGCTTTTTCGCAAAAACATAAAACTTAGAGCCCCACAGCCAAATTGCATATAGTGTTAGCATTATTATTGTTGTTCTCTCTATGACTTGCCAGCATATTCAAAATGCTGACCTACACGGCTGCAACGTCTTATGTTGCAGAGGAGTTTTCCGACCAGGAGTGAGGCTACGATCCACGTTTGGCGATTGCCCTATGGAGTCGGATGGACTCGCTATTCGTCCACGCTTCCGCAGCTTTATTTAGTTTATTTCTCATGAGTTGGCCTTTGGCCGAATTTATTCTATTGTAATAAAGACTCGATATGAGAATCGTGTAATAAATTCAGGTGTGATTGAACTTTGAATCTTTTCATCAATGTACTGTGTGTGCCAGCATGATCTTGGGATGGTACAGCTACACAGAGACTTGACCGATTTTGGGTCGAGTCGCTACATAGGCCCTTGGGCATATTTCCCTGGGAGTGCCGCTCTGTTTCTCCCCTTGATCACGTGTAACACGTTTACTGTTTTGATTTCTGGTGGAAATTTCTTTTGTTCCCCAGTGTCTTGCTTGAGAGGCTCATCCTCGTCTTCGCTTGGTGCATCCTCCCCCTTGTGTACGGTGTTGAGCTTGCCGGACTGCTTGAAGACCCAACAGTCTATGTGGGTATGGTTAGAGGGTTTACCAGGGGTGCTATGGATCTGACATATTTGGTCCAGAATTTTGTTTAGGCTGGACAGTTCATCTCTGGCGCCTTTAGAGGGCAGCTTTTGCTGACCTGGCCGACAGCTTCTGAATCCGGCGTTTACTGTCGTGCTCTTCGGGTTGTCTTATTTATTCCGGCGCTTATTATTTTTACTGCGCCGTGATTTCTCATTTCCATCTCTAACTTCGGATGTACTGGGGTCGCTGGTGCTGCATCTGGCTAGCCAGCTATCCTCACCCGCGCAAAAGCGAGACATGAGGCTTGTTAATGCTGCCATTGTTCTTGGCTTTTCTTGGACGAGGTGTCTGGCAAGCCATTCGTCGCGGATGCTATGCTTAAAAGCTGCCAAGGCTTCGGCGTCCGGACAGTCGACTATTTTGTTCTTTTTAGTAAGAAACCTGTTCCAAAGCTTTCGGGCTGACTCTCCGGGCTGTTGAGTTATATGACTCAAATCGTCCGCGTCCGAAGGTCGGACATAAGTCCCTTGAAAATTTGCCCGAAAAGCGTCTTCGACCTCTTCCCAGCTTCCAATGGAGCTTCGGGGAGGCTTTTAAGCCAGTGCCGAGCTGGCCCTTTGAGTTTGAGGGGTAAATACTTGATGGCGTGGAGATCATCTCCTTGAGCCATATGGATATGGAGGATATAGTCCTCAATCCAGACCCCAGGGTCTGTTGTTCCGTCGTATGCCTCTATGTTTACGGGTTTGAATCCCTCTGGAAATTCATGGTCCAGCACCTCGTCGGTGAAACATAGGGGGTGTGCGGCACCCCTGTATCTGGGTGTACCGCGTTGTTCGGATGTTTGTTGTGTTGCATCGTATGCTAGAGCGCGTTTGCATGGTCCATAGATGGATCTGGTTGCGCCGTCCTTTTGATGTGAGCCCTCGCGTGGATCGCGTATTGGCTTATGTAGATGATAAAGCCCAATATAGTCCAAAACAGTAAATAATATAGCATGGAGCAATAAAAAATTATAGATACGTTGGAGACGTATCAAGCATCCCCAAGCTTAATTCCTGCTCGTCCTCGAGTAGGTAAATGATAAAAAGAGAACTTATGATGCGGAGTGCTACTTGGCATAATTTTAGTGTAATTATTCTTAATTGTGGTATGAATATTCAGATCTGAAAGATTCAAGACAAAAGTTCATATTGACATAAAAATGATAATACTTCAAGCATACTAACTAAGCAATTATGTCTTCTCAAAATAGCATGGCCAAAGAAAGTTCATCGCTACAAAATCATATAGTTTAGTCATGTTTCATTTTCATCACACAAGAATGCTCTCATCATGCACAACCCCGATGACAAGCCAAGCAATTGTTTCATACTTTAGTAATCTCAAACCTATAATCTTTCACGCAATATATGAGCGCGAGCCATGGACATAGCACTATGGGTGGAATAGAATATAATGAGGGGGTTATGTGGAGAACACAAAAAAGGAGAAAGTCTCACATCAACGAGGCTAATCAATGGGCTATGGAGATGCCCACCGATTGATGTTAATGCAAGGAGTAGGGATTGCCATGCAACGGATGCACTAGAGCTATAAATGTATGGAAGCTCAACAAAAGAACCTAGTGGGTATGCATCCAACTTGCTTGCTCATGAAGACCTAGGGCACTTGAGGAGGCCCATTGTTGGAATATACAAGCCAAGTTCTATAATGAAAAATTCCCGCTAGTATATGAAAGTGATAACATGAGAGACTCTCTACTATGAAGATCATGGTGCTACTTTGAAGCACAAGTGTGGTAAAAGGATAGTAACATTGTCCCTTCTCTCTTTTTCTCTCATTTTTAGGCCTTTTCTTTTTTATGGCCTTTCTCTTTTTTTGGGCCTTCTCTTTTTATGGCCTTTCTCTATTTTTTATTCCTCATTTGGGACAATGCTCTAATGATGATCATCGCACTTCTATTTATTTACAACTCAATGATTACAACTCGATACTAGAACAAAGATGACTCTATATGAATGCCTCCGGCGGTGTATCCGGATATGCAATGAACCAAGAAGACATGTATGAAAGAATTATGAACGGTGGCTTTGCCACAAATACTATGTCAACTACATGATCATGCTAAGCAATATGACAATGATGAATGTGTCATGATGAACGGAATGATGGAAAGTTGCATGGCAATATATCTCGGAATGGCTATGGAAATGCCATAATAGGTAGGTATGGTGGCTGTTTTAAGGAAGATATAAGGAGGTTTATGTGTGAAAGAGCGTATCATATCATGGTGTTTGGATGCACCGGCGAAGTTTGCGCCAACTCTCAATGTGAGAAAGGGCAATGCACGGTACCGAAGAGGCTAGCAAGGATGGAAGGGTGAGAGTGCGTATAATCCATGGATTCAGCATTAGTCATAAAGAACTCACATACTTATTGCAAAAATATACAAGTCATCAAAAACCTCGGCACTAAGCGCATGCTCCTAGGGGGATAGATTGGTAGGAAAAGACCATCGCTCGTCCCCGACCGCCACTCGTAAGGAAGACAATCAAATAACACCTCATGTTTCAAATTTGTTGCATAACGTTTACCATACGTGCATGCTACGGGACTTGCAAACTTCAACACAAGTATTTCTCAATTTCACAACTACTCAACTAGCATGACTTTGATATTATCACCTCCATATCTCAAAACAATCATCAAGCATCAAACTTTTCTTAGTATCCAACACACTCATAAGAAAGTTTTATTATCAATCTTGCATACCAAGCATATTAGGATTTTAAGCAAATTACCATGCTATTAAGACTCTCAAAATAATCTAAGTGAAGCATGATGGATCAATAGTTTCTATAAAACAAATCCACCACAGTGCTCTAAAAGATATAAGTGAAGCACTAGAGCAAAACTATAAAGCTCAAAAGATATAAGTGAAGCACATAGAGTATTCTATCAAATTCCAAATCATGTATGGATATCTCAAAAGGTGTGTACAGCAAGGATGCTTGTGGTAGAATAACAAGCAAAGACTCAAATCATAAAAGACGCTCCAAGCAAAACACATATCATGTGGTGAATAAAAATATAGCTCCAAGTAAAGTTACCGATAGAAGTAGACAAAAGAGGGGATGCCTTCTGGGGCATCCCCAAGCTTTGGCTTTTAGGTGTCCTTAGATTATCTTGGGGGTGCCATGGGAATCCCCAAGCTTAGGCTCTTGCCACTCCTTGTTCCATAATCCATCAAATCTTTACCCAAAACTTGAAAACTTCACAACACAAAACTTAAAGTAGAAAATCTCGTGAGCTCCGTTAGCGAAAGAAAACAAAAGACCACTTCAAGGTACTGTAATGAAC
Organism: Triticum dicoccoides; assembly: GCF_002162155.2. Taxonomy (NCBI): domain Eukaryota; kingdom Viridiplantae; phylum Streptophyta; class Magnoliopsida; order Poales; family Poaceae; genus Triticum; species Triticum dicoccoides. Next base: position 595,386,713 of record NC_041382.1, on the reverse strand, counting down.
TCATTCTTTATTTATATTGGTGTTAAACCTACTGTATTCCAACTTCTCTATGGATTATAAACTATTTTACTAGCCATAGATTCATCAAAATAAGCAAACAACACACGAAAAACAGAATCTGTCAAAAACAGAACAGTCTGTAGTAATCTGTAGCTAGCGCAAGATCTGGAACCCAAAAACTCTAAAATAAATTTCTGGATGTGAGGAATTTATCTATTAATCATCTGCAAAAATAATTAACTAAATAGTACTTTCCAAATAAAAATTACAGCAGTTCTCGTGAGCGCTAAAGTTTCTGTTTTTTACAGCAAGTTCAACAAGACTTTCCCCAAGTCTTCCCAACGGTTCTACTTGGCACAAACACTAATTAAACACAAAAAACACAACCAAAACAGAGTCTAGATAATTTATTTATTACTAAACAGGAGCAAAAAAGCAAGGAATAAAAACAAAATTGGGTTGCCTCCCAACAAGCGCTATCGTTTAACGCCCCTAGCTAGGCATAACAAGCAAGAATAGATCTAGGTAGTGCCATCTTTGGTATGCAATCCATAAGTGGCTCTCATTATAGATTCATATGGTAATTTTATTTTCTTTCTAGGAAATTGTTCCATGCCCTTTTTTAATGGAAATTGAAATCTAACATTCCCTTCCTTCATATCAATAATTGCACCAACCGTTCTAAGGAAAGGTCTACCGAGAATAATAGGGCAAGAAGGATTGCAATCTATATCAAGAACGATAAAATCTATGGGCACATAATTCCTATTTGCAACAATAAGAACATCATTAATTCTTCCCATAGGTTTCTTAATAGTGGAATCCGCAAGATGCAAGTTTAGAGAGCAATCATCAAAATCACGGAAATCTAGCAAATCACACAAAGTTTTGGGAATAGTAGAGACACTAGCACCCAAATCACACAAAGCATAAAACTCATAATTTTTAATTTTAATTTTAATAGTAGGTTCCCACTCATCATAAAGTTTTCTAGGGATAGAACCTTTCAACGCAAGTTTTTCTTCATAAGATTGCATCAAGGCATCAACGATATGTTTAGTAAACGCTTTATTTTGACTATAAGCGTGAGGAGATTTTAGCACGGATTGTAAAAAGGAAATACAATCAATTAAAGAGCAATTTTAATAATTAAATTCCTTGAAATCCAATATAGTGGGTTTAGCAACATCTAGGGTTTTAATTTCTTCAATCCCACTTTTATCAAATTTAGCATCAAGATCAAAAGATTCAGAATTATTGGAACGCCTTCTTGGTAAAGGTGGATCATATTCAGTCCCATCATTATCAAGATTCATATTGCAAAACAAAGATTTAATAGGGGACACATCAATAACTTTTAGATCTTCATCATTATTTTCATAGGAACTAGAAGAACATGCTTTAATAAAGGCATCTTTCATAGCACGCGTCCTAGCGGTTCTTTCCTTGCACTCATCAATGGAAATTCTAATGGATTTGAGAGACTCATTGATATCATGCTTCGGAGGAATAGATCTAAGCTTTAAAGAATCAACATCAAGAGAAATTCTATCAATGTTCCTAGCCAAATCATCAATCTTAAGCAATTTTTCTTCAATCATAGCATTAAAATTCTTTTGCGAAGAAATAAATTCTTTAATATTAGATTCAAAATCAGAGGGAATCTTGTTATAATTTCCATAAGAATTGTTGTAGGAATTACCATAATTATTAGAGGGAATACTAGGATAAGGCCTAGGATTGAGATTTCCTCTATACGCGTTGTTACCAAAATTGTTCCTACCAAAAAAATTCACATCCATAGATTCATTGTTATTCTCAATCAAAGTAGACAAGGGCATATCATTAGGATCAGAAGAAACACTGTTATTAGCAAATAATTTCATAAGTTCATCCATCTTTCCACTCAAAACATTAATTTCTTCTATCGCATGCACCTTTTCATTAGTGTATCTTTCAGTGTGCCATTAAGAATAATTAACCATAATATTATCTAGGAGTTTAGTAGCATCTCCTAAAGTGATTTCCATAAAAGTGCCTCCCGCGACCGAATCTAAAAGATTTCTAGAAGCAAAATTCAATCCGGCATAATTTTTTTGTATAATCATCCACAAATTCAAACCATGAGTAGGGCAATTACGTATCATTAATTTCATTCTCTCCCAAGCTTGTGCAACATGTTCATGATCAAGTTGTTCAAAATTCATAATATCATTTCTAAGAGAGATGATCTTAGCGGGAGGAAAATACTTAGAGATAAAAGCATCTTTGCACTTGTTCCATGAATTAATACTATTTTTAGGCAAAGATGAAAACCAAGCTTTAGCATGATCTCTAAGCAAAAAAGGAAATAGCTTCAATTTAACAATATCATTATCGACATCTTTGTTCTTTTGCATGTCACACAAATCAATGAAGCTATTAAGATGGGTAGCGGCATCTTCACTAGGAAGGCCGGAGAACGGATCTTTCATGACAAGATTCAGCAAAGCAGCATTAATTTCACTAGATTCAGCATCAGTAAGAGGAGCAATCAGAGTGCTAATAAAATCATTGTTGTTGGTATTGGTGAAGTCACACAATTTAGTATTATCTTGAGCCATCGCGACAAACAAGCAATCCAACGCACGAGCAAACAAAAAGAAAACGGGCAAAAAGAGGAAAATAGAGAGGGAGGATAGAGAGAGAGAGAGGGTGAATAAAACGACAAGGGTGAATTGGGGGGAGAGGAAAACAAGAGGCAAATGGCAAATAATGTAATGCGGGAGATAGGGATTGTGATGTGTACTTGGTATGTTGACTTTTGCGCAGACTCCCCAGCAACGGCGCCAGAAATCCTTCTTGCTACCTCTTGAGCACTGCGTTGGATTTCCCCGAAGAGGAGAGGATGATGCAGCAAAGTAGCGTAAGAATTTCCCTCAGTTTTTGAGAACCAAGGTATCAATCCAGTAGGAGGCTACGCGCGAGTCCCTCGTACCTACACAAAAACAATAACTCAACGCAACCAACGCGCTTAGGGGTTGTCAATCCCTTCACAGTCACTTACGAAAGTGAGATCTGATAGAGATGATAAATAATATTTTTGGTATTTTTGGTATAGAGATGCAAATTAAAAAGTAAAAGCAAAGCAATAATAAAGTGATGGAGATTGTATAATGAGAAAGAGACCCGGGGGCCATAGGTTTCAGTAGTGGCTTCTCTCAAGAGCATAAGTATTCGACGGTGGGTGAACAAATTACTGTTGAGCAATTGACAGAATTGAGCATAGTTATGAGAATATCTAGGTATGATCATGTATATAGGCATCACGTCCGAGACAAGTAGACCGACTCCTGCCTGCATCTACTACTATTACTCCACTCATCGACCGCTATCCAGCATGCATCTAGAGTATTAAGTTAAAAACAAAGTAACACCTTAAGCAAGATGACATGATGTAGAGGGATAGTTTCATGCAATATGATAAAAACCCCATCTTGTTATCCTCGATGGCAACAATACAATACGTGCCTTGCTGCCCCTTCTGTCACTGGGAAAGGACACCGCAAGATCGAACCCAAAGCTAAGCACTTCTCCCATGGCAAGAACAACCAATCTAGTAGGCCAAACCAAACTGATAATTCGAAGAGACTTGCAAAGATAACCAATCATACATAAAAGAATTCAGAGAAGATTCAAATATTATTCATAGATAGACTTGATCATCAACCCACAACTCATCGATCTCAACAAACACATCGCAAAAAGAAGATTACATCGAATAGATCTCCACAAGAGAGGGGGAGAGCATTGTATTGAGATCCAAAAAGAGAGAAGAAGCCATCTAGCTACTAACTATGGACCCGTAGGTCTGAAATAAACTATTCACACTTCATCGGAGGGGCTTGGATGATGATGTAGAAGCCCTCCGTGATCGTTGCCCCCTCCGGCGGAGCTCCGGAACAGGCCCCAAGATGGGATCTCGTGGATACAGAAAGTTGCGGCGGTGGAATTAGGTTTTTGGCTCTGTCCCCGATCGTTTGGGGGTACGTAGGTATATATAGGAGGAAGAAGTACGTCGGTGGAGCTTCGAGGGGCCCACGAGGCAGGGGGCGCACCCTAGGAGGGGGCACGCCCTCCACCCTCGTGGCCGCCTCGTGGCTTTCTTGACGGAGGGTCCAAGTCTCTTGGATCTTATCTGATGAGAAAATCACGTTTCCGAATGTTTCATTCCGTTTGGACTCCGTTTGATATTCTGTTTCTCCGAAACACTGAAATAGGCAAAAAACAACAATTCTAGGCTGGGCCTCCAGTTAATAGGTTAGTCCCAAAAATAATATAAAAGCGGAAAATAAAGCCCAATATAGTCCAAAACAGTAGATAATATAGCATGGAGCAATCAAAAATTATAGATACGTTGGAGACGTATCAAAACCTTCACTCCTTGCTTGCAGCGCCGCCTCCTCGCCGGCGACCCTCCTTCACGCTGCTCAGCCTCGCCTATCCAGGCAGGTAATCCACACCCGATCCCCATCCTCCTCCTCCTTCCACATCCCACATGCCCCGACCGCCGGCGTGACCCCTTCCACCCAAATCACCGACCCCTCCACCAAATAAGCGCTGTCGTAAGCCATGGTGCACGCAGTATAGCCAGGACCTCAAGGAGCATTTGGCAACGAAGAAGCAAATCGCAGCTGCACGCGCGGATGAGGTCGCGATGGCTGCCATTCGTGTCAACTCCCAGATCTTGGAGGAGCACCTCGCCGTCGAGGCCACTATCGATGCCTCGCGCGCTGACAACGCGACGCGGTTGACTGTTCGGTTCAATTCTGCAATGCGATGTTCAATTATTTTGGGTGCATTCTATTATTGTATCCCATGTGAGAAATAAATCGAATTTGGCTATACTAAATACATGAGAAACAAATACAATTGCTATATTTCCAAGTTGTTAAGCATGCTTGGTTTGGTTAACTGTCTGATCTTCTATTACGAGTATGTTATATTGTGCAATGTGGTGCTCAGTTAATGTTTGGTTCATTTGTTGTGGTGTTTAGTTAACTATTTTGTTTGGTTCAATTCTGCAATGCGATGTTCAATTGTTGTGGGTGCATTCTGTTATTGTTTACAATGTGAGGAGTAAATTGAATTTGGCTGTACTAAATACATGAGAAACAAATACAATTGCTATATTTCCAAGTTGTGAAGCATGCTTGGTTTGGTTAACTGTCTGATCTTCTATTAGGAGTATGTTATATTGTGTAGTGTGGTGCTCAGTTAATGTTCGTTTCATTTGTTGTGGTGTTTAGTTAACCACGTGGTTCAATTCTACAATGCGATGTCCAATTGTCGTGGGTAGAATTTTGTATTGTTGTGCATGTGAGGAATAAATTGAATTTGGTTGCACTTAATACATGAGAAACATATACATGTGCTATCTTTCCTAGTTCTTAATCATGCTAGGTTTGGATAAATGGGTTTTCCATGTGGCTTGAACTAATCTGATGAATCTGCAATTTGGTTATGTTTCATCAACATATTTTACTGATAGCATGCGAACCCTTACTTAACCTGATGACTAACTACCTTATATGTGTTGCAGGGAAACAATGGGAAGCACTAAGATTTAAAATCGAGGTTAGCACAAGCATGGTCCATTGTCTAATAGCACATTATTGTGCAATTGTAGGAACCTTTCTAATATTTAGGTTTTCAACAATTTGGTCTTGCACATGTAGGTCCTGCTGTCGGAGGTTTTGACCCACTGTTCGGCCATTTTTGCATATGGGGAAATGAGTTGTCCATGAATATCAGTCAAGTCAAGAAACTCAGAAAAATTGTTAGGATAAAGAAATTAGCGACAAAAAAACAACAAGATATTTGTCTGCACAATGAAGAAGACATCAGTTCACTACAGGATGGTACTAACTATTATACCTTACCTTTTTTATTCCTTTGCCCCATTTCCAATATAGAGAAGATATTTATGCACATCCTTGTTTTCAAGCCTTTCCAAAGCAGTTCACTGATGATTACCTCTCAAACCACCTGTATGGTCAGGAGGCGAGGAAGGTATTCATACAACATCCACGGTTCAATATTGAAGTGTTCCTGAAGAGGACGAAGGATGGACGGTCAATCATCCACAGGCACTGGCCTAAAGTTACAAAGAGCTTCAACATCAATGAAGGCTCAATATTCGCCTTCTGCTTCAGCAGTTTTCCAGATGAAATACATGTGTCTATGTATTGTCTTTGATGCTAATTTCAAAAGGTGGTAGATGTTGCATGTGAAACTTGGTGCCAGTGTAGTTGTGTAATGGGGTAGCTGAGTGCTGAAGCTATATGATGTTGTACTCTGATGTATTTCAATTATGAAAATGAAATATATTGTGTGCTTAATATGAAATGTCAATTAGATTAATAAATGGATTACTAATAATCACATAATTAGCCTGTTAATTGTTTTTTATTGCAACGATTATTGAGAAAACATCGTGTGTGATGCATTCAATAATGCACACAGTTTCTAGGAATAAACCGTGTTAGATTAATGAACAATCACACATGACATCCTCTTGAAAACTGTATACCATGTGAGAAATAAATCAAATTTGGTTGTACTAAATACATGAGAAACAAATACAATTGCTATATTTCCAAGTTGTAAAGCATGCTTGGTTTGGTTAACTGTCTGATCTTCTATTAGGGGTATGTTATATTATGCAATGTAGTGCTCAGTTAACATTTGGTTCATTTGTTGTGGTGTTTAGTTAATTGCTTGGTTCAATTTTACTAAGGCAAAGGTATTAGGGATGCCCAGTCCTGAAATGAAAAATGGTTTTACTTTATGTTGTCAAATGATAAATTCCTTGGAAAGTGTTGGTATGGAAGGCACCCGTGGATACGGCTAGCCATGGAAAGTGAAAGTATGGTTGAAAAAGGAATAAATTTAATTTCTGTTTGGGAACCGCCTATGGTATATCTAGCATGGAAAGTTTTGGGAACTACTCGATCATTCTCGTTGACAAGAAAAGCATGCCTCCCAAAATGTTTTTATCTCTATCTTTTTCTCTTTGAGCTCTGGCACCTCTACAAATCCCTACTTCCCTCTGCGAAGGGCCTTTCTTTTACTTTATGCAGTTTTTGTTTTAATTTGAGTCTCCATCTTCTCCTATAAAGCACCAACTAAGGGGCATTATGATTATACTTGAGCATTGGGTGTAGCTAATATGCGAGCGTGTTTCATGAATGGATTAATGATTGAGCATAGTGGGCTAGGGATAACTTATTTTAGCGTTGATATTTTGAAAGACATGGTTGCTTGTTGATATGCTTGAGTATTTAAGTCTCATGTCAAAACTAGACTATTGCTTTGAACTATATAAAAGTCCAAATGTCCATGCTACAAAGAAAAGAATATGTGATGAGCATGTTAGGCAGCATTCCACATAAAAAAATCTGTTTCTATCATTTATCTACTCCAGGACGAGAAGAAATTAAGCTTGGGGATGCTGATACGTCTCCAATGTATCTATAATTTTTAATATTTCCATGCTGTTATATTATCATTCTTGGATGTTTTATAATCATTTTATATCATTTTTTGGTACTAACCTATTAACATAGTGCCAAGTGCGAGTTGCTGTTTTTTGCTTGTCTTTTACATCGCATGAAATCAATACCAAACAGAGTCCAAACGTAGCAAAACTTTTTGTGGATTTTTCATGGACCAGAAGACACTCAATGGGTCGGAGAAGCACCTGGGGGGTGCCCCGCGGGTGGTACAAGCCACCAGGGCGCGCCTGGGGCCCCAGGCGCGCCCAGGTGGGTTGTGCCCACCTTGGTGGCCTCCTGAACCGCCTCTTTGCTCCATAAATACCCCAATATTCCAGAAACCCTACGGGAGTCGACGAAAATCAATTCTAGCTGTCGCAAGTTCTAGTACCACCAGATCTAATCTAGACATCATCACGGAGGGGTTCATCCTGTCCATTGGTGCCTCTCCGATGATGCGTGAGTAATTCTTTGTAGACCTATGGGTATGTAGTTAGTAGCTAGATTGCTTCCTCTCTCTCTCTCTCTCTCTCTCTCTCTCTCTTTTTGATTCTCAATACAATGGTCTCTTGGAGATCCATATGATGTAACTCTTTTGCGGTGTGTTTGTTGGGATCCGATGAATTTTGAGTTTATGATCAGATCTATCTCTTTTTATCGATGAAAGTTATTTGAGCCCTCTTTGATCTCTTATATGCATGATTGCTTATAGCCTCGTATTTCTTCTCTGGTATTTGGGTTTTGTTTGTCCAACTTGATCTATTTATCTTGCATTGGGAAGAGGTGCTTTGTGATGGGTTCGATCTTACGGTGCTTGATCCCAGTGACAGAAGGGGAACCGACACGTATGTATCATTGCCATTAAGGATAACAAGATGGGGTCTATTTCTACAGATCTTGTCTACATCATGTCATCGTTCTTATTGCATTACTCCGTTTCTCCATGAACTTAATACACTAGATGCATGCTGGATAGCAGTCGATGTGCGGAGTAATAGTAGTAAATGCAGGCAGGAGTCGGTCTAGTAATCTTGGACGTGATGCCTATATAATGTTCATTGCCTGGATATCGTCATGATTATTTGAAGTTCTATCAATTTCCCAATAGTAATTCGTTTACCCACAGTTTGCTATTTTTCTCGAGAGAAGCCACTAGTGAAACCTACAGCCCCGGGTCTCTTCTTTATTATATTTGCCTTCACGATCTATTTTTATTTGCTTTTATTTTCAGATCTATTAAACCAAAAATACAAAAATACCTTGCCGCACTTTATTTTATTTGGTGATCTATCTATCATATTATTACGACTTTCTCACGTCCACTTGCCAATTTCTGTTGACGTTGCCCAAAAGGGATTGATAACCCCTTTAATACGTCGGGTTGCGAGTATTTGTTATATGTGCGCAGGTGTCGTTCACGTAGTGTTGCGTGGTTCTCCTACTTGTTCGATAACCTTGGTCTCATCACTGAGGGAAATACCTACCGTTGATGTGTTTCATCATCCCTTCCTCTTTGGGGAAATACTGACGTAGTTCAAGCAAACATCACTCCACCGCCTCGAGGCTGGCCTCCATGCTTCCCGTCTTCTTGGGGCCCTGAACGTCCTGGATGTGGAGCACCCCCTCACGCATCTCAATGGCTTGAGGGTCCTACAACACCTCCAATAGGTAGGGGTTGATGACCTTCTCGAAGAACTTGTCCTTGGAGGAGCTTGGGGTGGCCATAGCGATCTAGATCTGCCAAAAAATAGCACGAAACAAGGACGAAGGATTTCTCCATGATACGGTGACCAAATCGTCCGAAGGTATATATAAATATTTTTTATCTTGGGAAACAAGCATATGGAAGGAAATCAGAGTCAGGAAGGTGCCCGAGGGGCCCACCACTCACTAGGCGTGCTGTGGTGTCTTGTCGCATGTGGGTTGCCTTCCCGGTTGTTTCTTATGTTTATATTTTTCCTAATATTCCAAAACTGACAAAAAATATTTTTGCGGGTTTTTTGGAGTTCGTTTTCTTACCGTATCACCTACCTCTTCCTTTTCAGAGTGTATTCGAAGGTTTCTTTTATGTGTTCCTCCGGTGTCATGGTTTGGATAATGTTAGTTTTAGTATTAATGTGTGTACCTAAGATATAGTGCTTAATTATTTGTTTATTGACTTCCTTCGGATTGGTACCTTCGGCATTATTAATCTTGATAGCCCCAGAGTTATAGAATTCTCTAATGATATATGGTCCTTCCCATTTGGAAAGAAGTTTTCCTGCAAAAAATATAAAACGAGAATTGAACAATAGGACATATTCACCAATTTTAAATTCCCACTTTTGGATTCTTTTGTCATGCCATCTTTTAACTTTTTCTTTAAATAGTTTGGCATTTTCATAAGCTTGGGTTCTCCATTCATCTAGTGAGCTGATATCAAATAACCTCTTTTCACCAGCAAGTTTGAAATCATAATTGAGTTCTTTAATTAATTGCCAGTATGTTTTAGGTTCTAACTCAAGAGGCAAATGACAAGCTTTTCCATAAACCATTTTATATGGAGACATACCCATAGGATTTTTATAAGTTGTTCTATAGGCCCAAAGTGCATCATCAAGTTTCTTCGACCAATTCTTTCGGAACCTATTGATAGTTTTTTGTAATATTAATTTTATTCTCTATTACTAAGTTCAACTTGACCACTAGATTGAGGATGATAGGGTGATGCAATTATATGGTTAACATCATATTTATCAAGCATTTTTCGGAAAGCACCATGAATAAAGTGTGAACCACCATCAGTCATTAAATATCTAGGGACTCCAAACCTTGGGAAAATAACTTCTTTAAGCATTTTAATGAAGGTGTTATGATTAGCACCGCTAGTTGGAATAGCTTATACCCACTTAGTGACATAATCAATAGCATCCAAAATTTGTGTATACCCATGAGAGGAAGGAAAGGTCCCGTATAATCAAATCCCCAAACATCAAAAGGTTCAACAACAAGTGAATAATTCATAGGCATTTCCTGACGATTACCGATATTACCTATTCTTTAACATTCATCACAACGTAAGACAAACTTACGGGCATCCTTGAAAGGAGTAGGCCAATAAAAACCAGAATGTAATACCTTATGAGCAGTTCTATCTCCTGCATGATGTCCTCCATAGGCTTTGGAGTGACACTTCCTTAGGATATGTTCATGTTCATGCTTAGGTACATAGCGTCTAATAATACCATCTACTCCCTCTTTATAAAGATGTGGGTCATCCCAAAAGTAATGTCTTAAGTCATAGAAGATTTTTTTTCTTTTGTTGGTATGTGAAACTAGGTGGTATAAATTTATCAACGATATAATTAGTACAGTCAGCATACCAAGGAGTGTTATGAGAAGCATTTATTATAGCTAGTTGTTCATCAGGAAAACTATCATCAATAGGTAGTGTAGCGATCCGACCTCAAACGGTCAAATCTTTGTGCATAAGTGTCATCCCTGGATCAGTAATGCCGACACACACAATACTTGAAGGGTTTATAATAGAGTGGCAATCACACACTTATTACATCGAATGTCTCAAAAGAGATCTTATTACAATAAATATGGCTTAAGGCCATCTAAATAATATAACAGCGGAAGACTTGGAAGATAAAGTGAGTCCATCAACTCCAACGACATAGCTGAGTGCACGACAACGACCTAGCGCACCTTACTCTTTGTCTGAAAGGTCTGCAACTTGATATGTTGCAGCCCGAAACGGGTCAGCACATGGAATATGCTAGCAAGATAACACAGTAGAGCAATAAACAAGTAAATGCTATCACTACATGCATATATGGCTGGTGGAGGCTCTATGGTTATAATGTTTTTGCGAAAAGCCATTTTTCCTACAACAAAGGAATATATTTTATTTAACTATCATGGTAGTTGAAAAACATTGAGAATGGGAAGTCCCCATCTCAATCCCAATTAAAAAGTAATTAACAACCCAACAACTTAATTTAGAGTGATGAGATCAACATGATAATTCAAGAACCAGATACTCAAGATGTCCATAACCGGGGACACAGCTAACCATGATTAGTTTATACACTTTGCAGAGGTTTGCGCACTTTTCCCCACAAGACTCTATCTCCTCCGTTGGATTTCTCGCACTACATGGTGTTTGAGAAACGGATGACCAGGACACTGTTTTTCAAAAGCATTAACTCTAACCCTGGGTAGACCGTACCAACCTACATCTGCTAGCCTACCACTAGAAGAGATCATGCAACTTACTCCACTATGCTAGAGCCCATAATAGCTTGTGGCTGCACACGGAAGTTTCTAGCATGAATAATCTTATGATCCCTTTGAGCCTGGGTGGTGAACCAAAAAGGACATCACTGGTATATCCCCAGGTGCCCGCAACCAATCCACCCAGATGTGTATTTAAGTAGCCACCTTAAGCTAACCATTAATTAACAATCTCACATCTGTCATGGATACACTCAAACCCAATCCACGTCTACGAGCATAGCATGGTGATATAAGCATAACGTAGAAGTAACTCCCAGGGGTTTGATAATAAAAAGGGTAATAGGTTCTACCTCATCATCTACTTCCCAAAACCCACATGTTAAGAGATCCTACTCATGCAATGTTTGAGGGTGGTAACTAATGCATAAAACTGGGTAATAAAAGGGGTATGATCAAGGTGTTATTTGCCTTGCTGATGTTCCGCAAAACCTAGTGACTCGTAGTAGCACGCTGCGCACTCTAGGAATTCTAGCACAAACAAACAATAGCATACATAAGCACTCAAGCAAAGATGCAAGGGGAAAACTTCGAATAATAAGATCCAAACTGAAAGTTCAACTGAAGAGGTTCGATTTGCAAAAAGAATCGATCAAAACGGATATATGGAACTAAAACTATGGTCAAAAGAACTTTGAATTCAAATCTGCTTGAAACCAAATTTTAGTTTGTCAAAACCTTGTTCAAGTTGATTAAGCATAAAGAGGGTTTCGAAACAAAGATTTTGGCATTGGTTTCACTGGATTTGGACAAATGGTAAGAAACAACGAGGGTTTGAAGATCAGGGACTAATTTGCGATAAATATAATCACGTATAGGTCCCTGGCCAAAAATAAAATAAAAAGAAAAGACTAACGAACTAACGTTCGCTGTCTGAACCTAACCGGCGAACAACGTTCGTTAAAACGAATGAACGGACCAAATGTCCGCTAAATAAAATAAACCAACGAAAATTGATCCTAGAAAATAAACTGCGAAACTAAAAATACAGGGGTTAACCGAAGAAAAACCGACCGGTCAACCGGCGGTCAACGGTGGCGGTTTCCGGCGAGATCCGGCGGGTGGGCGACGGCTCCGGCGTGGCTCGGCGGGGGCGGCACCGCGGCGCGGCGGAGCTGCGGCGGCGTCTCGATGGTGCGGCAGCAGGCGGCCGCGGCAGGCGGCGCCGGGTGGTGGGGCCGGGCGGTGTGGGGGCGAGGCGGCGACGGCCTGGCCTTATAAAGGCCCGGGGGATGAGGTGGCGTGCGGGAGGGGCCACGCCGGCGGCTTCTCGGGGTCGGACTCCCCGAGTCCGTCGCGAGCACGACGACGAGGGCGGCGTGGGAATGGGCCTGCTGGGCTTCGGCCCAGTCGGTCCAGAACCTTTGTTTTTTTAAACAATTCCGCCGAACGAAAAAAATCCTAAATAAATAAAAATAAAAATCTAAAAATACCAAAACAAATTTTCACCGTCTAAATAAAATATTTAGAACTTAGTGCACATTTTTTTGGCCTAAATATGCAATTTTGAAAAATGCATATTTTTCTAATTCAAATAAAATAGCAATAAAATCCAAATAAAATAATTTATTTGTTTTTAATAATTTTCCTTCAATATTTCATTTATTTTGGAGAAGTCATATTATCTCCTCTTATATATTTTTAATATTGGAAATATTATTTGGAGAGAAAATTAATTAAAACCAAAGTGATCCCTTTTTCAATATTTGAGAAAATTCAAATATGAAAGCAACACAATCCCCAACTCTCTCCGTGGGTCCTTGAGTTGCTTAGGATTTTTAGGATCACAAAGCCAAAGTGCAAATAAAATATGACATGCATATGATGCCTTATGTATAACATTCCAAATTGGAAATTTGGGATGTTACAAACCTACCCCCCTTAAGGTGAATTTTGTCCTCGAGATTCGGGTTGGCAAGAATATAGGTGTGGGTGGTCTTTCCTTAGATCATCCTCTCGTTCCCGGGTAGCTTCATCCTCGGTATGGTGGCTCCACTAAACTTTGCAGAACTTGATAACCTTCCTGCGTGTGACTCGGCTGGCAAACTCGAGAATCTTCACTGGTTTCTCCTCATAGGTCAGATCACTATCCAACTGAATTGCTTCTAGGGGCACTGTATCTCTCAGAGGAATATCGACCATCTCAGCATGACACTTCTTCAACTGGGAAACGTGAAACACATCATGAACTCCTGACAGTCCTTCGGGTAACTCCAACTTGTATGCCACTTCTCCCATACGTTCCAAAACTCGGTATGGTCCTACAAATCTTGGGGCTAACTTCCCTTAACTCCAAAACGTTTAACTCCTCACAGGGGTGAGACCCGAATATATGCCCTATCTCCGATTTCATAGACTACCTCCTTGCATTTTGAGTCTGCATAACACTTCTGCCTGGAGTGAGCTACCTTCAGTCTATCTCGAATCAACTTAACCTTCTCTTCAGACTCTTTGATCAAATCTGGTCCAAACAACTGGCGGTCTCCAAGTTCATCCCACATCAACGGTGTTCTGCACCTTCTTCCATACAAAGCTTCGAAAGGTGCCATCTTCAGACTAGCTTGATAACTGTTGTTGTAAGAGAACTCTGCGTAGGGCAAATTATCATCCCAACTAGATCCATAATCGAGCACACAAGTTCTCAACATATCCTCCAGAACCTGATTGACTCTCTCGGTCTGTCCATCTGTCTGCGGATGAAAGGCTGTACTGAACTCTAGCCTGGTACCCAAGGTCTGGTGCAGCTGGTGCCAAAACTTTGAAGTAAACTGTGTTCCTCTATCTGATACGATAGTCTTCGGAACTCCATGCAGACATACGATTCTGGTCATATAAATCTTGGCTAACTTCGCACTTGTATAGGTGATCTTCACTGGGATAAAGTGAGCCACTTTGGTCAAGCGATCCACTACTACCCAAATAGAATCGTATCTCGATCGGGTCCTGGGTAATCCAGTGATAAAATCCATGCCAAGCTTATCCCACTTCCATTCGGGTATCGGCATAGGCTGCAGTAATCCTGCTGGCTTCTGATGTTCTGCATTCACTCTCTGACATACATCACATACGACTACATACTTAGCAATATCTTTCTTCATACCAGTCCACCAGAAACGCTCCTTCAAATCCAAATACATCTTGGTGTTTCTGGGGTGTATCGAGTATGGCGAGTCATGAGTTTCCTGAAGTATCAACTTCCTGATCTCTGCATTATTGGGTACATAAACACGGTCCTCTAACCACAAGGTGTCATGCTCATCCTCACGAAAACCCTTGGATTTTCCTTTGCTCATCTTCTCCTTTATCTCAGCAATTTCCTTATCATCCTTCTGAGCTTCTCAAATTTTTCCCAATAATGTCGATTGTATTTCCAATGTGGCAACAAATCCTATAGGGACTATCTCCAAGCGTAGCTCCCTGAGATCTTCAGCTAACTCCTTTGGCAATCCTCCACTTACGAGGGTATTGGCGTAACTCTTCTGGCTCAAAGCATCTGCTATGACATTGGCCTTGCCTGGATGATAGTGCAACTTCATATCATAGTCCTTTATAAGCTCCAACCACTCCTTTGCCTGAGATTCAACTCCTTCGGTGTGAAAATGTACTTCAAACTCTTAAGATCTATGTACATGTCACAATGATTTCCAATAAGAAAATGTCTTCAGGTCTTGAGTGCATGCACTACAGCTACTAACTCCAAATCATGCGTGGCATAATTTAACTCATGCGGTCGAAGCTGACGTGAGGCATATGAAACAAGTCTTCCATCTTGCATAAGCACGCCTCCAAGTCCTAAGCGAGACACGTCGCAATACACTTGGAAATCCTTGCGTATATCCGCCAGAATCAGCACTAGGGTTGTAACCAGACATTTCTTCAACTCCTGGAAAACTTGTCTCACATTCATCTGTCCATTTGAACTTGGTGTCCTTTTTCAACAACTCCGTCATAGGCTTCGCAATCTTAGAGAAATTCCCAATGAATCTCCGATAATATCCCACGAGTCCAAGAAAACCGCGGATCTCTCCAACTAAGGTGGGTGCCAACCACTCAGTGACTGACTGAACCTTAGTAGGGTCTACTGCTATACCGTCTCAACTTCCTTCAACCAAAACTCACATTTGCTGAACTTGGCATATAACTGATGTTCCCTGAGCTTCTCAAGATCTAAACGCAAATGCTCCTTGTGTTCCTCTTCATTCTTTGAGTATACCAAAATGTCATCAATGAACACCATGACGAATTTATCCAAGAACTCCATGAACACCTTATTCATCATACTCATGAAATAGGCTGGGGCGTTTGTCAGTCCAATTGACATAACCATGTACTCATATAGCCCGTACCTTGTGGTGAAGGCTGTCTTAGGTATATCCTGTTCTCGGATCTTCAGCTGGTGGTATCCTGATCGAAGATCGATCTTGGAAAATACTTTAGCTCCTTGTAGCTGGTCAAACAAATCATTGATCATCGGCAGTGGGTACTTGTTCTTGATCGTCACTTCATTCAATGCATGATAATTGGCTATCATTCTCAAAGACTTATCTTTCTTCTCAACCAAGAGCACTGGGGCTCCCCATGGTGATGAACTTTGGCGAATGTAACCTTTCTCCAATAGCTCCTTAATCTGCTTCTTAATCTCCTCCAGATCATTTGCTGGCATCCGGTATGGTCTCTTTGATATTGGTCCGGTGTCTGGCAATAGATCTATCAAAAACTCAATGTCTCGATCCGGTGGCATGCCTAGTAGTTCCTTGGAAATACATCCGGGTAATACTTCACTATAGGCACCTCCTCTTGAACAATGCCCGTGAGGGACTTTACGTGAGTCCTCTTTGGGTTATGTCTGGATACATACTTAATCATTTTTCCGTCCGGGGTGGTGAGTAGAATTGACCTACTGGCACAATCAATGTTTCCTCCATACTTTGATAGCCAATCCATACCCAGTATCACGTCCAATCCTTGTGACTCCGGAATTATTAGGCATGAGGGGAAAACATGGCTACCAATGGTTAAGGGTATCCGATCGCACCATCGACTGGCCATATACTCTGCTCCTGGTGAGCTTACTAACAAGGGTGTCCTAAGGGCTAAGGTGGGTAACTTAAACTTGCGCACAAATCCCCTTGAAATGTATGAATGCAATGCACCAGCATCAAAAATGACGAGAGCGGTAAATGACTTAACCAAAAACCTACCGATAACTGCATGTGGCTGCTCTTCAACCTCCTCCACGTTCACGTGGTTCACTTGTCCCTTGTTGGAAGGGTTGGGCTTCTTCCCAGAGCTTCCATTGCCATTTCCATTCTTGAGTTCAGGACACTCATTGGCATAGTGTCCAGTCTTCCCGCACTTGAAACAAGTAACATGACTTTGGTCCTTCTTGGCGGGTGTGGCTGAGTTAGAGCGGTTCTGACTGCTTGCTCCATTCCCATGCCCATTCTTAGGGCCACTTGGTTATGCAAACTTCCTCCATTGTGGGTATGGCCTCCATAGTTATGGGCATATCCTCCTGAGTTCGGGGTGAAACAGAGTTTCTGCTGAGCTCTTGAATTGTACTTCCCTTGTCCATTCTTCCTTTTGCGGCTCTCAATCTGTTGCTGCTTCCCTTCAATCATGAGAGCCTTATCTACCAATTCCTGGTAGTTGTTAAATGTCGCCACCATTAACTGCATACTCATCTCATCATTCAGCCCTTCCATAAACTTCTCTTGCTTCGCTGCATCCGTGGCCACATCATCTAGGGCATAACGAGCTAACTTGCTAAACTCATCCACGTACTGCCCCACAGTACGGTTGCCCTGGCGTAAGTTGCAAAACTCACACTGCTTCATGCTCATAGCTCAAGTTGAGACATGAGCATTGCGGAACGCTTGCTGAAACTGCTCCCAAGTAACATTGGCTATAGGGAAAGTGGCTGTGTAATTCTCCCACCATGAGGTTGCGGGTCCATCCAACTGATGTGCGACAAAACGCACATTCTCAGCATCTGTGCAACCTACGGTGGTCAACTCCTTTCCAATGCATAGCAAATCAACAACAACTATGGGCTCGGTGCTACTGGAAAACACTGGCGGTTGTAACCTAAGAAAACGGGCTAAGTTGTCAACTGGAGGGGGTGGCGGTGGGTTGTTGTTATTATTGTTGTTATTGTTGCCTTGATTCTGAACTAGCAACTGCATTAGTGTATTCTGCTGTTGAATCAACTGAGTGAGCTCCGGTGGGAAGACAAATCCGGGGTCACATCTCGGAGGCATCTGATGGGTTTAGTGGGTAGAGATTAGAATAGAATGAGGTCTAGTGAGAAAGCACTACCCATATGCACATGAGACAAACACAATCATATCACACCAAACAATTTCAAGCAAGGGCATACAATCGATCTAACTATCATTACAATGCTCGGACTACTACTATATACATGGGGGAAATACTACTAATAATGTGGTAGTCTACTAAAAAAATTGATCGATAGAAGACTCCATGATATCTGCTCAGCTTCGTCTTCATAATCATCATCACTGCTGTCGGGGTCGGAGTCGGTGTCGTCGATGATGGTGTATTCCTTGGGATGGTCGTCATCTCCTCCGGATGTAGGGTCTCCCATGAATATTCCTAGCTTCCTTGTCAGGTCGTCATTCTTCTCCACTAGTATGGTGATTTCCAACTCATATCCGTCGCGTGTAGACTTGAGTTCCTCTTCCAGCTCCATGTTCCTAGTCATCAACTTCTTCAGATCTATCATACTTGCACACATTTGGTTCTCCTGACGATGAATGTGCTGGTTTAACTCCTGGATGAAAGCCGCAATGGACCTGTCCCTCCTGGTGCTGATCATCTCCCATTGCTCATCTCGACGCCCACATATCTGGTATATGGTGTCCTTAAGATCCTTGTGATAGACTTCGCCGATGCGTCCTATGGCGATGTGGGCTGCCATGCTCTTTCCTAGACTCCATGTTGGTGCATCAAAGGAAAACTCTATGGGCTCAATTACTGGCTTGAATGCCTTTCCTGGAACTTGAACTCGAATCATCCAGCGCTGCTCTTCTGGTAAAGTGGCGGTGTAGGTCCCGGTGAAGCTTGGTATTCCAAAGTTCAGGTACCTAGTGACTTCCTTCAAGTGTCGTCCAAAAGGTGTGTCTTCATCTGGCTGTGTAAACTTGTTCCTCGCATCTGAATCTCTACAGCCCTGATGTGAGCCTCCAAGTCTTGGACATATGAGCAGGCGGAGTCGTCATCTATGGTGCGGATAATCTCTCCATCTGCAGTCCTGCGAGAAATCATGGTGTGGTCTGATCCAACAAGCTCGGTCCTGTATTCCTCCTGGATGCGTCCAAGTGCACTATGAACTGCTATGTCTCCTCATATCCAAGTGGGAGCAGTGAACTTGAAGTCAACGGGCGCTGAGAGGCTTCCGAAAGTTCTCCCTGGTATGTGCACCTTAATCCTATAACGACGGTCTTCTGGAAATGCCATGATAGGGGTCCCGGTGATAGACGGCAGAGCAATCTTCAATTCCTTGGTGATCTGGACCAGCCTCCTGCCGAAAAGCATTGTCTCATCTGGCTGGCAAAACTCTGGGAGAAGAACTGGGATGAACTTGACGGCCATCTAGAATGTTGAAATCGGAGAGAAGTCAGAAATGAACAGGGGAGTATTACGGAATGATAAGGACATAAAATAAATTAGTTTCTTCCTATGGCTTTCCGATCCTAGGGGTTACATCCTACGGTCAGCGTGTGCTCTGATACCATCTCTGTAGCGACCCGACCCAAAATTGGTCAAGTCTCTGTGTAGCTGTACCATCCCAAGATCATGCTGGCACACACACTACATTGATGAAAAGATTCAAAGTTCAATCACACCTGGATTTATTACATGATTCTCATATCGAGTCTTTATTACAATAGAATAAATTCGGCCGAAGGCCAACTCATGAGAAATAAACTAAATAAAGATGCGGAAGCATAGACGAATAGCGAGTCCATCAGACTCCATAGGGCAATCGCCAAACGTGGATCATAGCCTCACTCCTGGTCGGAAAACTCCTCTACAACATAAGACGTTGCAGCCATGTAGGTCAGCATTTTGAATATGCTGGCAAGTCATAGAGAGAACAACAATAATAATGCTAACACTATATGCAATTTGACTGTGGGGCTCTAAGTTTTATGTTTTTGCGAAAAAGCCAATTTTTCCCTATAACAAAGGACTTGCTTGCAATTACTACAAAATGTTGGTTGTTATTGAGATGGTTCCGCCAACCAATGTCTCGTACCCAATTATTAAATAACCCCTCAATTAATTTATTAAATTCGGTGTTGAGATTTCCAAAAAATACTCCAATTTCTAGAGGCTCATTTGTCCGTAACCGGGGACACGGCTAATATATTAGGTTGTTACTCTGCAGAGTCTTGTGCACTTTACCCGCAAGAACCGTTCCCTCCTTTATGTCCTCGCACTGCCTGGTGTTTGAAGACGGGATGAACGAAACAGGGTCTTCCGTAGAGTTTCTCTGGGCACTGTCGGTACCCATCCATGTCCTACCGTTCTTCTACATCTGCTGGCACCGTCCGTCTAGAGTCACGCCTAGGGTCAACCCAGCCAGAGCCCATAATGGCTTGCGGCTGCACAGGTAAGCTTCCGGTCAAGGTGTATCCATCCGTCTCTTCGTGGATGGGTGAAGCTTTCCACAAGATGTCATGGCGCTTCTCCATGCATCCCGGCCATCCGCTGGTTTCTCCAGGGTGCCCGTCAACCATCCTCCACCCAGTAGTGAATTAGAAGTCCATCTTGATCTTGAAGTCATGGGGTTGTCATCATCTTGACTCTCACATCTCCCTTATGAATCTCTCAACCAACCCCGTCTACGAGCATAGCAAAATAAACTACATCATCCCGGGCAATGGTAACAAGGGAAAATGGGTTCATCCTACCTCATGATACTACTCAAGAACATAACTTAAAATTCTCCTACTGCATGCATGGTGGGGAGGAACAATTCTAATGCAACAAAATCATAGGTATTGTAAAACATGATCAAATGACTTGCCTGGCTGACGGTCTTCAAATGCTAGTGACTCGAGATAGCAAGCTTCGCACTCCGGAAATTCTATCGAGTCAAACAATAGCAAAAATAAGTATTTCACTAATGACATATCAGCAAACTGAAGGAAAACACACAAGCACTCAAACCAAAATCAAAGAAAACTTGAGGAAAACAAAATCAAGGTTTCCATCACATCAAGCAACCACAAAGAAATAGTTTTGACCTACTAACACTTTTCTTTACAGATCCAAAACAATGGTTTTACTAACTAACATAAAGGAAAACATCATACAAACTAGGTGCAAAAAGAATCAAACCAATATCTATTATAGAACTCCTGTTATACCTAAAACAAAACTAATAAGAAAATAAAATAAAACCTTTTATTTTGCTGTAAATAAATGTTCACCCTCTGTGACTACAGAAACTAATCTAAAATAAATTATAACATAGGAAAAATAAAATTTAAAAATAACTAGAACAGCTGAAAACAACAGCAAGCTAAAATAAACTAGAAAAGCTTGTTTTCGCATAAAAACTATTTTTAATAAAGACTATAAATGCCCAAATAAATTCCTACTGCTAGGCAAGGTCAAAACAAAGCAGTGAAAAAAAGAATCACTAAAATAAAATAATCCTAACTCAATTTATAGCAGAAAAACTAATCTGACTAAAACTAATATAAAACAATTTTTTAAACACCTAAACATGGCCGAATCTAATTTCTACAGAAACTATAGGAAATTTGCAAACTAGAGCAAAAAGAATCAACTAAAAAAATTAAATAACTTAAAAGATATAGATTTTACAAATCTGTAACTATTCTGTTTTAAAACAGAAACTAAAATAAAACTAAACAAAAACTAACGCGCTAATGGGCCGAAACAGTGGGCGCTCTAAAACTAAACATCGCTCATGCGTTGAATAGACCACTGCGTCCACGAGCTAACAGAAATAAACCGATCGGGCCGGTCTACACTAAACCGAACTAAACCAAAATAGAACCACCTAAAACCGATCTAATATAAATAAAACCTAACCCTTCACTACCTCTAATCTACGTCGTAGATTGCAGATCGAACGGTGGAGGGGTGGTGGCGGCTTACTGCGGCGGTGGTTGATAGCGGCAGAGGGTGGCGGGGGTCGGTGTCGAGCGGGGCGGGGTCTCTGGCGGTCGGCGAAGGTGGCGAAGACGCCGGGCGGATGCGGCGGAGCTTGGGGAAGTCGGGGGCGGCCTCGGTGGAGCTCGGGGACGGCGAAGACGATCCGGATGATGGAGACAGTGCCCTGGTGAGCTGCAACTCCGGCGAGGGGCGAACGAGCTCGGGGACGATCCTGTGATGGGAGAAGGAGGCCGAAACCATGTCAAAACGATGCGCAACATCGGGGGAAGCTCATAGGTGGAAGAGGGAGTCGTGCTGTTGCTCACCGGCGGTGGAGGCGGCGATGAACTGAGGCGGCTGCGGCAAGATCCAAAGGAGGAGGGCGTGGGCTATGGTGGGAGTTGAGGTAGGGTTTTGGGGGGGTTCGAAAGAGGAGATGCGTAGGTATTTATAGGACATAAGCGTGGGCGAGGGGTCGACTCGGGATCACGATCCCGAGAGGATCGCGGTGTCGGGCGCGCTCTGCGCATGCTCCGGCGCGGCATGTCATGGGCGAGGGGTTAGGGATAGGGAGGGTCGCGCGGTCAGTGAGAGAGAGGGAGATCGAGAGAGAGGGAGAGCGATCGGGCGGCCGATCGGAACGGGGTCGGCGCGTGTGGCGCGCTGGGCTGCGTCGGGTGGCCGGCTGGTGGGCTGCGGCTCGGCGTCTGCTGGGCCAGTTGGTGGGCCGCGGCTCGGCGTCGGCTGGGCCAGTTGGCCTGGCGTAGGCTGGGCCTTTTCCTATTTTTTTGAATTAAGGCAGAGAGAGAAAAAATAAAATAAGACAAATCTATAATATTTTTATATAGGACATATATATATCAAAATTCTCAGGGGAATTAATCCTATAGCGTGGACATTTTTATAGAGGCAAAACAGAAACTAAAAAAATATTTTGTGCAAACTCCAAATAAAATTCAAATTTGAATTCAAACCTTTTGGCAATATTTTCTTCTGACATTTTTGGAGTGTCGTGTTAGCTCCTCTCATACTTTTTCTCAAGTATTTGTCAGGGATATTGAGGTAGATTATCAAATGCCAAGTTGAATCCAAATTCAACCAAAACTCAAAAGCCTCTGAAAATTTCCAAATGTCACTCAAATCAAACAAAATGCATAGATGCTTAGCTAATAATTGTAAAACATTCCAAATTGAAAATTTGGGATGTTACAGCCTATCACCGCGGAGTCCTGCCACTGGTCGTCTCAACCGATCACTTTTGACCATCGGGATTACTTAGCAAGTATCCGGCGTGCAGGATGGGCTGCCTTGGTATTAGACCCGATAATTGACGGATACCACTTCACACGAGTCCTCATGGACGGTGGTAGCAGTCTAAACCTGATATATCAGGACACGATCCGCAAAATGGGGATAGACCCACCAAAAATTCGCCATAGCAATACTACCTTTAAAGGAGTAACGCCAGGCCCAGGGGCTCATTGCACGGGCTCCCTACTACTAGAGGTTATATTCGGCGTCCCCGATAACCTCCGTAGCAAAAATTTAACCTTCCACATTGCTCTGTTCCAAAGTGGCTATCAAGCACTACTTGGACGCGAAGCTTTCGCTCCCTTTAACGCAATACCGCATTACGCTTCCCTCGCGCTTAAGATGCCTAGTCCATGTGGCATCATTATAGTGAATGGAAATACTGAGCGATCCTGGCGCGCTGAAGAGAGTACGACTGCCTTGGCAGCCGCACACTAAAAACGGCCTCACCAACTAAAGCATTTGATAGGTCGTCAAGACTTAGACGAGTCCGGCGCAGCTACATGTAATCATATAGGTTTGATGGCCACACCCCTATTACAAATACAAGGGGCTCAACGCACGCAAACAAGTGGCAATTTTTACTCATCTTGAATTGTACATGGTTTCTTTAAACCTACCTTTTTGCACGATAGCTTTTCACCTAAGTTTCTCTCTTTTATAGATGACCATCATGCTACATCCGTCCAGGATACGGCACAACAGAGACACAGGCGCAGACGTGCAGCAGGGACCTGTTGCAAGGATTCTTTTTAGATTAAGATCCTGCGTAAACCTTTTTTACTATCTCTTGTTGATACACATCCCTCGAATTCTCAGTACAATTGAGAAGGATGTTGACGTCTTGGCATGTGGCCACGTCAGAATAATGCACGTACCTGGACACCAGGGGCTTCTTACAAAGGGCACTGTTTAGGCCCGGTTTATACCATAAAGACCGAATACCTTAGGGAGTGTTCGGCGTCGCGAGTTTGGCCTTATATGCATCAGCTCCGAATCATGTCTTTGGTCAAATGTTTGGTTTGCCCGACTCCTGTGTTTTGCTGCCTTACGTTCCACTCTATCGGCTAAGGCGGCACCAGGAGAACTACTGCCATTGTGCTGCGGTTCATCCGGACGAGCACCTCAGTAGAGAAAGCCGAAAACCGACTGTCATGATATAGCGTGAGACTGGTCAACCACTCGATGACCTATCGAAATGTTAGAATTACTCCGCCTTAACGAAGGGCCGTTTCTCGGCCAGGCATGTACGCGCCCCGAATTCGGGAGAGTGCGGAGCCACCAGGGGCTATATAGTAGCCCCACCGTCAAACTCTTATGGCTAAGTGAAAGTGTTAAAGCATTATAGTCTGGTTGCCTAGTTCGCTGCGCCATCACCTCCTTATTAGGACCAAGACGTTGGATTAAGTATGAATACACGTCTTTTGCGAACACCCCCGAATTATATGCGTGGGGGCTGAAGCCGACGACTGCAATCTTTCAGGTTATACACATGTATACATAAACGGCCGCACAGGAGGCATCATATTACTTTCGGGCAAAAGTATAAATACAGCCTTAATAAATTTCATAAAAACATTGTGTTTACAATGGGAATACATGTCACTCAAACATAATATTCTTCGAGCACTGGGCCTCTATCAAATGAGCGCCCTCGAGAACTTCTTCGAAATAGTGCTCGGCAGCCACTCGGCCTATGGCCGAACCCTGCGCCGCAACAGTGGTAGAATCCATCTCCGCCCAGTATGCTTTGACACGGGCAAGAGCCATCCGCAAGCCCTCTATACACGCCGACCTCTTCATCACATTGATGCGCGGCACCGCTCCAAGGAACTGCTGCACTAAGCTGAAATAGGTGTTCAGCTTCGGTTTTTCTGGCCACCGATGATCTACGACGGACCGCATGGCGAGTCCGGACAAACTATTGAGTTCGGCCCATTCGGCTAGCTGATTAGTTAATGGAAGCGGATGCTGTGGAGCGTTAAACTGCGACCAGAACAGCTTGCCCACTTCACAATCTGTTTGATCTCAGAAGTATTCGGCCGCATCGACAGACGATCCAGAGGGGCATACCGCGGATCTTCGGACTTCCTCCGCAGCAAAAAGGCTTCCCAGCCGCAACATCCCCGGCTTCACACAGCTCTTCCTTCTTTGCCCTCATAGCAGAGCGGGTGTCTTTGGTCACCACCGCGGCCTTTTCAAGGTCCGTCGCCTTCGATCGGTTTTCTTCTTCAAGGAGCTGGCAGCGGTTGGTAGTGTCTTTTAACTTTACAGCCATCTTGGCCATTTTATATTTGCTCTCGCAATGTGCAGCCTTTTTGGCTCTTAACTCTTCGGCCGCCTTTAAAGCGGCCGCATTACTAATTCTTGCTTGTTCCTTGGCTCAGGCAAGTTCCGCCCGAAGGGTCTCCACAGTGGCAGCTCCATCTGCAGTCACAACATATTAAATATACTGGCGTTA
Source organism: Triticum dicoccoides (assembly GCF_002162155.2). Classification (NCBI taxonomy): domain Eukaryota; kingdom Viridiplantae; phylum Streptophyta; class Magnoliopsida; order Poales; family Poaceae; genus Triticum; species Triticum dicoccoides. The sequence continues at coordinate 595,360,967 of NC_041382.1, read as the reverse complement.
CGCTGCTCTTACTATGTGACATTCACCAGAAAACATTACTTACCTTGTGCCTCGTCAAGCCGCTTGTTAACAAGCTCAATGTTGGCATCTGCTGCATCCAGTTGCCGCTTTAGCTCGGCAAACTCATTAGTCCGGCTAGCCACCGGAGCCTCCACCACCTGCACATAAAGGCAGTTTGGTTATTACCTGGAATTACGATCCTCTGTTCGCCACCGTTCTCGACGACAACCAGAGTCTCAGGGGCTACTATCTACACAGGGCACACCTAAAAATGTGTGGTACTATCAAAAAGTATATCATTTCACGTACCTCAAAGCCCGTCAGTAGACTCATAAAAGCTTCATGCAATCCGCTTTCTGTGGACGAAATTCTTTCCATCACTGTACCCATCAATGTACGATGTTCTTCTGAGATGGCCGCTCGCTCCAACAGCTCCCTCAGTATGTGCGACCGCATACCAGACGGTGCCAGACTCTTTTCTTTGCTCTCTTCAAGAGCCGGACGCTGGGGACTTCGGGTGACTATAGGATTATCTTCTGGCCTCACCGGATCCAGAGAGGCCCTCCGTGATGACACTTCAAGGTCGCCTGCTTCTTTAGCAGGGGAGTCCGGGGGAGGCATTTCGCTCTCCATCATCTCCGAAAGAAGATCCCCCGAAGATGAGCTCTACTGAGAAGGGCTAAGATCCGAACTGCAAGATAAACGCTTCGGTTATTTTCCTCAGAGGTAAGGTAGTATATCTCCACTATTAAAGTACTTTTTGATTACTTATAGCTCATTGGAGGGCTGATCCTCGAATGGACTTTGTGCGGCAAGAGCACCCTCCAAGGTAGGACCCTCTAGTGGAGACTTCTTCTCCCGTTTGGAAGCCTTGGTTTCCGGATCTTCAGAGGCAGTCCTCTTCCTTCCCCGAAGCGAGAGAAGGTCAGATTCTTCCCCTTGGTTATCCTACTTCACGGAGGCGCTCATTCCCTCGGTTGGAATTGGTAGCGATGGGGGCCCGCTTTCAACCTCATTATTCCCCCCTTTATCTTCCTTTGAGGGCTCCGGGCAAGGTGCTAGCTCGAGCATCTTTTCCAGTACCAGATTCTCCAAACCCTCAGGTAGGGGGGCCGAACACCGAATCATCTTCACCCTTGTTAGCCAGTCCTGGTCAAAGAGCGATTTCTCAGAATGACGTCATGGTAAATGAAAGACGGTGTGTTCGGCTAAAGGATTACTTACTTGGTCGGCGGTACGGTTGCTTCTCAGGCCCACGTCCTTGGTAGTATCCGGACACTCTATTTGGGGTCCGAAGAATGATTTATACATATCCTCGTGCGTCAGGCCAAGGAAATTCTGAATAGTGCGCGACCCTTCTGGGTTGAACTCCCACATGCAGAGGGGTCGGCGTTTGCAACGCTGGACACGACGAACCAGCATAACTTGCACCACTGTAACCAGACTGAAATCTCCTTCAAAGAGATCTTGAATGCGGCTCTGCAGTATAGGCACGTTTTTGGCTGGACCCTAGCTCAGCCCTCTGCTAATCCATGACATTAGTTGTGGTGGAGGGCCCAAGCGGAAAGCAGGGGCAGTCACCTACTTGGCACTTCTGGGAGCTGTGATGTAAAACCACTCCCGTTGCCATAATCCGGACACCTCTGGAAAGGAACCCTTTGGCCATGAAGCTCCAGCGATCTTGCTTATTAATGCGCCTCCGCACGCTGCGTGCTTGTAACACCCCGGATGTAACTTTCCCAATTTGTACTCCAACTCTTGCCGTTTCCGGCGTTAAGTTAATTTATTTCCTCGGGTTCGGGTTCTTTGTCTCCGTGTGTTTTTGTCGTTGCAATGCATCTCATATCATGTCATCATGTGCATTGCACTTGCATACGTGTTCGTAACATGCATTCGAGCATTTTTCCCGTTGTCCGTTTTGCATTCCGGCGCTTCGTTCTCCTCCGGTGGTCAATTCTAGCTTTCTTTCATGTGTGGGGATTAAAAATTTCCGGATTGGACCAACATTTTCCAAGCGGCCTTGGTTTACTACCGGTAGACCGCCTGTCAAGTTTCGTACCATTTGGACTTTGTTTGATACTCCAACGGTTAACCGAGGGACCGAAAAGGCCTCGTGCGTGTTGTAGCCCAACACCCCTCCAATTTGGCCCAAAAACCACCTAACTCTGCTCCATCGTCTAGAGCGTTCGATCACGATCGCGTGACCGAAAACCGCACCTCATTTGGACTCTCCTAGCTCCCTCTATGCCTATTTAAACACACACCCCCCCCCCAAATCCGGATCTTCCTCTCCCCCCGAAACCCTAAAAATCCGCTCGCACCGCGCCGGACACGTCCG
>NC_041382.1:595348994-595358459 GCF_002162155.2 Triticum dicoccoides | reverse complement strand
CAGCTCGCCGCGCCGCCCCGCCGCTGCCGCATTGCCGCCGGCTGCCGCCGCCAGATCCGGCCCGGATCCGGCCGGATCCAACTCTCCCTCTCCTCCCCGCCGTTTTTGCGACCTCGCCGGAGCAAGTCAACCCTCGCCGGAGTTCTCGGTTCGCGTGCGTGAATAGTAAACCCTAGATCTCGGGGTGATTTTTTCTACCAAGTCCCGAAATTCTCGGTCCATATGCTCATCTTCACGGCTGCGTAACTTTGCATTCGTAGCTCCGATTCATGCACATAGCATATCAAAATGTTCATCTAAGAGAGTACATCATTTCATTCCATTGCATCATTTTCATTTGAGCTCATATTGATGCCCGAAATTCTGTTAGAAGAGGGCTACTTGAGTTAATTGTCAGATCTGCTACTCCATTTAGGTTTTTGTCATTTTTGCCATGATTAATGTGTGCATGTTATGCCCTGATGCTCTACATGTGTTTTGTTAAGGGTTTTGTCATCTTTCCAGAGGTGCAACCCATGTATTTTTAGGATGTTTGTGGTGACTTGTGCAAGCTTGTAAAGTGGTGCACTTGCTAATTCTGTTTTCAGGGACTTAGCAATTCCACCAAGTCCTTGATCTGTTTAGCTCATGTTGCCATATGTTCATGTTGTTTCCTAGTGATCCGTGCCTCTTTTGAGGATGATCAGTAAGGATGTTTTGTTAATTGTAGTACTCTATCCATCCATGTCTTTGTTTGCAATTATGGAGCATCCTAGCTTGAGTCAATCGAGCTCTACTTTTGCTACTTTGTGAATCTGGGCAGATTATCAACTTGTTTGCAATTTTGCCGATGATGTTGTAGTTGATCCGTGCATGCTATGCTATTGTTCTTGCCATGTCTAGCTTGCATTTTGTGCCTTCTTGATGGATGTATGCTTGTCTTGCCATGACTTGCACCGTAGTGAGTGCATCGAGCTCGTAAACATGCCAACTTGAGATATGTTTCAGCATGTGCCAGTTTTTCACTAAGTCTGAAAACTGATTATGTTTTTGCCATGTTCACATGCTTGCAATTGTATTTTCTGATCCCTTTTGGCTCAAGGTCACTAAGGGACTTTTGTTAACCTCTTTGAGTAGCTCCATGCCATACTTTACTTCGCCATGTTCAGATCCTGTAGCATGTAGTTTTGTTGCTCCGAAGAGGGCTACCTGATCTGAAATTCCAGACAAGTGTTAATTTCACTAAGTCTAAGATCTGTTTGCCATATGCATTTTTGCCATGCTTGTTTGAACCTGTTAATGGCTGAATTGGCCGTAGCTAAGTGCTAGACTTTTGTTAAGCATCTAGAATTCATCCCTGTCATGTATTTTGTTGTCATGTTTGGTTGTTGTAGCATGTTCATCTCATTGCATTTAGTTGGCTACTTGCTGTAAATCGCTGACCGGTGTCATTTTTAAATCGCTTGCCATTTCCAAACCGTAACTCCGATTCCGGCGTTCTTTATATCGTTTTCAAGCGATTTAGTCTCATCTTTCCAGTGGCACACTTGGATTTCCAAGTTGAGGCCAGGTTCATGCATTCCCTTTCATATCTTGCATTTTGCATCCCGCATCGCATCCCGCATAGCATATCATCATTGCATCATATTGTTTGTTCCTTGCCCGTGGTTGATTGTATCCTTGTTGCTTGTTTGTCTTGTTTGGGTAGAGCCGGGAGACGAGTTCGCTAACGAGGAGCCCGTTGAGTTTGCTTTCGAGGATCCAGTCAATTCTGACAACTGTGTAGGCAAGATGATCATACCCTCGAAATCACTACTATCTTTGCTATGCTAGTTTGCTCGCTCTTTTGCTATGACAATGCTACGATGCCTACCACTTGTTTTCAAGCCTCCCATATTGCCAAGTCAAACCTCTAACCCCCCATTTCCTAGCAAACCATTGTTTGGCTATGTTACCGCTTTGCTCAGCCCCTCTTATAGCGTTGCTAGTTGCAGGTGAAGATTGAAGGCCGTTCCTTGTGGGAACATTTATTTACTTGTTGGGATATCATTATATTATCTTGTTATCTTAATGCATCTATACACTTGGTAAAGGGTGGAAGGCTCGGTCTCTCGCCTAGTGTTTTGTTCCACTCTTGCCGCCCTAGATTTCCGTCATATCAGTGTTATGTTCCCGGATTTTGTGTTCCTTACGCGGTTGGGTTATAATGGGAACCCCTTGATAGTTCGCCTTGATTAAAGCTTTTCCAGCAATGCCCAACCTTGGTTTTACCATTCGCCACCTAGCCTATTTTTCCCTTGGGTTTCCGGAGCCCGAGGGTCATCTTATTTTAACCCCCCCGGCCAATGCTCCTCTGAGTGTTGGTCCGAACTGAGCTGCCTGCGGGGCCACCTCGGGGAAACTTGAGGGTTGGTTTTACTCGTAGCTAGTCTCATCTGAGTGTGCCCTGAGAACGAGATATGTGCAGCTCCTATCGGGATTTGTCGGCACATTTGGGCGGTGTTGCTGGTCTTGTTTTAACCTGTCGAAGTGTCTTGATTTACCGAGATACCGAGTCTGATCGGAACGTCTTGGGAGGAGGTCTATTCCTTCATTGACCATGAGAGCTTGTCATGGGCTAAGTTGGGACTCCCCTGCAGGGATTTGAACTTTCGAAAGTCGTGCCCGCGGTTATGGGCAGATGGGAATTTGTTAATGTCCGGTTGTAGATAATTTGAACCTTAACTTAATTAAAATGAATCAACTGAGTGTGTTAACGTGATGGCCTCTTCTCGGCGGAGTCCGGGAAGTGGACACGGTGTTGGAGTAATGTTTGCGCAGGTTGCTCTCTAGTTTCTTGCTCGCGCTTTGCCTCCTCTTCTTGCTCTCTTTTGCGAATAAGTTAGCCACCATAGTTGCTAGTCGCTTGCTGCAGCTCCACATACATTTACCTTGTCTTACCTATAAGCTTAAATAGTCTTGATCGCAAGGGCGCGAGATTGATGAGTCCCTGTGGCTCACAGATTACTATTACACCAGATGCAGGGCCTGATGATTCCGCTCCAGCAGACGCGTATGAGCTCAAGTGGGAGTTCGACGAAGACTCTCAATGTTACTATGTTTCCTTTCCCGATGATCAGTAGTGGTGCCCAGTTGGGGGTGAACGGGACCGTGTCGCATGTTGGGTTCTCTTTTATTTTGGCGTCGTAGTCGGGCCATGAGTGTTTGGATGATGTAATGTTATTCATGTACTTGATTGACGTGGCGAGTGTAAGCCAACTATGTTATCTCCCCTTTTATTATTATATTGCATGGGATGTTTGTGAAGATTGCCTAACTTGCGACATATGCCTTCAATGTGATTATGTCTCTAAGTCGTGCCTCGACACGTGGGAGCTATAGTCGCATCGAGGGTGTTACAAGTTGGTATCAGAGCCTTCCCCGACCTTAGGAGCCCCATTGCTTGATCGTTTTTAGCGGCCGAGTTGTGTCTAGAAAAATGTTTTGAGTCTTTTAGGAATTATATATCGGAGAGATTAGGAATTCTTTTTACTTCCCAGTCTCCTCATCGCTCTGGTAAGCCATCCTGACGTAGAGTTTTGACTCTTCTCTTCTCAAATTTCACTAAAAAAATTAGGATCACGCGGGTATCTTGGAATCGTTCCGATGGTTTTATGATGAGAACATTGTCTTGGTGCCTCCTGTCAGGGGTTTAGTGGAAGTGTCCCGGGGAGTTGAGCTCTGAGGTGTTGTCATCATAATTTTATGGTTGCAGTTCTGGAATACCCGAATTTAGTACGCCGACATCAAAAATCTCTTTTATGCAGTTCGTTGGTGAGATAACCTCGACGCCGCCCAGTACTGGGGCGGGAGTTCGGGAGTATCGCCATAACTTGTATAACGGATGCTTTTCGAAGGTTGAGGTAGATGGTTTCTGAAGGTTTCCTGGTTATGTGTTGAAGGATGGATACAGCTGGATGTAGGATTTGCTAGATTTGGGTGAGATATTATGCTTCCCCTGTATCCCCATCACCTGATTGCATAACCGGAAAGGTTCAGAAGTTTCATAGGTGGGAATTCTTGTAGCTCTAGTTCTTCTTCCATGGATATTGGTTTGAGATTGGGATTTCTTACCGTTTATTCGTTCTTGATCCGTACCTTGTTGATTTATTTCTCTACCTTAATTCTACGTGGCTTCTCAATTTATGGATATGTGACCATTTCAAGAGGAATGCATTCGTTCATTTTGTTCGGATGTGAAGACTATATGTTGCAATTTTCATTCCGTTGGATTCAGCTTCAATATTTATCTGTCAATGTGCTAATGGTGGTCAACCTCTTCAGGATGGCTCCTCCAATGCGCACGACTCCGAATCCTGATCCGCCACCACCTCCACCTCCTCCGGAGGCATGGCAAGCTGTGATGGCTGCAACCAATGCAAACACACAGTTGATCATGCAAATTCTTCAAGAGCGCAATCAAGGCAACCAAGGGAATCAAGGCAACAATCAGAATCACTTTGCTTCACTCAACCAGTTCCTTGCTAACGGGCCAAAGACTTTCAGCAATTGTGTTGAGGCAACCGATGCTGACGATTGGCTTGTGGATCTGTGCAAGCATTTCAAGTGCAGTAATGTCAGGCCTGAGGACTTTGTTAAGTTCGCTTCCTTCCAACTCAAAGATCAAGCTGCAGAATGGTTCCAACAGTACAAGGATTCCAGAGCTGGACGTGTTATCAATTGGGATGATTTCCGTCGAGATTTCCGAGCTCATCATATTCCTCAGAGCGTGGTTGAAAGTAAGCGTGAGGAATTCCGCAATCTGAAGCAAGGCTCTTTCTCTGTCTATGACTACAACAAGTTGTTCCAGAAGCTCGCCCGCTTTGCCAAGCAGGACATCCCTGATGAGAAGAGCATGATATACCAGTTCAGGGGTGGTCTCAGAGAAGAAATTCAGCTCGCTCTTGTCCTCTTTGAGCCCTTGAGATACGATGAGTTCTACAACATGGCACTGAAGCAAGAGGCTGCTCAGTTGAGGTGTGATGCTTCCAAGAAGTGAGTCAGAGATGTTACTCCTTCTTCCTCTACTCAAGTGGCCAAGCAGCAGAAGTTTTGGCTTCCTCCTCCTCCGTTCCGTCAGCCGTATCAGCAAAAGAGCAAAGGTGGCAGTGGTTCTTCCCACCCACCCAACCCTGGCTTTCAGAACAAGACTTCGTCTCAAGCTCCAAGATCGAGTGCTCTGTATCACCATCCGCTTTCAGAGGTCACGTGCAACAAGTGCCAACAGAAGGGTCACTATGCCAACAAGTGTTTCAACCAGAGGCGTCTTCCTCCTCCTCCTCCTGTCAGATCGGCAAGTACAGTTGTGGTCAAGCATAACCCCAAGCATGCCAAGGTCAATTTGATGAACGCAGCTCAGGCAGAGGACTCGTCAGATGTGATCATGGGTAACCTTCCTGTTAATGATATTCCAGCTAAAGTACTTTTTGACTCTGGTGCATCGCATTCCTTCATGTCATTCCCATTTGCATCGGAAAACAATTTTAGTACTAAGGCTTTACCTAGAGCTATGCAAGTCATCTCTCCGGATAAGCGTCTGAGTTCTAGTATGATGGTTCCGGATATTTCTATCATGATGGGTGATTTCAAGTTTCTGGCTTCTCCAATGGTTCTTGGTAACTCAGATATTGATCTTATTCTCGGGATGGATTGGCTTTCTAAGCACAAGGCTTAGCTTGATTGTGCAGCCAGGCAGATTCAATTGACTCATTCGTCTGAGGATGTAATTGTCTTTGCCGCTCGGGATCATACCATCCGTCTGTTTTCTCTCAATGAGAAGGGTGAATTGGATGCTATATCTCAAATTCCAGTCATTTGCGAATATCAAGACGTCTTTCCAGAAGAGCTTCCAGGAATGCCTCCGCACCGGCCAGTTGAATTCGTTATTGATCTTGAGCCTGGCACGGAACCTGTGTGCAAGCGTCCCTACAAGATCGGACCTGAAGAGTTGAAGGAGCTGAAGAAGCAACTCGATATTCAAGAGAAATGGGTCTTATCCGGCCTAGTTCTTCTCCGTGGGGTTGTGGTGTTCTTTTTGTGAAGAAGAAGGATGGAACGGACCGACTTTGTGTTGATTACCGTCCAGTGAACAAGAAGATCATCAAGAACAAATACCCACTTCCCAACATCAATGAGCTGTTCGAACAACTCAAAGGTGCTCAAGTATTCTCCAAGCTTGATCTCCGTATGGGTTATCATCATATTCGAATTCGTGAGCAAGATATTCCCAAGACGGCTTTCAGGACAAGCTTTGGTTCATATGAATACACTGTCATGTCTTTTGGTCTCATCAACGCTCCTCCGACTTTCTCTCACATGATGAACTTCATCTTCAACGCCTACACCAATGACTTTGTTTTGGTCTATCTCGACGACATTCTAGTTTTCTCGAAGAACAAGGAAGATCATGCCAAACACTTGCGTTTGGTGCTTGATAAGCTCAGGGAACATCAGTTCTATGCCAAGTTCTCCAAGTGCGAATTTTGGCTTGATGAGGTTCTTTATCTTGGTCATATCATCTCTACCAAGGGCATTGCCGTGAATCCTGAGAAGGTGGCTGCAATTATGAATTGGGAACCTCCTCAGAACGTGAAGCAACTCCGTAGCTTCCTCGGTCTCGCAAGCTACTGCCGAAGATTCATTGAAAACTTTTCTAAGATCGCGAAGCCTCTCTCAAATCTTCTCCAAAAGCACGTCAAGTATGTTTGGTCTCCGGAGTGTGACATTTCTTTCAACACTTTGAAAGAGAAATTGATCACTGCTCCAGTTCTGACTCCGCCTGATGAATCCAAGCCGTACGAGGTCTTTTGTGATGCCTCTCTCCAAGGTCTTGGCGCAGTATTGATGCAAGAGAAGAAAGTTGTTGCTTATACATCTCGCCAGTTGAAGCCTAATGAGAAGAACTACCCCACTCATGATCTCGAGTTGGTGGCAGTTGTGCATGCTCTTTTGACTTGGAGACATCTTCTATTGGGAAGAAAAGTGGACATTTTCACTGATCACAAGAGTCTCAAGTACATCTTCACTCAGCCTAATCTCAACCTCAGGCAAACTCGATGGGTCGAAATGATTCAAGAGTATAATCCGAGTATTGAGTACACTCCAGGCAAGGCTAATGTGATTGCTGACGCATTGAGCAGGAAAGCTTACTGCAACAGTCTGATTCTTAAGCCTTATCAACCCGAGCTTTGTGAAGTTTTCCGCAAACTTAATCTGCAAGTTGTTCCTCAAGGTTTCCTCGCCAACCTTCAAGTCTCTCCTACCTTGGAAGACCAGATTCGCCAAGCCCAGCTTCTTGATGCTATGGTGAAAAAGGTGAAGATTGGGATTGCTAAGAGCCAGTCCAAGTACAAGTGCTACTGCCTTGATGACAAGGACACTCTCTTCTTCGAGGATCGTATTGTGGTACCCAAAGGTGACCTCCGTAAAGTGATCTTGAACGAGTCTCACAATTCTCTCCTCTCCATCCACCCTGGGAGCACGAAGTTATATCAGGACCTCAAGCAAGCTTATTGGTGGACTCGAATGAAGCGCGAGATTGCTCAATTCGTGAATGAATGTGATGTCTGTAGAAGAGTGAAGGCAGAACACCAAAGGCCAGCTGGTCTCCTCCAACCTCTTGCCATTCCAGAATGGAAGTTTGACCACATTGAAATGGACTTCGTGACTGGGTTTCCAAAGTCCAAGCGTGGCAATGATGCTATATTCGTTGTCATCGACAAACTCACCAAAGTGGCTCACTTTCTGCCTATCAAAGAGTCGATCACTGCAGCTCAATTGGCGGAACTCTATACCTCTCGTATTGTCTCTCTGCACGGTATTCCACAAGTGATCTCTTCAGACCGTGGCAGCATCTTTACCTCAAAGTTTTGGGATTCTTTTCCGAAGGCCATGGGCACTAACATCCGATTCAGCACAACTTTCCATCCTCAAACTAGCGGTCAAGTCGAGCGTGTCAACCAGATTCTTGAAGATATGCTTAGGGCTTGTGTGATCTCCTTCGGCATGAAGTGGGAGGATTGTCTTCCTTATGCTGAATTCTCCTACAACAACAGTTTTCAAGCAAGTTTGGGCAAAGCCCCATTTGAAATTCTGTATGGCAGGAAGTGCCGTACCCCTCTCAACTGGTCTGAAACCGGTGAACGTCAGCTTTTGGGTAATGACTTAATCATAGAGGCAGAGGAAATGTGCAAAGTCATTCGTGATAACCTCAAAGCAGCCCAATCTCGTCAGAAGAGCTACTATGATAGTAAGCACCGTGATTTGGCTTTCGAGATCGGAGATCATGTTTACCTCCGCGTCTCTCCTATGAAAGGTACTCGTCGCTTCGGTATCAAAGGGAAGCTTGCCCCCAGATATGTGGGACCTTTCAAGATTGTCAGCAAGAGAGGCGACCTCGCCTATCAACTCGAGCTCCCTTCAAACTTTGCAAATGTTCATGACGTGTTCCATGTCTCTCAGCTTCGAAAGTGCTTCAAGACTCCTGATCGCACCATCAACTTCGAGGACATTGAGCTCCAAGAAGATCTCTCTTATCGTGAGCACCCAGTTGCTATTCTTGAAGAGACTGAACGCAAGACTCGCGACAAGTCAATCAAATTTCTCAAGGTCAAGTGGTCACATCATTCCGACCGTGAAGCTACCTGGGAACGCGAGGATCACCTCCGTTCTGAGTACCCGGCGTTCTTTCAGTCCTAGATCTCGGGACGAGATCCTTTCGTAGTGGTGGAGTGTTGTAACACCCCGGATGTAACTTTCCCAGTTTGTACTCCAACTCTTGCCGTTTCCGGCGTTAAGTTAATTTATTTCCTCGGGTTCGGGTTCTTTGTCTCCATGTGTTGTTGTCATTGCAATGCATCTCATATCATGTCATCATGTGCATTGCATCTGCATACGTGTTCGTCTCATGCATTCGAGCATTTTCCCCGTTGTCCATTTTGCATTCCGGCGCTTCGTTCTTCTCCGGTGGTCAATTCTAGTTTTCTTTCGTGTGTGGGGATTAAACATTTCCGGATTGGACCGAGATTTGCCAAGCGGCCTTGGTTTACTACCGGTAGACCGCCTGTCAAGTTTCGTACCATTTGGACTTTGTTTGATACTCCAACGGTTAACCTAGGGACCGGAAAGGCCTCGTATGTGTTGCATCCCAACACCCCTCCAATTTGGCCCAAAACCCACCTAACTCTGCTCCATCATCTAGAGCGTTCGATCACGATCGCGTGGCCGAAAACCGCACCTCATTTGGACTCTCCTAGCTCCCTCTATGCCTATTTAAACACCCCCCCCCCCGAAATCCGGATCTTCCTCTCCCTCCGAAACCCTAAAAATCCGCTCGCACCGCGCCGGACACGTCCGTTTTCCACCGGATGAATCCTGCTGCCGCCGCCAGCCACTCCACGCCCGCCACGTGTCCGCCGCCGCCGCCTCCCACCGCGGGCCGCGGGAACC
>NC_041382.1:595315611-595348233 GCF_002162155.2 Triticum dicoccoides | reverse complement strand
GTTTTTGCGACCTCGCCGGAGCAAGTCAACCCTCGCCGGAGTTCTCTGTTCGCGTGCGTGAACAGTAAACCCTAGATCTCGGGGTGATTTTTTCTACTAAGTCCCGAAATTCTCAGTCCATATGCTCATGTTCACGGCTCGGTAACTTTGCATCCGTAACTCCGATTCATGCATATAGCATATCAAAATGTTCATCTCAGAGAGTACATCATTTCATTCCATTGAATCATTTTCATTTGAGCTCATCTTGGTGCCCGAAATGCTGTTAGAAGAGGGCTACTTGAGTTAATTGTCAGATCTGCTACTCCATTTAGGTTTTTGTCATTTTTGCCATGATTAATGTGTGCATGTTATGCCCTGATGCTCTACATGTGTTTTGTTAAGGGTTTTGTCATCTTTCCAGAGGTGCAACCCATGTATTTTTAGGACGTGTGTGGTGAATTGCGCAAGCTTGCAAAGTGGTGCACTTGCTAATTCTGTTTTCAGGGACTTAGCAATTCCACTAAGTCCTTGATCTGTTTAGGTCATGTTGCCATATGTTCATGTTGTTTCCTAGTGATCCGTGTCTCTTTTGAGGATGATCAGTAAGGATGTTTTGTTAATATTGTAGTACTCTATCCATCCACGTATTTGTTTGAAATTATGGAGCACTCTAGCTTGAGTCAATCGAGCTCTACTTTTGCTACTTTGTGAATCTGGGCAGATTGTCAACTTGTTTGCAATTTTGCCGATGATGTTGTAGTTGATCCATGCATACTATGCTATTGTTCTTGCCATGTCTAGCTTGCATTTTGTTCCTTCTTGATGGATGTATGCTTGTCTTGCCATGACTTGCACCGTAGTGAGTGCATCGAGCTCGTAAACATGCCTACTTGAGATATGTTTCAGCATGTGCCAGTTTTTCACAAAGTCTGAAAACTGATTATGTTTTTGCCATGTTCACATGCTTGCAAATTGTATTTTCTGATCCCTTTTGGCTCAAGGTCACTAAGGGACTTTTGTTAAGCTCTTTGAGTAGCTCCATGCCATGCTTTACTTTGCCATGTTCAGATCCTGTAGCATGTAGTTTTGTTGCTCCGAAGAGGGCTACCTGATCTGAAATTCCAGACAAGTGTTAATTTCACTAAGTCTAAGATCTGTTTGCCATATGCATTTTTGCCATGCTTGTTTGAACCTGTTAATGGATGAATTGGCCGTAGCTCAGTGCTAGACTTTTGTTAAGCATCTTGAATTCATCCCTGTCATGTATTTTTTTGTCATGTTTGGTTGCTGTAGCATGTTCATCTCATTGCATTTAGTTGGCTACTTGCTGTAAATCGCAGACCGGTGTCATTTTTAAATCGCTTGCCATTTCCAAACCGTAACTCCGATTCCGGCGTTCTTTATATCGTTTTCAAGCGATTTCATCTCATCTTTCCAGTGGCACACTTGGATTTCCAAGTTGAGGCCAGGTTCATGCATTCCCTGTCATATCTTGCATTTTGCATCCCGCATCGCATCCCGCATGGCATATCATCATTGCATCATATTGTTTGTTCCTTGCCCGTGGTTGATTGTATCCTTGTTACTTGTTTGTCTTGTTTGGGTAGATCCGGGAGACGAGTTCGCTAACGAGGAGCCCGTTGAGTTTGCTTTCGAGGATCCAGTCAACTCTGACAACTGTGCAGGCAAGATGATCATACCCTCGAAATCACTACTATCTTTGCTATGCTAGTTTGCTCGCTCTTTCGCTATGCCAATGCTACGATGCCTACCACTTGTTTTCAAGCCTCCCATATTGCCATGTCAAACCTCTAACCCCCCATTTCCTAGCAAACCGTTGTTTGGCTATGTTACCGCTTTGCTCAGCCCTCTTATAGCGTTGCTAGTTGCAGGTGAAGATTGAAGGCCGTTCCTTGTGGGAACATTTATTTACTTGTTGGGATATCATTATATTATCTTGTTATCTTAATGCATCTATACACTTGGTAAAGGGTGGAAGGCTCGGTCTCTCGCCTAGTGTTTTGTTCCACTCTTGCCGCCCTAGTTTTCCTTCATATCAGTGTTATGTTCCCGGATTTTGCGTTCCTTACGCGGTTGGGTTATAATGGGAACCCCTTGATAGTTCGCCTTGATTAAAGCTTTTCCAGCAATGCCCAACCTTGGTTTTACCATTCGCCACCTAGCCTCTTTTTCCCTTGGGTTTCCGGAGCCCGAGGGTCATCTTATTTTAACACCCCCGGGCCAGTGCTCCTCTGAGTGTTGGTCCGAACTGAGCTGCCTGCGGGGCCACCTCGGGGAAACTTGAGGGTTGGTTTTACTCATAGCTAGTCTCATCTGAGTGTGCCCTGAGAACGAGATATGTGCAGCTCCTATCGGGATTTGTCGGCACATTCGGGCGGTGTTGCTGGTCTTGTTTTAACCTGTGGAAGTGTCTTGAATTACCGAGATACCGAGTCTGATCGGGACGTCTTGGGAGGAGGTCTATTCCTTTGTTGACCGTGAGAGCTTGTCATGGGCTAAGTTGGGACTCCCCTGCAGGGATTTGAACTTTCGAAAGCCGTGCCTGCGGTTATGGGCAGATTGGAATTTGCTAATGTCCGGTTGTAGATAATTTGAACCTTAACTTAATTAAAATGAATCAACTGAGTGTGTTAACGTGATGGCCTCTTCTCGGCAGAGTCCGAGAAGTGGACACGGTGTTGGAGTAATGTTTGCGCAGGTTGCTCTCTAGTTTCTCGCTCGCACTTCGCCTCCTCTTCTCGCTCTCTTTTGCGAATAAGTTAGCCACCATACTTGCTAGTCGCTTGCTGCAGCTCCACATACATTTACCTTGTCTTACCTAAAGCTTAAATAGTCTTGATCGCGAGGGCGCGAGATTGCTGAGTCCCTGTGGCTCACAGATTACTATTACACCAGATGCAGGGCCTGATGATTCTGCTCCTGCAGACGCGTATGAGCTCAAGTGGGAGTTCGACGAAGACTCTCAACGTTACTATGTTTCCTTTCCCGATGATTAGTAGTGGTGCCCAGTTGGGGGTGAACGGGACCGTGTCGCATGTTGGGTTCTCTTTTATTTTGGCGCCGTAGTCGGGCCATGAGTGTTTGGATGATGTAATGTTATTCATGTACTTGATTGACGTGGCGAGTGTAAGCCAACTATGTTATCTCCCCTTTTATTATTATATTACATGGGATGTTTGTGAAGATTGCCTAACTTGCGACATATGCCTTCAATGCGATTATGTCTCTAAGTCGTGCCTCAACACGTGGGAGCTATAGTCGCATCAAGGGTGTTACAAGTTGGTATCAGAGCCTTCCCCGACCTTAGGAGCCCCATTGCTTGATCGTTTTTAGTGGCCGAGTTGTGTCTAGAAAAATGTTTTGACTCTTTTAGGAATTATATATCGGAGAGATTAGGAATTCTTTTTACTTCCCAGTCTCCTCATCGCTCTGGTAAGGCATCCTGACGTAGAGTTTTGACTCTTCTCTTCTCAAATTTCACTAAAAAAAATTTAGGATCACGCGGGTATCTTGGAATCGTTCCGATGGTTTTATGATGAGAACATTGTCTTGGTGCCTCCTGTCAGGGGTTTAGTGGAAGTGTCACGGGGAGTTGAGCTCTGAGGTGTTGTCATCATAATTTTATGGTTGCAGTTCTGGAATACCTGAGTTTAGTACGCCGACATCGAAAATCTCTTTTATGTAGTTCGTTGGTGAGATAACCTCGACGCCACCCAGTACTGGACCCAGACGCCAGGGACCCTGGTGTCTGGCCCCTGGACTCCGCAAAACTTCCTTTTGCGCTTTCCTAAAACCTTGTGGGCTTTCCCCTTTGGCCCAAATAAAGTGTTCTTGTACCCAAACATTTCGGGAAACATCCGGAACCCCATCCAGTGACCAAACACTATTATCCCATATATCAAACTTTATCTCTGGACCATTCCGGAGTTCCTCGTCATGTCCGTGATCTCATCTCGGACTCCGAACAACATTCGGTCACCAACATACATAACTCATATAGTACTATATCGTCAACGAACGTTAAGCGTGCGGACCCTATGGATTCGAGAAATATGTAGACATGACAGAGACACCTCTCTGGTCAATAACCAATAGCGGGACCTGGATGCCCATATTGGCTCCTACATATTCTATGAAGATCTTTATCGGTCAGACCGCATAACAACATATGTTGTTCCCTTTGTCATCAGTATGTTACTTGCCCGAGATTCGTCGCTATCTCAATACCTAGTTCAATCTCGTTACCGGCAAGTCTCTTTACTCATTCTGTAATACATCATCCCACAACTAACTCATTAGTTGCAATGCTTGCAAGGCTTATAGTGATGTGCATTACCGAGTGGGCCCAGAGATACCTCTCCGACAATCAGAGTGACAAATCCTAATCTTGAAATACGCCAACCCAACAAGTACCTTCGGAGACACCTGTAGAGCACCTTTATAATCACCCAGTTACGTTGTGACGTTTGGTGGCACACAAAGTGTTCCTCCGGTAAACGGGAGTTGCATAATCTCATAGTCATAGGAACATGTATAAGTCATGAAGAAAGCAATAGCAACAAACTAAACGATCAAGTGCTAAGCTAATGGAATGGGACAAGTCAATCACATCATTCTCCTAATGATGTGATCCCGTTAATCAAGTGACAACTCATGTCTATGGTTAGGAAACTTAACCATCTTTGATCAATGAGCTAGTAAAGTAGAGGCATACTAGTGACACTTTGTTTGTCTATGTATTCACACAAGTATTACGTTTCCGTTTAAAACAATTCAAGCATCAATAATAAACATTTATCATGATATAAGGAAATAAATAATAACTTTATTATTGCCTCTAGGGCATATTTCCTTCAGTCTCCCACTTGGACTAGAGTCAATAATCTAGATTACACAGTAATGATTCTAACACCCATGGAGTCTTGGTGTTGATCATGTTTTGCTCGTAGAAGAGGCTTAGTCAACGGGTCTGCAACATTCAGATCCGTATGTATCTTGCAAATTTCTATGTCTCCCACCTGGACTAGATCCCGGATGGAATTGAAGCATCTCTTGATGTGCTTGGTTCTCTTATGAAATATGGATTCCTTCGCCAAGGCAATTGCACCAGTATTGTCACAAAAGATTTTCATTAGACCCGATGCACTAGGTATGACACCTAGATCGGATATGAACTCCTTCATCTAGACTCCTTCATTCACTGCTTTCGAAGCAGCTATGTACTCCGCTTCACATATAGATCCCGCCACGACGCTTTGTTTAGAACTGCACCAACTGACAGCTCCACTGTTCAATGTAAACACGTATCCGGTTTGCGATTTAGAATCATCCGGATCAGTGTCAAAGCTTGCATCGACGTAACCATTTACGACTAGCTCTTTGTAACCTCCATAAATGAGAAACATATCCTTAGTCCTTTTCAGGTATTTCAGGATGTTCTTGACCGCTGTCCAGTGATCCACTCCTGGATTACTTTGGTACCTCCCTGCTAGACTTATAGCAAGGCACACATCAGGTCTGGTACACAACATTGCATACATGATAGAGCCTATGGCTGAAGCATAGGGAACATCTTTCATCATCTCTCTATCTTCTGCAGTGGTCGGGCATTGAGTCTTACTCAACTTCACACCTTGTAGCACAGGCAAGAACCCTTTCTTTGCTTGATCAATTTTGAACTTCTTCAAAACTTTGTCAAGGTATGTGCTTTGTGAAAGTCCAATTAAGCGTCTTGATCTATCTCTATAGATCTTGATGCCCAATATATAAGCAGCTTCACCGAGGTCTTTCATTGAAAAACTCTTATTCAAGTATCCCTTTATGCTATCCAGAAATTCTATATCATTTCCAATCAACAATATGTCATCCACATATAATATCAGAAATGCTACAGAGCTCCCACCACTTTCTTGTAAATACAGGCTTCTCCAAAAGTCTGTATAAAACCAAATGCTTTGATCACACTATCAAAGCGTTTATTCCAACTCCGAGAGCCTTGCACCAGTCCATAAATGGATCGCTGGAGCTTGCATACTTTGTTAGCTCCCTTTGGATCAACAAAACCTTCTGGTTGCATCATATACAACTCTTCTTCCAGAAATCCATTCAGGAATGCAGTTTTTACATCCATTTGCCAAATTTCATAATCATAAAATGCGGCAATTGCTAACATGATTCGGACAGACTTAAGATTCGCTATGGGTGAGAAGGTCTCATCGTAGTCAATCCCTTGAACTTGTCGAAACCCTTTTGCAACAAGTCGAGCTTTATAGACAGTAACATTACTGTCAGCGTCAGTCTTCTTCTTGAAGATCCATTTATTCTCAATTGCTTTCCGATCAACGAGCAAGTCAACCAAAGTCCACACTTTGTTCTCATACATGGATCCCATCTCAGATTTCATGGCTTCAAGCCATTTTGCGAAATCTGGGCTCACCATCGCTTCTTCATAGTTCGTAGGTTCATCATGGTCTAGTAGCATGACTTCGAGAACAGGATTACCGTACCACTCTGGTGCGGATCTTACTCTGGTTGATCTAAGAGGTTCAGTAATAACTTGGTCTGAAGTTTCATGATCATCATCATTAACTTCCTCACTAATTGGTGTAGGCGTCATAGGAACCGGTTTGTGTGATGAACTACTTTCCAATAAGGGAGCAAGTACAGTTACCTCATCAAGTTCTACTTTCCTCCCACTCACTTCTTTCGAGAGAAACTCCTCAAGAAAGGATCCATTCTTAGCAACGAATGTCTTGCCTTCGGATCTGTGATAGAAGGTGTACCCAACAGTCTCCTTTGGGTATCCTATGAAGACACATTTTTCCGATTTGGGTTCGAGCTTATCAGATTGAAGCTTTTTCACATAAGCATCGCAACCCCAAACTTTAAGAAACGACAACTTTGGTTTCTTTCCAAACCATAGTTCAAAAGGTGTCGTCTCAACGGATTTCGACGGTGCCCTATTTAACGTGAATGTAGCCGTCTCGAAAGCATAACCCCAAAACGATAGCTATAAATCAGTAAGAGACATCATAGATCGCACCATATCTAGTAAAGTACGATTACGACGTTCAGACACACCATTACGCTGTGGTGTTCCGGGTGGCATGAGTTGCGAAACTATTCCGCATTGTTTCAAATGTAGACCAAACTCGTAACTCAAATATTCTCCTCCACGATCTGATCGTAGAAACTTTATTTTCTTGTTACGATGATTTTCAACTTCACTCTGAAATTCTTTGAACTTTTCAAATGTTTCAGACTTATGTTTCATTAAGTAGATATACCCATATCTCCTCAAATCATCTGTGAAGGTGAGAAAATAATGATATCCGCCATGAGCTTCAATATTCATTGGACCACATACATCTGTATATATGATTTCCAACAAATCTGTTGCTCTCTCCATAGTTCCGGAGAACGGCATTTTAGTCATCTTGCCCATGAGGCACGGTTCGCAAGTACCAAGTGATTCATACTCAAGTGGTTCCAAAAGTCCATCAGTATGGAGTTTCTTCATGCGCTTTACACCGATATGACCTAAATGGCAGTGCCACAAATAAGTTGCACTATCATTATCAACTCTGCATCTTTTGGCTTCAACATTATGAATATGTGTATCACTACTATCGAGATTCATCAAAAATAGATCACTCTTCAAGGGTGCATGACCATAAAAGATATAACTCATATAAATAGAACAACCATTATTCTCTGATTTAAATGAATAGTCGTCTCGCATCAAACAAGATCCAGACATAATGTTCATGCTCAACGCTGGCACCAAATAACAATTATTTAGGTCTAATACTAATCCCAAAGGTAGATGTAGAGGTAGCGTGCCGACGATGATCACATTGACTTTGGAACTGTTTCCCACGCGCATCGTCACCTCATCCTTGGCCAGTGCTCGCTTAATCCGTAGTCCCTGTTTCGAGTTGCAAATATTAGCAACAGAACTAGCGTCAAATACCCAGGTGCTACTGCGAGCTCTGGTAAGGTACACATCAATAACATGTATATCACATATACCTTTGTTCACCTTGCCATCCTTCTTATCCACCAAATATTTGGGGCAGTTTCACTTCCAGTGACCAGTCTGCTTGCAGTAGAAGCACTCAGTCTCAGGCTGAGGTCTAGACTTGGGTTTCTTCTCTTGAGCAGCAACTTGCTTGTTGTTCTTCTTGAAGTTCCCCTTCTTCTTCTTACCTTTGCCATTTTTCTTGAAACTGGTGGTCTTATTGACCATCAACACTTGATGCTCCTTCTTGATTTCTACCTCCGCAGCCTTTAGCATTGCGAAGAGCTCGGGAATCGTCTTATCCATCCCTTGCATGTTATAGTTCATCACGAAGCTTTTGTAGCTTGGTGGCAGTGATTGAAGAATTCTGTCACGCTATCATCCGGAAGATTAACTCCCAGTTGAATCAAGTGATTGCAGTACCCATACATCTTGAGTATGTGCTCACTGACAGAACTATTCTCCTCCATCTTGCAACTGTAGAACTTATTGGAGACTTCATATCTCTCAATCCGGGCATTCTTTTGCAATATTAACTTCAATTTATGGAACATCTCATATGCTTCATGACATTCAAAACGTCATTGAAGTCCCGGTTCTAAGCCGTAAAGCATGGCACACTGAACTATCGAGTAGTCATCAACACGTGACTGCCAGGCATTCACAATGTCTGCAGTTGCTGGCGCAGGTGGTACACCTAGCGGTGCTTCCAGGACGTAACTTTTTTGTGCAGCAATGAGGATAATCCTCAAGTTACGGACCCAGTCCATGTAATTGCTACCATCATCTTTCAACTTTGCTTTCTCAAGGAACACATTAAAATTCAACAGAACAATAGCACAGGCCATCTATCTACAAGTAAGATACTATCAGGTACAAATTTCAATAAATTTAAGTTCAATTAATCATATTACTTAAGAACACGCACTTAGATAGACATCCCTCTAATCCTCTAAGTGATCACGTGATCCATATCAACTAAACCATAATCGATCATCACGTGAAATGGAGTAGCTTTCAATGGTGAACATCACTATGTTGATCATATCTACTATATGATTCACGCTTGACCTTTCGGTCTCAGTGTTCCGAGGCCATATCTGCATATGCTAGGCTCGTCAATTTTAACCTGAGTATTCTGTGTGTGCAAAACTGGCTTGCACCCGTTGTAGATGGACGTAGAGCTTATCACACCCGATCATCACGTGGTGTCTGGGCACGACGAACTTTGGCAATGGTGCATACTCAGGGAGAACACTTTTATCTTGAAATTTAGTGAGAGATCATCTTATAATGCTACCGTCAATCAAAGCAAGATAAGATGCATAAAAGATAAACATCGCATGCAATCAATATAAGTGATATGATATGGTCATCATCATCTCGTGCTTGTGATCTCCATATCCGAAGCACCATCATGATCACCATTGTCACCGGCGCGACACCTTGATCTCCATCATAGCGTCGTTGTCGTCTCGCCAATCTTATGCTTCTACGACTATCGCTACCGCTTAGTGATAAAGTAAAGCATTACAGGGCGATTGCATTGCATACAATAAAGCGACAACCATATGGCTCCTGCCAGTTGCCGATAACTCGGTTACAAAACATGATCATCTCCTACAATAAAATTTAGCATCATGTCTTGACCGTATCACATCACAACATGCCCTGCAAAAACAAGTTAGACGTCCTCTACTTTGTTGTTGCATGTTTTACGTGGCTGCTACTGGGCTTAGCAAGAACCATTATTACCTACGCATCAAGACCGCAACGATAGTTCGTCAAGTTGGTGCTGTTTTAACCTTCTCAAGGACCGGGCGTAGCCAAACTCGGTTCAACTAAAGTTGGAGAAACCGACACCCGCGAGCCACCTGTGTGCAAAGCACGTCGGTAAAACCAGTCTCACGTAAGCATACGCATAATGTCGGTCCGGGCCGCTTCATCCAACAATACCGCCGAACCAAAGTATGACATGCTGGTAAGCAGTATGACTTGTATCGCCCACAACTCACTTGTGTTCTACTCGTGCATATAACATCAACGCATAAAACCTGGCTCGGATGCCACTGTTGGGAAACGTAGTAATTTCAAAAAAATCCTATGCACATGCAGGATCATGGTGATGCATAGCAACGAGAGGGGAGAGTGTTGTCTACGTACCCTCGTAGACCGTTCGCGGAAGCGTTATATCAACGCGGTTGATGTAGTCGAACATCTTCATGCTCCGACCGATCCAAGTACTGAAAGCACGGCACCTCCGAGTTCTGCACACATTCGGCTCGGTGACGTCCTCGCCTTCTCAATCCACCAAGAGGGGCGAAGTAGTTGATGAGTTCCGGCAGCACGACGGCGTGGTGACGGTGTTGGTGGAGAACAATCTCTGCAGGGCTTCGCCTAAGCACTACGAAAACTATGACAGAGGACAAACTAGAGGGGACGAGGTTGCCGGCACACGGCTTGGTGTTTCTTGATCTGTCTTGGGTGCTAGCCCTACCCCTCTATTTATATGTTGAGCCTAGGGGTCGAAACTTGGAGTAAAAGCCTCCACAAGGTTGGTTTCACCCGAAAGGCAAGAGTCCTTCTCGGACTCCAGGGCCAGACGCCAGGGTTCCCGGCGTCTGGACCCAGACGCTAGGGACCCTGGTGTCTGGCCCCTGGACTCCACAAAACTTCCTTTTGCGCTTTCCAAAAACCTTGTGGGCTTTCCCCTTTGGCCCAAATAAAGTGTCTCGTACCCAAACATTTCAGGAAACATCTGGAACCCCTTCCGGTGACCAAACACTATTATCCCATATATCAAACTTTATCACCGGACCATTCCGGAGTTCCTTGTCATGTCCGTGATCTCATCCCGGACTCCGAACAACATTCGGTCACCAACATACATAACTCATATAGTACTATATCGTCAACGAACGTTAAGCGTGTGGACCCTACGGGTTCGAGAACTATGTAGACATGACCGAGACACCTCTTTGGTCAATAACCAATAGCGGGACTTGGATGCCCATATTGGCTCCTACATATTCTACGAAGATCTTTATCGGTCAGACCGCATAACAACATACGTTGTTCCCTTTGTCACCGGTATGTTACTTGCCCGAGATTCGATCGTCGATATCTCAATACCTAGTTCAATCTCGTTACCGGCAAGTCTCTTTACTTGTTCTGTAATACATCATCCTGCAACTAACTCATTAGTTGCAATGCTTGCAAGGCTTATAGTGATGTGCATTACTGAGTGGGCCCAGAGATACCTCTCCGACAATCGGAGTGACAAATCCTAATCTCAAAATACGAACAAGTACCTTCGGAGACACCTGTAGAGCACCTTTATAATCACCCAGTTACGTTGTGACGTTTGGTGGCACACAAAGTGTTCCTCCGGTAAACGGGAGTTGCATAATGTCATAGTCATATGAACATGTATAAGTCATGAAGAAAGTAATAGCAACAAACTAAACGATCAAGTGCTAAGCTAACGGAATGGGTCAAGTCAATCACATCATTCTCCTAATGATGTGATCTCGTTAATCAAATGACAACTGATGTCTATGGTTAGGAAACTTAACCATCTTTCATCAACGAGCTAGTCAAGTAGAGGCATACTAGTGACACTCTGTTTGTCTATGTATTCACACAAGTATTATGTTTCCAGTTAATACAATTCTAGCATGAATAATAAACATTTATCATGATATAAGGAAATAAATAATAACTTTATTATTGCCTATAGGGCATATTTCCTTCACAAACAACCTTGCAACCAAATACAAGAAATCTCTTGTGTCCCCAACACACCTAATACAATGGCAAATTCTAGAGGTGCACTAGTTCGGCGAAGAGATGGTGATAAAAGTGTAATATGGATGGTAGAAATATATTTTATAATCTAAAAATTAAAAAAACAGCAAGGTAGCAATTGGTAAAACGGAGCATAAACGGTATTGCAATGCTTGAAAATGAGGCCTAGGGTCCGTACTTTTGCTAGAGTAATCTCTCAATAGTGCTAATATAATTAGATCATATAACCATCCCTCAACGTGCAACGAAGAATCACTCCAACGTTCATATCTAGCGGAGAACATAAGACGGCATTGTTTGTAGGGTACGAAACCACCTCAAAGCTATTCTTTCCGATCAATCTATCCTAGAGTTCGTACTAAAATAACACGAAGCTATTCTTTCCGATCGATCTAACCAAGAGTTCATACTAAAATAACACCAAAGAAAATTCAGATTCATAATATTCAATCCAACACAAAGAACTTCAAAGAGTGCCCCAAGATTTCTACCGGAGAAACAAAGACAAGAACGTGCATCAACCCCTATGCATAGATACCCCAAGCTCACCTCTGGAATCTGCGAGTTGAGTGCCAAAACATATATCAAGTGAATCATCACGATAGCCCATTGTCACCACGAGTATCCAATTGCAATACATATATCAAGTGTTCTCAAATCCATAAAAGTATTCAATCCGATAACCACAAAATCTCAAAGGGAAAAACTCAATTCATCACAACAAAATAGGGAGGGGAAAACATCATATTATCCGACTATATTAACAAAGCCCGCGATACATCAAGATCGTGACATCTCAAGAACACGAGAGAGAGAGATTAAACACATAGCTACTGGTACAAACCCTCATCCCCGAGGGTGGACTACTCCCTGCTACCTCTTGAGCATGCGTTGGTTTTCCCTTGAAGAGGAAAGGGTAATGCAGCAAAGTAGCGTAAGTATTTCCCTCGGTTTTTTAGAACCAAGGTATCAATCCAGTAGGAGATTACACGCAAGTCCCTCGTACCTGCACAAACAAACAAGAACCTCGCAACCAATGCGATAAAGGAGTTGTCAATCCCTTCACAATCACTTACAAAAGTGAGATCTGATAGAGATAATAAGATAAATATTTTTGGTATTTTTATGATATAGTTTGGAAAATAAAGATTGCAAAATAAACGATAATAGAAATAGTAAGTTGATATGAAAATAATATGATGGAAGATAGACCCGGGGGCCATAGGTTTCACTAGTGGCTACTCTCAAGATAGCAAATTCTACGGTGGGTGAATAAATTACTGTCGAGCAATTGATAGAAAAGCGAATAGTTATGAGAATATCTAGGCATGATCATGTATATAGGCATCACGTCCGCGACAAGTAGACCGAAATGATTCTGCATCTACTACTATTACTCCACACATCGACCGCTATCCAGCATGCATCTAGAGTATTAAGTTCGTAAGAACAGAGTAACACGTTAGGCAAGATGACATGATGTAGAGGGATAAACTCAAGCAATATGATATAAACCCCATCTTTTTATCCTCGATGGCAACAATACAATACGTGCCTTGCTGCCCCTGCTGTCACTGGGAAAGGACACGTAAGATTGAACCCAAAACTAAGCACTTCTCCCATTGCATGAAAGATCAATCTAGTAGGCCAAACCAAACTGATAATTCGAAGAGACTTGCAAAGATATTAAATCATGCATAAAAGATTTTAGAGAAGAATCAAATATTGTTCATAGATAATCTTGATCATAAACCCACAATTCATCGAATCTCGATAAACACAACGTAAAAAGAATTACATCGAATAGATCTCCAAGAAGATCGAGGAGAACTTTGTATTGAGATCCAAAGAGAGAGAAGAAGCCATCTAGCTAATAACTATGGACCCGAAGGTCTGTGGTAAACTACTCACACATCATTGGAGAGGCAATGGTGTTGATGTAGAAGCCCTCCGTGATCGATTCCCCCTTCGGCGGAGCTCCGAAAAAGGCCCCAAGATGGGATCTCTTGGGTACAGAAGGTTGCCGCGGTGGAAATAGGGTTTCGTCGTGCTCTCGGATGTTTTGGGGTATATGAGTATATATAGGCAAAAGAAGTCGGTCAGGGGAGCCACGAGGGTGGGGGGCGCACCTCCCTGCCTCGTGGCCTCCTCGACGCTTCCTTGACGTCCACTCCAAGTCTCCTAGATTGTGTTTGTTCCAAAAATCACTCTCCTGAAGGTTTCATTCTGTTTGGATTCCGTTTGATATTCCTTTTCTCCGAAACACTGAATAGGAAAAAAACAACAATTTGCACTAGGCCTTTGGTTAGTAGCTTAGTCCCAAAAATAATATAAAATTGTATAATAAAGCCCATTAAACATCCAAAATAGATAATATAATAGCATGGAGCAATCAAAAAATATAGATACGTTGGAGACGTATCACTCCCTCCTCATCGTGGTGGCCGCCGGTATGATGAAGATGGCCACCGGAGATGATTACCCCCCTCCGGCAAGGTACCGGAAAGGTTCTAGATTGGTTGCGGCAGCGGAACTTCTGATCTAGGTTAACCCTGAGGGTTTCTGGAATTTTCAGGAATTTATAGGGTAAAGACGGGGTGCGGGAGGCCACCGAGGTGGGCACAACCCACCTGGGCGCGCCTGAGCCCCCAGGTGCGCCCTGGTGGGTTGTGCCCCCCTCGGGGCACCCTCCAGGTGCTGCTCTGGCCCATCCTGGGTGTTCTGGTCCATAAAAATTCTCCAAAAAGTTTCGCAGTGTTTGGACTCCGTTTGATATTGATTTTATATGATGTAAAAACAAGCAAAAATAGCAACTGGCACTGGGCACTAGGTCAATAGGTTAGTCCCAAAAAAATATATAAAGTTGCTATAAAATGATTGTAAAATATCCACAGAATGGTAAAATAACAACATGAATACTTCATAAATTATAGATACGTTGGAGACATATCAGCATCCCCAAGCTTAATTCCTACTCATCCTCGAGTAGGTAAATGATAAAAGAAATAATTTATGAAGTGTGAATGCTAGCAAAGTGCACAAGTTTGATTAATGAAAATTTCAATCACTTTTCCTAGCATCATGACATCAATTCTTTTCTCACAAATTTTTCTCATGTTAAAGTAACAACCAATTCACATGTTAAGGTTGAAACAATGAATTCTCTTGAAACTCAACAACCTATGTTCTCAGTCATCAAGCAATTGTAATTCAACTTATTCAACAAAGTAAAGTAAGAGCTCCACATACTCAACCATCATATAGTCTTCTATGATTGCTAACACTCACCGCATACACATGAGCAAAACATTTCAACCAGACACATAAAAAGGTAGGGGATTATTCTTTTGCCTCCAAACATATTCACCTCAAGGGTGATGTCAACAGTAATAACTCATGCTACCCATATCCAACAGGATATATGTGCCTAGATCTTTCCTCACCACATGATGCTTGCCAAAAGAGAAAAATAAAAAGGGAATATAGAGAAAACTTTGACTCTTTGCATAAAAGTAAATACATAAAAGTAAAAGATAGGCCCTTCGTAGAGGGAAGCGTAGGTTGCCATGCACTTATTTGTTTGTATGCTCAACCCCTTAGTGCAAAATAACGTCACGTTATATTACCCCTTATGATAGCAACCTTTATTATGCAGTCTGTCGCTTTTATTCTTTGCCATCACAAGTTCGTACAACTCTCAATTTTCCCTTACACTAAATGATCTAACACTTTTAGAAGCAATTTTTATTGCCTTATTTCACCGATGACAACTTACTTGAAGGATCTTGCTCAATCCTTAGGTACGTATGGTGGGCTCTTGAAAATAAGATTTGGGTTTAAGGGTTTTTGGATGCACAAGTAGTATCTCTACTTGGTGCGGAATTTTTGGCTTGCAAAGATGGGGGGCAAGGACCACATGTCGAAGGATCTATGACAATATAACTTCTATGTGAATATGAACAAACAAAAACCATTACGTTGTCTTCCTTGTCCAACGTCAACAATTTTGGCATATAATATTTTGATGGGATCTCACAATCACAAAAGATTTCCAAGATAGTGTATTTCTATGTGAAAGTTCTCTTCCTTATACTAATTATTCGTGAATTGCTTGTATGACCAATATTGTGATTGTCAAGCCTCAAAAGATTTCACTTTCTAAACCCAATGTGAAGCTACCACTAGGCATGATATGATTTCAACTTCATGACATTAAATTCATTCAACAATTTACTCATAGGATATAAGTGAAGCACAAGAGTAAATGACAAGCTACTCCAAAAAGATATAAATGAAGATCATGATCATAATATTTATTTCTCTCAAATTAAATTAAGTGAAGAAAGAGAGAATTTCTTCAAAAATACTAAAGCACACCGTTCTCAAAAAGATATAAGTGAAGCACTAGAGCAATTCCATAGAAAAGAGCTTCGTTGACAGGATGTGAATGCCGCTTACCTAGCCTCCCTGGCAACTATTTGAGGACTCTATTTTATCTAAAAACATATGCAAACAATGCAAACATAACAGCAATATGCCAAAACAGTATAGTCTGTAAAGAATGCAAGAGTATCAATACTTCTTAACTCCAAAAATTATGAAAAACACAAATTTATGAGAGCTTACTATGCAAAAAGTTTAAACATTTTATCACATTCTGACTTTTCTAAGGAATTTTTGCAACAGCGGTAAACTTTCTATTTTCAAACAACAACATGTATACTTGCAAAATAAGCATGACAAAGGCTATACTTGACATTTTTATTGAAATAAAAGATGCAAAAAATTATTCTAAATAACAGCAAGCAAATCCTAACAAAATAAATTGACACCCCAAGCAAAACACATATTATGTGACGAATGAAAACATAGCTCCAAGTGAGGTTACCGATAATGTTGGAGACAAAAGAGGAGATGCCTTCCGAGGCATACCCAAGCTTAGTTGCTTGGATATTCCTTGAATATTAACTTGGGGTGCCTTGGTAATCCCCAAGCTTAGGGTCTTGTCAGTGCTTATTCTCCTCATATCGACATCTCACCCAAAACTTGAAACTTCAATCACACAAAACTTAACGGAACTTCGTGAGATAGGTTAGTATGATAAAGAGGAAACTATTTCACTTTGGTACTGTCAAAGAAAAGATTCATAATTATTTCCACACAATGCCTATTGTAGCACATCATTTACACAATTTATATTGAGCAATATAAGCCATAGAAACTAGAAAACAAGCAAACTATGCATTGAAAACAGAATCTGTCAAAAACAGAACAGTCTGTAGTAATCTGTAATACAACCATACTTCTGCTACTCCAAAAATTCTGAAAATTTTGGAAAGCCTGGTAAATTTGTCTATTGATCTTCTTAAAAAATAATGATCATTTTATCATGCTTCTTTTAAAAATGAGAATTATTTTCCTGGGCGCAAAAGTTTCTGTTTTTCAACAAGATCAAATCAACTATCACCGTAAGCCATCCCAAAGGTCTTACTTGGCACTTTATTGAAACACAAGCAATAAAACATGATTACTACAGTAGCATAATCATGTGAACACACAAAAGCAGTAGGGAAAAGTGTTGGATTGTCTCCCAACAAGCGTTTTTCTTTTATGCCTTTTAAGCTAGGCATGATGATTTCAATGAT
This sequence comes from Triticum dicoccoides, assembly GCF_002162155.2. Lineage (NCBI taxonomy): Eukaryota > Viridiplantae > Streptophyta > Magnoliopsida > Poales > Poaceae > Triticum > Triticum dicoccoides. Next base: position 595,330,758 of record NC_041382.1, on the reverse strand, counting down.
GCTCACATAAAATATAAGAAATGAAACATGAAAAGAGCATCATGAAGCATATGACTAGCACATTTAAGTCTAACCCACTTCCTATGCATAGAGATTTTGTGAGCAAACAACTTATGGGAACAAGAATCAACTAGCATAGGAAGGCAAAACAAGCATAACTTCAAAACTTTAAACACATAGAGAGGAAACTTGATATTATTGCAATTCCTACAAGCAAAAGTTCCTACCTCATAATAATTTTCAGTAGCATCATGAATGAATTCAACAATATAACTATCAGTAAAGCATTATTTTCATGGTCCACAAGCATATAAATTTTATTACTCTCCACATAATCAAATTTATTCTCATGCATAGTAGTGGGAGCAAACTCAACGAAGTAACTATCATGGGATTGAAATTAAAATCATGATAACAGGTTTCATGGTTATCATTATTCTTTATAGCATACATGTCATCACCATAATCATCATAGATAGAAACCTTGTTTTCTTAGTCAATTGAAGCCTCATCCAAAATAGTGGATTCATTACTAAATAAAGTCATGACCTCTCCAATTCCACTTTCATCATTATAATCATCATAAATAGGAGGCATGCAATAATTATAACAAATTTGCACATCAAATCTTGGGGGACTACAAATATCATCTTCATCAAACATAGCATCCCCAAGCTTATGGATTTGCATATCATTAGCATCATGGATATCCAAAGAATTCATACTAACAACATTGCAATAATGCTCATCATTTATACCAAACATTCTATTGAATCCTTCTTCTATCAATTGAGCACAATTTTCCTTTCCATCATTTTCACGAAAGATATTATAGAGATGAATAATATGAGACAACCTCAATTCCATTTTCCTGTATATTTATTTTTATAAACCAAACTAGTGATAAAACAAGAAACTAAAAGATTGGATTGCAAGATCTAAAGATATACCTTCATGCACTCACCTCCCCGGCAACGGCGCCAGAAAAGAGCTTGATGTCTACTACGCAACTTTATTCTTGTAGACACGTGTTGGGCCTCCAAGCGTAGAGTTTTGTAGGACAGTAGCAATTTTCCCTCAAGTGGATGACCTAAAGTTTATCAATCAGTGGGAGTTGTAGGATGAAGATAGTCTCTCTCCAACAACCCTACAACCAAATAAAAGAAATTTCTTGTGTCCCCAACACACCTAATACAATGGCAAATAGTATAGGTGCACTAGTTCGGCGAAGAGATGGTGATAAAAGTAATATGGATGGTAGAAATATATTTTTATAATCTGAAAAATAAAAACAATAACAAGGTAGCAATTGGTAAAACAGAGCATAGATGGTATTGCAATGCTTGAAAACGAGGCCTAGGGTCCGTACTTTCGCTAGTGCAATCTCTCAACAGTGCTAATATAATTAGATCGTATAACCATCAATCAACGTGGAACGAAGAGTCACTCCAAAGTTCCTATCTAGCGGAGAACAAAATACGGAATTGTTTGTAGGGTACGAAAACACCTCAAATCTATTCTTTCTGATCAATCTATCCTAGAGTTCGTACTAAAATAACACGAAGCTATTCTTTCCGATCGATCTAACCAAGAGTTTGTACTAAAATAACACCGAAGCAAATTCAGATTCATAATATTCAATCCAACACAAAGAACTTCAAAGAGTGCCCCAAGATTTCTAGCGGAGAAACAAAGACAAGACGTGCATCAACCCCTATGCATAGATTACCCCGATGTCACCTCGGGAATCCGCGAGTTGAGTGCCAAAACATATATCAAGTGAATCAATACGATACCCCATTGTCACCATGAGTATTCAATTGCAAGACATATATCAAGTGTTCTAAAATCCATAAAAGTATTCAATCCGATAACCACGAAATCTCAAAGGGAAAAACTCAATTCATCACAACAAGATAGAGAGGGGAAAACACCATATATCCGACTTTATTAACAAAGCCCGCGATACATCAAGATCGTGACATCTCAAGAACACGAGAGAGAGAGAGAGAGAGAGAGATTAAACACATAGCTACTAGTACAAACCCTCAGCCCCGAGGGTGCACTACTCTCTCCTCATCGTGGTGGCCGCCAGGATGATAAAGATGGCCACCGGAGATGATTCCCCCCTCCAGCAGGGTGCCGGAAAGGGTCTAGATTGGTTTTCGGTGGCTACAGAGCCTTGCGGCAGCGGAACTTCTGATCTAGGTTAACCCCGAGGGTTTCTATAATTTTTGGGAACTTATAGGGTAAAGAGGGGGCGCGGGAGGCCACCGAGGTGGGCACAACCCACCTGGGCGCGCCTGGGCCCCCAGGCACGCCCTGGTGGGTTGTGCCCCCCTCAGGGCACCCCCTAGGTGCTGCTCTGGCCCATCCTGGGTGTTCTGGTCCATAAAAATTCTCCAAAATGTTTCGCGGTGTTTGGACTCCGTTTGATATTGATTTTTTGCGATGTAAAAACAAGCAAAAAACAACAACTGTCACTGGGCACTGGGTCAATAGGTTAGTCCCAAAAAATGATATAAAGTTGCTATAAAATGATTGTAAAACATCAAGAATGATAAAACAACAGCATGAATACTTCATACATTATAGATACATTGGAGACGTATCAGTCACCCTCACGAAGCTTGTTAGCACGCGCCTGGCGGCTACGGCCGCGTCTCGTCGGAGTGGGCCGCTGAAGTTGCCCTCACGACGCGGGTCCATGTCCCCATCTTTCACCGGCAACAATTGAAAAGTGAAATGATACTTGAGGAGCCGGCTAGTGTGCTTGACACTCCGACGGTGCTCCAAGATATTTTGTGTTGTATCTACTTGATTTTTTGTCTTGATTTGAATTACATAATGGGGTCAAAGCTGCAAAGGATGGTGTTTGAATTTCTAGAACTTTTATCTGCAGTGAACATGCTACTATAGGTGTGTCGTCAAAAAAATTGGAATTATTCAGGGTTTGTTTGGACGTTTTTATACATTAACTTGGTTTTGTAGGCATTTCAGGTGCATAATTCAAATTTAAACTACATGCACATGCTCCAGTGCATATAAACGGGTTTAAAAATCAAATTAGTGTCCTTGGTTGCATGCTTAGGTCCCATGCAAGAAATCGGAATGAATGTCAAACACCCTGCCATCGTCACTCGGCTACAAACATTGAGATACCTGGTTTTTAAATTCTAGTAAATCCAAAACTCGTCTGAAATTGATGAAACTTGGCATCAACATGTCGTGGTAAAAAATGTGTCCCATTTGGGGCAGGTTTGGGTATAAGTTTCTCCCAAACCAAAGCTTCTCACAACAAGCGTGATGGTTTCGGTAGTGAACGTGCCACCTTCGGGGACGAAACTATAACCGTTGCCTCTTATTGCTTTAAAAACTTTTCTAGTTTCAACATAGAACAACATGAGTGTTGTGTTTAATTTTGGAAATTTTCGGGGTTCGTTTGGACATTTTTATACATTAACTGGGTTTTCCAGGCATTTTATATGCATAATTCAAATTTGAACTACATGCACATGCTCCAGTGCATGTAAATTGGTTGAAAAATCAAATTTGTTCCTTCGGTGCATGCTTAGGTCCCCTGCAAGAAATGGGAATGAATTTCAAACACCCTGCCACTGCCACTCGGATGCAAACATTGAGATACTTGGTTTTAAAATTCTAGTAAATCCAAAACTCGTTTGAAATTCATGAAACTTGGCATGCTATCATGGAGCGGCATCAACATGCCATGGTAAAAATTCTGTCCCATTTGGGGCAGGTTTGGGTATAAGCTTCTCCCAAACCAGAGCTTCTCACAACAAATGTGATGGTTTCGGTAGGGAACATGGCACCTTTGGGGACGAAATGATATCAGTTGCCTCTTATTGCTTTCAAAAAAATTCTAGTGTCAACATAGAACAACAGGAGGGTTGTGTTTAATTTTGGAATTTTTCGGTGTTTGTTTGGACATTTTTATACATTAACTTGGTTTTCCAGGCATTTCAGGTGCATAATTAAAATTTGAACTACATGCACATGATCCAGTCCATATAAATTGTTTGAAAAATTAAATTTGTGTCCTTCGGTGCATGCTAAGGTCCCATGCAAGAAATGCGAATGAATTTCAAACACCCTGCCACCGCCACTCGGCCGCAAACATTGAGATACTTGGTTTAAAAAATGTAGTAAATCCAAAACTCATCTGAAATTCATGAAACTTGGCATGCTATCATGGAGTGGAATCAACATGCCATGGTAAAATTTTTGTCCCATTTGGGGCAGGTTTGGGTATAAGTTTCTCACAAACCAGAGCTTCTCACAACAAGCTTGATGGTTTCGGTACGGAACATGCCACCATTGGGGACAAAACGATATCCGTTGCCTCTTATTGCTTTCAAAAAATTTCTCGTGTGAACATAGAACAACAGGAGTGTTGTGTTTAATTTTGGAATTTTTGGGGTGTGTTTGGACATTTTTATACATTAACTTGGTTTTCCAGGCATTCCAGGTGCATAATTAAAATTTGAACTACATGCACATGCCCAGTGCATATAAATTGGTTGAAAAATCAAATTTGTGTCCTTCGGTGCATGCTTAGGTCCCATGCAAGAAATGGCAATGAATTTCAAACACCCTGTCGCCGTCACTCGTCCGCAAACATTGAGATAGTTGATTTTTAGATTCTAGTAAATCCAAAACTCGTCTGAAATTCATGAAACTTGGCATGCTATCATGGAGCGGCATCAACATGTAGTGGTATATTTTTTGTCCCATTTGGGGCAGATTTGGGTACAAGCTTCTCACAAACCAGAGCTTCTCAAAACAAGCGTGATGGTTTCGGTAGGGAACATGCCACCTTTGGGGATGAAACGATATCCGTTGCCTCTTATTGCTTTCAAATTTTTCTAGTGTCAACATAGAACAACAGGAGTGTTGTGTATAATTTTTGAATTTTTCGGGGTTCGTTTGGACATTTTTATACATTAATTGGGTTTTCCAAGCATTTTATGTGGATAATTCAAATTTGAAGTACATGCACATGCTCCAGTGCATATAAATTGGTTGAAAAATCAATTTGTGTCCTTCGGTGCATGCTTAGGTTCCATGCAAGAAATGAGATTGAATTTGAAACGCCCTACCACCGTCACTTGGCCACAAACATTGAGATGCTTGGTTTTTAAAAAAACTCGTTTCAATTTCATGAAACTTGGCATGCTATCATGGAGCAGCATCAACATGTCGTGGTAAAATTTTTGTCCCATTTGGGGCAGGTTTGGGTGTAAGCTTCTCCCAAACCAGAGCTTCTCACAACAAGCTTGATGGTTTCGGTAGGGAACATGCCACCTTTGGGGAAGAAACGATATCCGTTGCCTCTTACTGCTTTCAAAAAATTCTAGTGTCAACATAGAACAATAGGAGTGGTGTGTTTAATTTTGGAATTTTTCGGGGTTTGTTTGGACATTTTTATACATTAACTGGGTTTTACAAGCATTTCAGGTGCATAATTCAAATTTGAACTACATGCACATGCTCCAATGCATATAAATTGGTTAAAAATCAAATTTGTGTCCTTCGGTGCATGCTTAGGTCCCATGCAAGACATGGGAATGAATTTCAAACACATTTCCACCATCACTCGGCCGAAACATTGAGATATTTGGTTTTTAAATTCTAGTAAATCCAAAACTCGTTTGTAATTCATGAAACTTGGCATGCTATCATGGAGCGGCATCAACATGCCGTGGTAAAATTTTTGTCCCATTTGGGGCAAGTTTGGGTACAAGCTTCTCACAACAAGCGTGGTGCTTTCGGTAGGGAACGTGCCACCTTTGGGGACAAAATGATATCCGTTGCCTCTTATTGCTTTCAAAAATTTTCTAGTGTCAACATAGAACAACATGAGTGTTTTGTTTAATTTTGGAATTTTTCAGGGTTCGTTTGTACATTTTTATACATTAACTTGGTTTTCCAAGCATTTCTGGTGCATAATTCAAATTTGAACTACATGCACATGCTCCAGTGCATATTAATTGGTTGAAAAATCAAATTTGTGTCCTTTGGTGCATGCATATGTCCCATGCAAGAAATGACAATGAATTTCAAACACGCCATCACTCGGCGGCAAACATTGAGATACTTGGTTTTTAAATTCTAGTAAATCCAAAACTCGTCTGAAATTCATGAAACTTGGCATGTGATAACCCACAAGTATAGGGGATCGCAACTGTTTTTGTGGGTAGAGTATTCAACCCAAATTTATTGATTCGGCACAAGGGGAGCCAAAGAATATTCTCAAGTATTAGCGGCTGAGTTGTCAATTCAACCACACCTAGATAACTTAATATCTGCATTAAAGTATTTAGTAGCAAAGTAATATGATAGTAGTGGTAACGATAGCAAAAGTAACAGTATCAAAAGTAATGTTTTGGGTGTTTTGTAGTGATGATAACAATAGCAACGAAAAAGTAAATAAGCGAAGAACAATATATGGAAAACTTGTAGGCAATGGATCTGTGATAGAGACTTATGCAGGATGTGATCGATCATGTAACAGTCATAACCTAGGGTGACACAAAACTAGCTCCAATTCATCAATGTAATGTAGGCATGTATTCCGAATATAGTCATACGTGCTTATGGAAAAGAACTTGCATGACATCTTTTGTCCTACCCTCCCGTGGCAGCGGGGTCCTAGCGGAAACTAAGGGATATTAAGGCCTCCTTTTAATAGAGTATCGGACCAAAGCATTAACACATAGTGAATACATGAACTCCTCAAACTACGGTCATCACCGTGAGTGGTCCCGATTATTGTCACTTCAAGGTTGCCGGATCATAACACATAGTAGGTGACTATTGACTTGCAAGATAGGATCAAGAACTCTCATATATTGACGAAAACATAATAGGTTCAGATCTGAAATCATGGCACTGGGGCCCTAGTGACAAGCATTAAGCATAGCAAAGTCATAGCAACATCAATCTGAGAACATAGTGGATACTAGGGATCAAACCCTAACAAAACTAACTCGATTACATGATAAATCTCATCCAACCCATCACCGTCCAGCAAGCCTACGATGGAATTACTCACGCACGGCGGTGAGCATCATGAAATTGGTGATGGAGGATGGTTGATGATGACGATGGCGACGGATTCCCCTCTTCGGAGCCCCGAACGAACTCCAGATCAGCCCTCCCGAGAGAGTTTAGGGCTTGGCGGCGGCTCCGTATCGTAAAACGCGATGAATCCTTCTCCCTGATTTTTTCTCCCCGAAAGTGAATATATGGAGTCAGGGTTGAGGTCGGTGGAGCGTCAGAGGGCCCACGAGGCAGGGGGCGCACCCCCCACCCTCGTGGACAGGTGGAGGCCCCGCTGACGTGGAATTATCCATTGATTTTTAGGTCATTCCGAGAACTTTTATTTCTGCACAAAAATAACACCATGGCAATTCTGTTGAAAACAGCGTCAGTCCGGGTTAGTTCCATCCAAATCATGCAAGTTAGAGTCCAAAACAAGGGCAAAAGTGTTTGGAAAAGTACATACGATGGAGACGTATCAACTCCCCCAAGCTTAAACCTTTGCTTGTCCTCAAGCAATTCAGTTGATAAACTGAAAGTGGTAAAGAAAAACTTTTACAAACTCTGTTTGCTCTTGTTGTTGTAAATATGTAAAGCTAGCATTCAAGTTTTCAGCCAAGATTATGAACTAACCATATTCACAATAACATTTAGGTATCATGTTTACTCATATCAATGGCATAATCAACTAGCGAGCAATAATAATAAATCTCGGATGACAACACTTTCTCAAAACAATCATGATATGATATAACAAGATGGTATCTCGCTAGCCCTTTATGAGATCGCAAAACATAAATGCAGAGCACCTTTAAAGATCAAGGACTGACTAGACATTGTAATTCATTGTAAAAGAGATCCAGTCAAGTCATACTCAATGTAAACTAATAGTAATGAATGCAAATGACAGTGGTGCTCTCCAACTGGTGCTTTTTAATAAGAGGATGATACCTCAACATAAAAGTAAATGGATAGGCCCTTCACAGAGGGAAGCAGGGATTTGTAGAGGTGCCAGAGCTCGGTTTTGAAATAGATATGAATAATATTTTGAGCGGTATACTTTCATTGTCAACATAACAACCAAGAGATGGCGATATCTTCCATGCTACACACATATAGGCGGTTCCCAAACAGAATGGTAAAGTTTATACTCCCCCTCCGCCAACAAGCATCAATCCATGGCTTGCTCGAAACAACGAGTGCCTCCGACTAACAACGGTCCCGGGGGAGTTTTGTTTGCAATTATTTTGATTTGATTTGCATAAAGCATGGGACTGGGCATCCCGGTGACCAGCCATTTTCTCGTGAGTGAGGAGCGCAGTCCACTCCTTTTGAGAATAACCCGCCTAACATGGAAGATACGGACATCCCTAGTTGATACATGAGCTATTCAAGCATACAAAACATAATGTTTATTTGAAGGTTTAGAGTTTGGCACATACAAAATTACTTGGAACGGCAGGTAGATACCGTATATATGTAGGTATGGTGGACTCATATGGAACAACTTTGGGGTTTATGGAGTTGGATGCACAAGCAGTATTCCCGCTTAGTACAAGTGAAGGCTAGCAAAAGACTGGGAAGCGACCAGCTAGAGAGCGACACCGAATGCAAGCATGAGTAGGATATAATGCACCATGAACATAAATATCGTAGAGGCTATGTTGATTTTGTTTCAACTACATGCGTGAACATGTGCCAAGTCAAGCCACTCGAATCGTTCAAAAGAGGATACCACCCTCTCATACCACATCACAACCATTTTAATAGCATGTTGGCATGCAAGGTAAACCATTATAAGCTCCTAGCTAATTAAGCATGGCATAAGCAACTATAATCTCTAATTATCATTGCAAACATGTTTATTCATAATAGGCTGAATCAGGAACGATGAACTAATCATATTTACAAAAACAAGAGAGGTAGAGTTCATACCAGCTTTTCTCATCTCAATAAGTTCATCATATAATCATCATTATTGCCTTTCACTTGCACGACCGAATAGTGTGGATAATATTAATGGTGCACATGCATTGGACTAAGCTGGAATCTGCAGGCATTCAATTCAAGAGAGAAGACAAGGTAATATGGGCTCGTTGTTAGATCAACAATAATGCATATGAGAGCCACTCAATATTTTCATTATGATCTTCTCCTATCGAGCCCCAAAGAACAAGAAAAGAAATAAAACTATTTACACGGGAAAGCTCCCAACAAGCAAAAGAAGAACGAGAGATCTTTTTGGGTTTTCTTTTTAGTTACTACTACAAGCATGGAAAGTAGACTAATTAAAAGCTACAACTAATTTTTTTTTGTTTTTCTTAAGGTTTATTAAACACACAAGAAGAAAGCATAAAAAGGAAAATAAACTAGCATGGATGATACAGTGAAAAAGTATGAGCACCGACAACTAGCAATGAGTGTGTGAACATGAATGTAATGTCGGTGAGAAATACGTACTCCCCCAAGCTTAGGATTTTGGCCTAAGTTGGTCTATAGCTACGGCTGGCCTGGTGGATATCCCAAGTTATAGCTGGGGTCGTACTAAGATGCAGCAGCTATTGCCTCATGAGTTGTCGCTTGGAGACGGGCAGTCTCCGTCCTCCTCTTGTACTCGTCCGCCTCCTCCCTGGTTATAACATATCTCCATTTTGCCTGAGAGTCAAAGAAAGCAAGAGCAGGGAGAGCGACGTGATAGGTGCGTCGTCTATCAAAGATTAGTCGGTACTAGAGGAACTGATCGTTCCTCTCAACAAACTGATGACGAACCATGGCCTCATAATCTAAATAAACAGGAGGCAACTCAATATCATACCCACGTATGGGTATATCAAGAAAATTAGCTAGACGGGTTGCATAAATTCCACCAAAGAAATCTCCATTAAATCTATTATTATGCAACCTACATGCAACAATGGCTCCCAAATTATAATGTTTATCTCCTAATACAGCACTCCTGAGAACACTGAGGTCAGGGACACACATGTGACATGCTTCATCCTTACCATTTATGCACCTACCTATGAAGAGAGAAAAATAATGTATAGCAGGAAAATGAATGCTCACTATGGTAGCTTGTCTTATGTCTCTAGATCCCCCCACAGTTATACTAGCAAGAAAATCTCTAAATTCAGATTTGTGAGGTTCATTAGGACTACCCCATTGTGGAAGTTTGCAAGCAGTGTTAAAATCCTCTAAGTCCATAGTATAAGAATTTTCATAAAGATCAAACAGGACAGTTTGAGAATTGCGTGATGATAAAAATTCAAACCTTCTCACAAAGGAATCAGTGAGATAGTGGTACTGGCGGCACTTATCTGCCTCGAAGCTCTCAAGATCAGCATTACGCACATATGCGTTAAATTCTTCCTTGATTCCTGCTCGATCCATAAAGTCCTTTGAAGGCCATTCACAAGCCCGCACTTGAGCTTTCCTCGGTGGTTCATCGCGGCATCGCGTATTGCGAGCCTGGGTCCTTGCTTCCTTGAAGGACCACCTTGGTACATTTTCCTAAACATATTTCTTCCTCTGAAAAATTTCTGAAATTTTAGTAACTTCAAAATAAAAGTGAACCAAACTCAACAAAATTGATAGCAACTACTCCCACAAGTACCTAGAGGACATATCATGCATTAAAACTACTTTTGACCATATAAATTTGACATGCAAGCTCAAGAACAGGGTCACCTAAGCAGCAAATATATGCAATGAATAAATCACTAGAACAAAAACTAATTGAACCATTGGAGGAGTCACATACCAAAGAACAACCCCCCAAAGTAGTTTTCTGAATGGAGCTTTGAGCAAGGAGATCGAAAATGGCAGCAAGATGAGCTTGGGCTCGGGTTTGAGCTGGCTAGTGATGTTTGTGGGAGGAAGAAGGAATGTGTGCTAGCTGGAATTAGTGGAGGGGAGCCACCATGGACCCACGAGGCAGGGGGCGCGTCCAGGGGGTGGGGGCGCCCTCCACCCTCGTGGCCAAGTGCTTGCTCCCCCTGTTGTGTTTTGGGTGCCACATATTCTCAAATATTCTAGAAAAAATCATATTTAATTTTCAAGGCATTTGGAGAACTTTTATTTTCGGGATATTTTTTATTGCATTGATAATTCAGAAAACAGACAGAAATTACTATTTTTCCTTTATTTAATATAAATAACATAAGGTAAAAAGAGGGTACAGAGAGTTGTGTTTTCCAAATTCATCCATCTCATGCTCATCAAAAGGAATCCACTAACAAGGTTGATCAGGTCTTGTTAACAAACTCGTTCTGAATAACATGGAACCGGAGAATTTTTGAATAACACTAGGTTACCTCAACGGGGATATGCATGTCCCCAACAATAAGAATATCATATTTCTTCTTGACAGTAGGAAGAGGAAATTCAAAACCTCCAAAAATAATCGATGGAATTTTTCCAATAGAGTTGATACTGTGGACTTGAGGTTGTTTCCTCGGAAAGTGTACCGTATGCTCATTACCATTAACATGAAAAGTGACATTGCCTTCGGTGCAATCAATAACAGCCCCTGTTGTATTCAAAAAGGGTCTTCCAAGAATAATAGACATATTATCGTCCTCAGGAATATCAAGAATAACAAAGTCTGTTAAAATAGTAACATTTGCAACCACAATAGGCACATCCTCACAAATACCGATAGGTATAGCAGTTGATTTATCATCCATTTGCAAAGATATTTCAGTAGGTGTCAACTTATTCGAATCAAGTCTACGATATAAAGAGAGAGGCATAACACTAACACCGGCTCCAAGATCACATAAAGCAGTTTTAACATAGTTTCTTTTAATGGAGCATGGTATAGTTGGTACTCCGGGATCTCCTAGTTTCTCTGGTATTCCACCCTTAAAAGTATAATTAGCAAGCATGGTGGAAATTTCATCTTCCGGTATCTTTCTTTTATTTGTAACAATTTCTTTCATATACTTAGCATAAGGATTCATTTTGAGCATATCAGTCAAACGCATACGCAAGAATATAGGTCTAATCATTTCAGCAAAGCGCTCAAAATCCTCATCATCCTTTTTCTTGGATAGTTTAGGAGGAAAAGGCATGGGTTTCTGAACCCATGGTTCTCTTTCTTTACCATGCTTCCTAGCAACAAAGTCTCTCTTATCATAACGTTGATTCTTTGATTGTGGGTTATCAAGATCAACAGCGGGTTCAATCTCTTCATTGTCATTAGCATCAACATGAGCATCATTGTTAACATTTTCACTAGGTTCATGCTCATTACCAGATTGTGTTTCAGCATCAGAAATAGAAATATCATTGGGATTCTCAGGTGTGTCAATGACAAGTTCACTAGAAGCATGCAAAGTCCTATCATTTTTCTTTTTCTTCCTCTTAGAAGGACTAGGTGCATCAATATTATTTCTCTGAGAATCTTGCTCAATTCTCTTAGATGGCCCTCAGGATATAAAGGTTCCTGAGTCATCTTACCAGCTCTAGTAGCCACTCTAATAGCAAAATCATTATTTTTACTATTCAATTCATTGAGCAAATCATTCTGAGCTTTAAGTACTTGTTCTACTTGAGTGGTAACCATAGAAGCATGTTTACTAATAAGTTTTAGTTCACCTTTAACATTAGCCATATAATCACTCAAGTGTTCAATCATGTAAGCATTGTGTCTTAATTCTCTACCAAAATAAGCATTGAAGTCTTCTTGCTTAACCGTAAAGTTATCAAACTCATCCAAATATTGGCTAGCAAACTTAGTAGGAGGGATTTCAGCTTTATCACATCTATAGAGAGAATTTACCTTTACTACCTATGTCAGGTTATCAAGACCATGTATTTCTTCAACATGCGGCAAATTAAGACCATGTATTTCTTCAATAGGAGGTAAATTCTTAACATCTTCAACTTTAATACCTTTTTCTTTCATCGATTTCTTTGCCTCTTGCATATCTTCAGGACTAAGAAATAGAACACCCCTTTTCTTCGGAGTTGGCTTAGGAGTTGGTTCAGGAATTGGATCAGGAAGTGTCCAATTATTTTCATTAGTAAACATATTATTCAATAAAATTTCAACTTCATCTGGTGTTCTTTCCCTGAAAACACAACCATCACAACTATCCAGGTGGTCTCTGGAAGCATCGGTTAGTCCATTATAAAATATATGAAGTATTTCATTTTTCTTAAGAGGATGATCAAGCAAAGCATTAAGTAATTGGAGAAGCCTCCCCCAAGCTTGTGGGAAACTCTCTTCTTCAATTTGCACAAAATTATATATTTCCCTTAAAGCAGCTTGTTTCTTATGAGCGGGGAAATATTTAGTAGAGAAGTAATAAATCATATCCTGGGGACTACGCACACAACCAGGATCAAGAGAATTAAACCATGTCTTAGCATCACCCATTAATGAGAACGGATTAAGGATATAATAATAGCGAGTTTTCTCATCATTAGTGAACAGGGTGGCTATATCATTTAATTTAGTAAGATGTGCCACAATAGTTTCAGATTCATAGCCATAGAAAGGATCAGATTCAACTAAAATAATTATCTCAGGGTCAACAAAGAAATCATAATCCTTATCAGTAACAAAGATAGGTGAAGTAGCATAAGCAGGATTATATTTCATTCTAGCATTCAGAGTTTTTTGTTTTAGCTTAGCTAATAATTTCTTAAGATCACTCCTATCATTGCAAGCAAGAAAATCTCTAGCAGTTTCTTCATCCATAACATAGCCCTCAGGCACAACAGGTAATTCATATCTAGGGGAGAATCTTCATCATCACTTTCATCAATCTTATCAGTTTCAATAATTTCATTCTCTCTAGCCCTAGCAAGTTGTTCATCAAGAAATTCACCAAGTGGCATAGTAGTATCAAGCATAGAACTAGTTTCATCATAAGTATCATGCATAGTAGAAGTGGCATCATCAATAGCATGTGACATATCAGAATTAATAACAGAAGCAGGTTTAGGTGTCGCAAGCTTACTCAAAACAGAAGGTGAATCGAGTGTAGAGATAGATGGCAGTTCCTTACCTCCCCTCGTAGTTGAGGGATAAATCTTGGTTCTTGGATCTTTTAAGTTCTTCATAATGATAAGCAGATATAAATCCCAAGTGACTCAAAGAATAGAGCTATGCTCTCCGGCAACGGCGCCAGAAAATAGTCTTGATAACCCACAAGTCTAGGGGATCGCAACAGTTTTCGAGGGTAGAGTATTCAACCCAAATTTATTGATTCGACACAAGGGGAGCCAAAGAATATTCTCAAGTATTAGCAGTGAGTTGTCAATTCAACCACACCTGGATAACTTAATATCTGCAGCAAATTATTTAGTAGCAAAGTAATATGATAGTAGTGGTAACGATAGCAAAAGTAATATTTTTGGTGTTTTGTAGTGATGATAACAATAGCAACGGAAAAGTAAATAAGCGAAGAACAATATATGGAAAGCTCGTAGGCAATGGATCGGTGATCGAGAATTATGCCGGATGCGATCGATCATGTAACAGTCATAACCTAGGGTGACACAGAACTAGCTCCAATTCATCAATGTAATGTAGGCTTGTATTCCGATTATAGTCATACGTGCTTATGGAAAAGAACTTGCATGACATCTTTTGTCCTACCCTCCCGTGGCAGCGGGGTCCTAGCGGAAACTAAGGGATATTAAGGCCTCCTTTTAATAGAGTACCGTGCCAAAGCATTAACACATAGTGAATACATGAACTCCTCAAACTACGGTCATCACCGGGAGTGGTCCCGATTATTGTCACTTCGGGGTTGCCGGATCATAACACATAGTAGGTAACTATTGACTTGCAAGATAGGATCAAGAACTCTCATATATTGACGAAAACATAATAGGTTTAGATCTGAAATCATGGCACTCGGGCCCTAGTGACAAGCATTAAGCATAGCAAAGTCATAGCAACATCAATCTGAGAACATAGTGGATACTAGGGATCAAACCCTAACAAAACTAACTCGATTACATGATAAATCTCATCCAACCCATCACCGTCCAGCAAGCCTACGATGGAATTACTCACGCACGGCGGTGAGCATCATGAAATTGGTGATGGAGGATGGTTGATGATGATGA
>NC_041382.1:595281916-595315075 GCF_002162155.2 Triticum dicoccoides | reverse complement strand
CGTATCGTAAAACGCGATGAATCCTTCTCCCTAGTTTTTTTCTCCGCAAAATTGAATATATGGAGTCAGGGTTGAGGTCGGTGGAGCGTCAGGGGGCCCACGAGACAGGGGGCACGCCCAGGGGGGTAGGGCGCGCCCCCACCCTCATGGACAGGTGGAGGCCCCCCTGACGTGGATCTTCCTTCCAGTATTTTTTATATATTCCAAAATAATTCTCCGTTGATTTTCAGGTCATTCCGAGAACTTTTATTTCTACACAAAAATAACACCATGGCAATTCTGCTGAAAACAGCGTCAGTCTGGGTTAGTTCCATTCAAATCATGCAAGTTAGAGTCCAAAACAAGGGCAAAAGTGTTTGGAAAAGTAGATACGACAGAGACGTATCAGCATGCTACATGGAGCGGCATCAACATGCCGTGATAATTTTTTTGTCCCATTTGGGGAAGGTTTGTTACAAGCTTCTCACAACAAGCGTGATGGTTTCGGTAGGGAAAGTGCCACTTTTGGGGACGAAACGATATCCGTTAACTCTTATTACTTTCAAAAAATTTCTAGTGTCAACATAGAACAACATGAGTGTTGTGTTTAATTTTGGAATTTTTCAGGGTTCATTTGGACATTTTTATATATTAACTTGGTTTTCCAGGCATTTCTGGTGCATAATTCAAATTTGAACTACATGCACATGCTCCAGTGCATATAAATTGGTTGAAAAATCAAATTTGTGTCCTTCGGTGCATGCTTAGGTCCCATGCAAGAAATGGGAATGAATTTCAAACACCCTGCCACCGTCACACGGCCGCAAACATTGAGATACTTGGTTTTAAAATTCTAGTAAATCCAAAACTCATCTTAAATTCTTGAAACTTGGCATGCTATCATGGAGCGGCATCAACATGCCGTGATAAAAAATTTGTCCCATTTTAGGCAGGTTTGGGTATAAGCTTCTCACAAACCAGAGCTTCTCACAACAAGCGTGAAGGTTTCGGTAGGGAACGTGCCACCTTTGGGGATGAAAGGATATTTGTTGCCTCTTATTGCTTTGAAATTTTTTCCAGTGTCAACATAGAACAACATGAGTGTTGTGTTTAATTTTGGAATTTTTCGGGGTTCGTTTGGACATTTTTATACGTTAACTTGGTTTTGTAGGCATTTCAGGTGCATAATTCAAATTTGAACTACATGAACATGCTCCAGTGCATATAAACTGGTTGAAAAATCAAATCTGTGTCCTTGCTTGCATGCTTAGATCCCATGCAAGAAATGAGAATGAATTTCAAACACCCTACCTCCATCACTCGGCCGCAAACATTGAGATACTTTGTTTTTAAATTCTAGTAAATTGAAAACTCGTCTGAAATCCATGAAACTTGGCATGCTGTCATGGAGTGACATCAACATGTCGTGGTAAATTTTTTGTCCCATTTGGGACAGGTTTGGGTATAAGTTTCTCACAAACCAGAGCTTCTCACAATAAGCGTGATGGTTTCGGTAGGGAGCGTGCCACCTTTGGGGATGAAATAATATTCGTTGCCTCTTATTGCTTTTAAAAAAATTCTAGTGTCAACATAGAACAACAGGAGTGTTGTGTTTAATTTTGGAATTTTTTAGGGTTCATTCGGACAGTTTTATACTTAACTGGGTTTTCTAGGCATTTTATGTGCATGATTCAAATTTGAACTACATGCACATGCTCGAGTTCATATAAATTGGTTGAAAAATCAAATCTGTGTCCTTAGGTGCATGGTTAGGTCCCATGCAAGAAATGGGAATGAATTTCAAAAACTAGGGCACCGCTGATTGTCGGCAAAACATTGAGATGCCTGGTTTTTAAATTCTAGTAAATCCAAAACTCGTCTGAAATTCATGAAACTTGGCATGCTATATGTCAGGACCCCGATTCCAAGTCACATCGATCTAGCCGGTAACACCTCATATCACTTTGCGGCCTCACGCACGGTATCCCCACGGGTGTCGCCTTACCATGGCCCGGGACCGTTTGCGCCTTTTGGCTCACGTATATGATAGTGTCACTAGCATCCATATGACAGAGAACCCGGGCCAACATGGCTAGTCGTGAATCCAAAGCGGCACTCACCTATGGGGACAGGCATACATGAATCACATCGAGCATGTCGGTCATCAGCGAGTGAATCCGGGCTGTAGCACTGGGCTAACAGGACTCCGGGGAACCCGGGCTATAGCAGGCTAGGCAGGACTCCGGATGTCATCGCATGACATTTCCCCGAAGGGACAGACATAGGAACGAAGTGAAACACATGCCGGCCAGTCAAGTGTCCTGAGCAGTAGTGCTGGGCTAGCAGGACTCCGGTGAACCGGGCTGTAGCGGACTACTATGGCTCAAGGAGCACTAGACTACATTTCCCCATAAGAGAGGTTGCCAAGGATAAACAACTAGATTGTCGGATCCCACACATACCAAGCATTTCAATCATACACACAATATGCTCGATATGTGCAAATACAACATGGGATCACAACAAAACTCTATAACTCAGGTACTTTATTTAAAGGCTCCGGAGAGCCATGCATAACATGTTCATATAGCTAGGGGTCACATGACCCGACACTCAAGTCATACAAGCATACAAGCACATGCGGAAGCAAATAGTCTGAGTACAGACACTAGAAAGAAAGAAGGCTTGTCGAAGCCTGATTATCTGCATAGGACCTTCCATGGCCAGAATCACCACCTGGGTGGCAAGTTACTCATCAACGTCGAGGTCTACATAAAACCCATCGGAGGGGGCGGTGTTGTCATCTGAAAACAGTAATTAAAGCAACATGAGTACAGAGGTACTCAGCAAGTCTTACAACAGAACCTACTATACATGCTCATTCTCAAGAAGGTGGTGGAGTTATTGCAGCAAGCCAGCTTTGACTCTTGGCTAAGCTATCCTACGAGACACCACTGTAAAATAGTTTTCGCAGACGAGTCCACTAATCACCAACACAATACTCCACCGGGGATCCTCCCTCGTCATCCTACGAGAGGGCCATCCTCGGTACTCACACTTATCTTGAGTCTTTTAGTAGTAACCATTAACTTGTCTATGAACTGTATAGGCAACCAAGTAGTCCTTCACCGCGGACGCGGCTATTCAAATAGTTTTATACCCTGCAGGGGTGTACTCCATCACACATATCTCCACCACTTAGCATCTACACACGACATGTGCTCGGCAGACTTCAAGCGAAAGCCGACGTGGGTGTAGACCACAACCTGACTAACCGCACAAGTCTCTAGTCCAGATTTATCGCCTATTTGGGTTCCATCCGCAAGGACATCCGGCCGGGGTGTCCTCAACGGCCCCAAACGATGTGTGCAGGGTTCCCGAGACACCAAACGGGTGACTCAGTACACCGTGCCACGGTGTATCTACCGCATCATAGCCCACCCCTAGGGTCAGCGCTACGCACGGCCGCCAACACATAACCTACAAACACCAGAAACTAGTTGCAACTCCTGGACAGAGGACGAGAGGGGTCAGTAAGTCGAGCGGGGTCATATTTCAGGGGCCAATGTGTGGTAGTAGCTGAATCTTAAATCACGCATACAGATCTCAGTTCTTATGGACGGCCTCAATGAAACAACCCACCATGTACTAGCCTCTCATCGATACCTTTACCAAAACATGTTCAACACATCCCTCACATTACCGACATAATCATTTCAGTCTAGCCCATCACCCAGATGAACCAGACCTGACACAACTCTAAGCATAGCAGGCATAGCAAGGTAGGAAACACATACATGGCTCAATCAACTCCTACACATGCCAAAGGGTTTCATCTAGTTACTGTGGCAATGACAGGTCATGCAGAGGATAAGGGTTCAACTACCGCAGCACACATCAGTTTGAAACATTGTTGTCTTAATGCAGTAAGTGAGAGCAGAAGCGAGAACATGGGATTGTATCAATATGATCAATGGGGCTGCTTGCCTGATGGAGTAGTAGTAGGGTATTGCCCTTCAGTTGGATACTCGGAGATATCCTCGGAGGCAGAACCTACCACGAAAGACACCACAGAATACAATCATCACATGGCAATATGCAACAATATGATGCATGCTATGACAAGGCAAAATGAGGAGTCCTGCCTAATGCAATGTGAAACAAGTTGAATTGGGTCCATTTGAATCAAAGATTCAAATGGAAGCTTATGTTATTAAGCATTATAAGTGTATTATCTTGTTTCACCTAAACAGCAAGGTTAAACTATTTTGTCATGCATGAAACCATTATAGATGGAAAGATTGAATTTTTCTGATCAAATTTCATATATAAATCTTTGCATTTGGAGTTATAGATTAAAAGTTATGAATTTTAGAAGTTTTGGTTATTTTCTGGAATTTCCTATATAAGAATAAATCCAGAAAAGGATTTACTGCATCAGCCTGGTGTCAGTGTGACGTCAGCGGGTCAAAGGCGCCAGCCCAGGTCAAACCTGACTGGTGGGCCCCATCTGTCAGTGTCACAACTAACTAACAGAGTTAGTTAGTGTTTCATTAGCACTAAACTAGGTTAGTTAGGCCCTGGGCCCACATGTCAGTGAGTCAAACTGATAACTAAAATAATTAGTGTTAACTAAACTAATTCTAATTAGACAGGGGCATGGCCCACACGTCAGCGACTCAGGGGAGGTTAACCTGGGCCCACACAGGGTCAAACAGGGTCAAACTCGCTGGCGTTTAGCCGCCGGCGAGGCCAGACGCGGCGGAGCAGCGCGGGTTTCACCTACAAGGCATCGTTCGGCGCGTGGAGCATAGCTACGGGACATGGACGCTCTTCCGCATCCAACCAGGGTGGTGGCGCGGCCGGGGAGTGACCAGAGTGGCGTCGGCGACGAGCTTGGCGGCGGCCGAAGCTCGGGTGCAGGTGGGGATGAGGCTGTGGTGCGCAAATGAGCACGACGAGGTGCTACTTGGGTTCTACGTGATGCGGGGAGCGCGTTGGGGGCATGCCCGAGGCCAAATGGTCACCGAAGCATCGCCGACGACGAGCGCAGGCGGTGGCGCGTGCGGGTGTGCATGGTGCAGTCGCTACGGAGTGCAAAAGAGGAAACGGAGAGGATGGGGAGATGGCTGAGCTCACGGGGGTCACGACGAGGCAGTCAGCGAGGTCGGAGGCAAGCTGATGCAGCGGGGACGGCGAAGGGGATCTCCGGTGGCCGGAGTTGGGGAAGACGAGGTCGGGGCGGTTCTAGAGCGGGCGAGCGCTCGGGGCTCGGCCTGCTCGACGTAGTCGACGTCGGTGGAGCTCGTGGATACGACGGCACGACGTGAGGATGACGGAGGGCGCAGCTACGGCGACGGTGCAGCGGCAGAGGCGCCGGCCATGGTGGGAGAGGGCGAGGGAGAGGCGTTGGGGTGAATGGAGAGGTCTGCGGGGTCGGGGCGACGATGCGGAGGTCGTCCAGGCATCCAGAGGCGAGGGCGGCAAGCAGGTTTCGCCGTGGCGAGCCCAGGCACGCCGGCGCTCACCTCCCTACCTGTCTGCCTGGTGAGAGGAAGCAGCTGACTGGCCATGGGCCAGCACAGTGCTGGGCTGCCAGGTGGGTCGGCTGGGGGGTTTGGCCAGGTTAGTCCCTTTCTCTCTCTTTTCTGTTTTTATTTATTCTGTCTTGTGTTTTGGAATAGTAAAAATACTATTTCATTTAGAAAAACCCTGGAAATAATCATAGGCACATTTGAAAATATTCTCAACAGCCTAAAATTACTTCCAGAATTATTTGGGCATTTAAATTATTTTATAGCATTTAAATGCCCAAATACAAATACTGTATGGATTAATCCAATGACCTTAGGATGTCCTAGAAAAATGTGCACTATTTTCGTCAAAGGTTTTAACCCAAAACAAAAAGGGTGGACTTTTTAGAAGGGCATTTCAGGTTCATTGGAAAAGTTTTTTAGTAACCTTAGTTGTTCCAGGGGTGCTGGGGGTTCTGCCATCCCCATTTCAGTTTTCTGGAAAATTTAAACATGATGCAACACTCTAATGCATGAACTAGCTAGGGTGTGACAACTCACCCCCACTCAAAAGAATCTTGTCCCAAGATTTAGGATCCGTTGGGAAGAAGGTGGGGTACTCGAGTCGAAGACGATCCTCCCTTTCCCAAGTGGCTTCCTTTTCGGAATGGTGTGACCATTAAACCTTGAGAAACTTGATGTTATGGCGTCGAGTGGTACGCTCGGCTTGATCAAGGATACGAATGGGATATCCCCGATAAGAGAGATTATATTGTAGATCAAGCGTTTCGTGGTCCACTCCACGGATAGGATCCGCGAAGCAACTCTGAGTTGAGAACGTGGAAGGCATCATGAACTCTGGAAAGATGCGGAGGTAGTTCCAATTGGTAGGCAACTTCTCCTCGTTTGGCAAGAATGCGAAAGGGACCAATGTAACGAGGAGCCAATTTGCCTTTGATACCGAAATGATGGGTTCCCTTTAACGGAGTGACCCGAAGGTAAGCCTTCTCGCCGACTTCATAAGTCATGAGCTTATGGTTATGGTCATATTGGCTCTTTTGACGAGATTGGGCTGTTTTCAATTTCTCACAGATAACGCGAACCTGCTCTTCTGCTTCCTAAATCATATCCAGGCTAAAGAGTTATCTTTCCCTGGTTTCTGACCAGTTAAGAGGCGTTCGACATTTTCGTCCATAGAGAACTTCGAAAGGAGCTTTGCCCAAGCTAGCTTGATAACTATTGTTATAAGCAAACTCCGCGAATGGAAGGCATTTCTCCCAATCCATTCCGAAAGAGATGAAAGAAGCTCGGAGCATATCCTCTAGAATTTGATTGACTCCCTCTACTTGACCACTTGATTGGGGGTGGAAGGCCGTGCTAAAAGAGAGACGAGTTCCCATAGTATTTTGGAAACTTTCCCAAAATCGAGAGGTGAAGAGACTCCCACGGTCTGAGTTAATTTCCAATGGGACACCATGAAGAGACACTATTCGGAAGATGTATAAGTCAGCTAGCTGGCTAGTGGTGATACTCTCACGAACAGGTAGAAAGTGGGCCACCTTGGAAAGACGGTCGATCACGACAAAGATGGCATTATTCCCTCTCTTGGTCCTCGGAAACCCAGTAGTGAAATCCATACTGATTTTATCCCATTTCCATTCAGGAATAGCCAAAGGTTGAAGGGTGCCAGCAAGCCGTTGATGCTCTGCTTTAACACGACGACAGACATCGCAACTAGCAATATATTGAGCAATTTCTCTCTTCATCCTAGTCCACCAAAACCTCTGGCGTAGGTCTTGATACATTTTAGTACTACTGGGATGAATGGTGAGAGGGGAATCATGAGCTTCCTTAAGAATCAACTGGCGTAGATGTTGTTTCTTGGGAACCACCAAGCGGTTCTCAAAGAAAACAACACCTCGCTCATCCATGGAAAAACATTTAGCAACTCCGCTAGCAATGTTTTCCTTAATCCGGGATATGCCCTTATCACGCTTCTAGGCAGCTATGATTTGATCCGTAAGGTTAGGCTTCGCCACCAGGGTGGATAGGAATCCTCGAGGAACAATGTGAAGATTAAGCTTACGAAATTCCTCATGGAGAAGTGGTTGACTTTGTTGTAACATCAGGTCGTTACAATAAGATTTACGACTTAGCGCATCAGCCATAACATTGGATTAGCCCGGGGTGTAAGTTATTCCTAAGTCGTAATCCAAGATCAACTCGACCCAACGTCTTTCCTGAGATTCAAATCCGGTTGGGTGAAGATATATTTAAAACTTTGGTGATCGGTGAAGATCTTGCAACGATTACCGAGAAGGTAATGTTGCCAATTTTTAAGTGCATGGACTACAGCTGCAAGCTCTAGATCATGTGTGGGATAGTTTTCCTCGTGGGGGTGTAATTGTCGTGAGGCATAGGCAATTACCTAATGATCTTGCATGAGTATGCAACCTAGTCCTTGTCGCGAGGCGTCGCAATAGATAATAAAGTCCTTGGAGAAATCTGGTGGGACCAGTACGGGAGCAGATGTCAGGCGTCTTTTCAGTTCCTGAAAGCTGAACTCGCACTGTGGGGTCCACTCGAACTTTTTATCTTTCTTGAGGAGTTCAGTTAGAGGTTTAGCAACCTTGGAGAAATTCTCGACGAAGCGGCGACAATAGCTCGCTAAGCCAAGGAAGCTCCGAACTTGCTTGACCGTTTTAGGTGGAGTCCAATCAAGGACGGCTTGAACTCGCTCGGGATTGATAGCAATACCCTTACCAGAGATTACATGGCCTAGATAGGTCACTTCTGGCAACCAAAATTCACACTTGGAGAATTTGGCATAAAGGCGATGCTCTCGAAGTTTCATCAATACCAGCCTTAGATGTTCGGCATGTTCCTCCTCACTCTTGGAGTAGATGAGTATATCATCAAGGTATACTACGACGAATTTATCCAAATACTCCATGAAGACCGAGTTCATTAACCGAGAGAACGTGGCTGGGGCATTGGTTAAACCGAAGGACATGACGGTGTACTCATATTGGCCATAGCGAGTAACAAAGGCCGTTTTGGGAATGTCCTCGTTTCTGATTTTGATTTGATGGTAGCCCAACCTCAAATCCATCTTGGAAAAGATTGAGGATCCAGCGAGCTGGTCATACAGATCGTTGATCCTGGGAAGCGGATACTTGTTCTTGATAGTGACCAAGTTGATAGGTCGGTAATCTACAACCATCCGATCCGTTCCATCCTTCTTCTTGACGAAGAGGACGGGGCAAGCCCAAGGAGAGGAACTAGGACGGATGAAACCCTTTTTCAAGGACTCATCGAGTTGGTTCTTAAGCTCGGCTAGTTCTAAGGGTGCCATCTTATAGGGTCTCCTAGAAATTGGGATGGTTCCTGGAACAAGGTCTATCACGAACTCGACATCCCTATCAGGTGGAACACATGGCAGTTCTTCTGGAAAGACATCCGGAAAGTCTCGGACTACCGGAATATCTTCAAGGTCTGGAAGGGGGCTGGCATTTAGGGAGTAAAGCTGGCGCTTGGCCACTCGAGTTAAGACATTGACTGTCTTGCCCTATGGATGAGTAAGTTGAACGGTTCTAGTGGCACAATCAATCTTAGCATAATGAGCTGACATCCAGTCCATACCCAAGATGATGTTTATGTCCGAGGACTTGAGAGCTATTAAAGATGCAAGGAAGACAAGTCTATCGACAAGAATTTCATTCCCATGGCTTACTCTAGAAGTTTGCCATTTGGAACCCGGAGTTTGAATTACCATGGAAGTGGGCATGTCACAGATTGTCGTGTTATGCAATCGAGCATAGTTCTCAGATATGAATGAATGAGATGCTCCAGTATCGAAAAGAATAGATGCCAGATGGCAATTAACAAGGAGCGTACCAAGGACGACGTTAGGATCCTCATGAGCCTCCTTAGTTGAGACATAGTTGACATGGCCACGTGAAGTGGTGGTTGGCTTGGCGTAGAATGTCTTTCTTGCTGGCTTACCACGGCCAACAGACTTTCCAGACTGATTGGGGTTGTTGTTCTGGGGACACTCCCGACTGTAGTGACCTGGCTCTCCACACTTGAAACATGTCACAACATTGGGGCGTGGAGCAGCATTAGCAGCGGGGCCACCATAGGGTTTAGGCGGTGCAAACTGCTGGTTGGGGCGAGGCACCTCAAAGGATGGCCTCGGAATGAACCTGGGTGGCAGCGCTGTGCTTGGAGTCCACACCCGGTGCTTCTAAGATCCAGAGCCGGATGAAGAGCCAAAATCACGAGAGTGCTTGCATGAAGCGTCATAGTTAGACTGGCCTGTCTCAGCACTGATGGCTTTATTGACCAACTTCTCGAAGGAGGTCCACTCGTGCAGACGAAGATCGCGGCAAAGCTCGGGGCTAAGTCCCTTGCGGAACCTTGCCTGCTTCTTAGCGTTGGTGGATACCTCTTCAGGAGCATAACGTGCCAGATTCCCAAATTCACGACTATATGCATCCATAGTCAGTCTGCCTTGGGTGAAATTGCAGAACTCTTCCCTCTTGCGATCTATGAGACCTTCTGGGATGTGGTGCTCACGGAAAGCCTCACTGAATTCAGCCCAAGTAGTGATTTGACCGACCGGGCGCATAGCCTCAAAGTTTTTCCACCAAAGGCTAGCAGGGCCTTCGAGGTGATAGGCAGCATAGGTAACCTTATCAGCTTCGGCTACGTTAGCAGAACGTAGCTTGTGGGTGATGCTGCGAAGCTAGTCATCCGCGTCGAGGGGCTCAACGGAATGATTAAACTTTGGTGGGTACAACTTGATAAAGTCATTGATTGACACCAAGTCATTTCGCTATTGACGTGCAGTGTTCTGCTCAATCCGCTCCAGCAAGCGGTTAGTCTCACGCTTGTTTCTTTCCGCCTCCAGCATAACTTCGGCCAGAGAAGGCGGGTGAGGCAGATTTTCACCCCTAGCTGCACTGGCTTCTCCCTACTCCGGGGCAGCAGGGTTGCTGCGGGTGTTTACCATCCTAGGAAAAACAAGACAACGGTTTAGACAAGGATGGCACAAACTTGGCAAGGAAGTGCAGAATGTAATGGATAACATGGAATGCTAAGATGTTCATTGCACGACATGGTAATATAGAAACTTCCATATATATACCATTGGTCATACACACCATACATAGTTTAGTACAAGCCCAGGCTAGAGTACAACTACGGTGAAAGACATTACATCTCATCGGAGGCATTCCAAGCTCCTATACATTATTTGTCTACACCTCCGGAGCGTGATACACACCAAGTCGTATCCCACGGTCACGCAAGACTATGGAGGATACAACTATTACAATACTAGTGAAACTACTACTAGCTCAGACGGCTCCGTAGTAATCCTCATAAAAGTCACCACCATAGCCTAGAAGTGGAACATGATCATCTGGGAACAGACGGTCCTGCGGTGCCTGCGGACCATAGGGACTCGGATGTGGCCTTGGTCCCACAAATGGTGGCAGACGGGGACCACAAGGAGGGGTGAAACCTCCTACATCACGCCACTCCATACAATCTGGCAATCTAGACCGCATAGGGTACAGGTCCCTCAGGTCCATGTATCTTGCTTGTACCGCAGGTGCAAACTGAGTCAAAGTGGCCCAGTGATCAGCACGAGAGTTGAAAAGCTCCATACGCAAGGCCCGATTTTCGCGGTCCTTATCCTTGAGCATCTCGGCAGTGGTGCGGAGTAGTGACTCCTCATGTGTAGAGTCATAGTACAAAGCATGATAGTACCCCTGTGCTCCAGGAAGTGAGGCTGGCATGTAGCGGAAATCGGTGTTCTGAAGCAAGGCAGTCCTGGCTCGAATGATAGTCATCATTGAGTAAGCTGCATCCTGCACAGACATCTCAATAATGACCCCAAGTCCATAGGAACAGTGAAGGGGCTCAGTGGCTCCAGGATAAGAGGGATATATCCTAACGGTACAAAGGTAGTGGCTCTGGTTGAAGTCTCGGAACTGCTCCTCGATGGTATATTCCGGATACCACCGATAGCCTGACTCGACCATCACTCGAACCAACATGGTCGTGTGACCGGGTACATCGAGGCACCGGTTCAGACGAACCACTTGGTTCTGGGAACGGGTGGCCATCTGAAAGCACGGAATAATGCAAAGGCATTAGAATTTCCTATGAGAAATCGGACAGCATAACGATTGTAAATGCTCAGAAAAAGATTTGAGACATCCACAATAGTTTGCATTATCACTCAACAACATCAAATCAAGGTTCTGATTCAACTGACAACATACTAAAAGTAGTAGAAACTGTACTTAGGCTTGTAACAACAATCCTATAAGCTACTACAGATTAGTAACACGTGAACCTGGTAGAAGAAGAGAGCCTAGTCCTTAACCCACGTTGAATGAGAAGAGAATGACTCAGATCAGAGGGCATAAGGTAAATGAGTAAAAAGAGCCTTACGTTCCCTCCCACAATCAATTCCCCTACATATAACTAAAGCATTTCTAGACTCAACATCGACCAGTTTGGCTCAACAAACCTACAGGCAGTCCGGCTCTGATGCCAACGCTGTCAGGACCCCGATTCCAAGTCACATTGATCTAGCCGGTAACACCTCATATCACTTTGCGGCCTCACGCAGGGTATCCCCACGGGTGTCGCCTTACCATGGCCCGGGACCGTTTGCGCCTTTTGGCTCACGTATATGATAGTGTCGCTAGCATCCATATGACAGAGAACCCGGGCTGACATGGCTAGTCGTGAATCCAAGGCGGCACTCACCTATGGGGACAGGCATACATGAATCACATCGAGCGTGTCGGTCATCAGCGAGTGAATCCGGGCTGTAGCACTGGGCTAACAGGACTCCGGGGAACCCGGGCTGTAGCAGGCTAGGCAGGACTCCGAATGTCATCGCGTGACATTTCCCCGAAGGGACAGACATAGGAACGAAGTGAAACACATGCCGGCCAGTCAAGTGTCCTGAGCAGTAGTGCTGGGCTAGCAGGACTCCGGTGAACCGGGCTGCAGCGGACTACTATGGCTCAAGGAGCACTAGACTACATTTCCCCATAAGAGAGGCTGCCAATGATAAACAACTAGATTGTTGGACCCCACACATACCAAGCATTTCAATCATACACACAATATGCTCGATATGTGCAAATACAACATGGCATCACACTCTATAACTCAGGTACTTTATTTAAAGGCTCCGGAGAGCCATACATAACATGTTCATACAGGTAGGGGTCACATGACCCGACACTCAAGTCATACAAGCATACAAGCACATGCGGAAGCAAATAGTCTGAGTACAGACACTAGAAAGAAAGAAGGCTTGTCAAAGCCTGACTATCTACATAGGGCCTTCCATGGCCAGAATCACCACCTGGGTGGCAAGTTACTCATCGACGTCGAGGTCTACATAAAACCCATCGGAGGGGCGGTGTTGTCGTCTGAAAACAGTAATTAAAGCAACATGAGTACAAAGGTACTCAGTAAGTCTTACAACAGAACCTACTATACATGCTCATTCTCAAGAAGGTGGTGGAGTTATTGCAGCAAGCTAGCTTTGACTCTTGGCTAAGCTATCCTACGAGACACCACTGTAAAATAGTTTCTGCACACGAGTCCACTAATCACCAACACAATAATCCACCGGGGATCCTCCCTCGTCATCCTACGAGAGGGCCATCCTCGGTACTCACACTTATCTTGAGTCTTTTAGTAGTAACCATTAACTTGTCTATGAACTGTATAGGCAACCAAGTAGTCCTTTACCGTGGACGCGGCTATTCGAATAGTTTTATACCCTGCAGGGGTGTACTCCATCACACATGTTTCCACCACTTAGCGTCTACACACGACATGTGCTCGGCAAACTTCAAGCGAAAGCCGACGTGGGTGTAGACCACGACCTGACTAACCGCACAAGTCTCTAGTCCAGGTTTATCGCCTATTCGGGTTCCATCCACAAGGATATCCGGTCGAGGTGTCCTCAACGGCCCCAAACGATGTGTGTAGGGTTCCCGAGACACCAAACGGGCGAATCGGTACACCGTACGACGGTGTATTTACCGCATCATAGCCCACCCCTAGGGTCAGCGCTACGCACTGCCGCCAACACATAACCTACAAACACTAGAAACTAGTTGCAACTCCTGGAAAGAGGACGAGAGGGGTCAGTAAGTCGAGCGGGGTCATATTTCAGGGCCCAATGTGTGGTAGTAGCTGAATCTTAAATCACGCATACAGATCTCAGTTCTTATGGATGGCCTCAATGAAACAACCCACCATGTACTGGCCTCTCATCGATACCTTTACCAAAACATGTTCAACACATCCCTCACATTACCGACATAATCATTTCACTCTAGCCCATCACCCAGATGAACCAGACCTGACACAACTCTAAGCATAGCAGGCATAGCAAGGTAGGAAACACATACATTTCTCAATCAACTCCTACACATGCTAGTGGGTTTCATCTAGTTACTGTGGCAATGACAGGTCATGCAGAGGATAAGGGTTCAACTACCGCAGCACACAGCAGTTTGAAATGTTGTTGTCTTAATGCAGTAAGTGAGAGCAGAAGCGAGAACATGGGATTGTATCGATATGATCAATGGGGCTGCTTGCCTGATGGAGTAGTAGTAGGGTATTGCCCTTCAGTTGGATACTCGGAGATATCCTCGGAGGCAGAACCTACCACGAAAGACACCACAGAATACAATCATCACATGGCAATATGCAACAATATGATGCATGCTATGACATGGCAAAATGAGGTGTCCTGCCTAATGCAATGTGAAACAAGTTGAATTGGGTCCATTTGAATCAAAGATTCAAATGGAAGCTTATGTTATTAAGCATTATAAGTGTATTATCTTGTTTCACCTAAACAGCAAGGTTAAAGTGTTTTGTCATGCATGAAACCATTACAGATGGAAATATTGAATTTTTCTGATCAAATTTCATATATAAATCTTTGCATTTGGAGTTATAGATTAAAAGTTATGAATTTTAGAAGTTTTGGTTATTTTCTAGAATTTCCTATATAAGAATAAATCCAGAAAAGGATTTACTGCGTCAGCCTGGCGACAGTGTGATGTCAGCGGGTCAAAGGCGCCAGCCCAGGTCAAACCTGACTTGTGGGCCCCATCTGTCAGTGTCACAACTAACTAACATAGTTAGTTAGTGTTTCGTTAGCACTAAACTAGGTTAGTTAGGCTCTAGGTCCACATGTCAGTGAGTCAAACTTATAACTAAAATAATTAGTGTTAACTAAACTAATTCTAATTAGACAGGGGCATGGCCCACACGTCAGCGACTCAGGGGAGGTCAACCTGGGCCCACATGGGGTCAAACAAGGTCAAACTCGCCGGCGTTTAGCCGCCGGCGAGGCCAGACGCGGTGGAGCAGCGCGGGTTTCACCTATAAGGCGCCGTTCGGTGCGCGGAGCACAGCTACGGGACGCGGACGCTCGTCCGCATCCAACCAGGGTGGTGTCGCAACCGGGGAGTGACCGGAGTGGCGCCAGCGACGAGCTTGGCGGCGGCCGAAGCTCGGGTGCAGGTGGGGATGAGGCTGTGGTGCGCAAACGAGCGTGGCGAGGCGCTACGGGGGTTCTACGTGATGCGGGGAGCGCGTTGGGGGCATGCCCGGGACCAAATGGTCACCTGAGCATCACCGGCGACGAGCGCGGGCGGTGGCGCGTGCGGGTGAGCATGGTGCAGTCACTACGGAGTGCAAAAGAGGAAATGGAGAGGATGGGGAGATGGCTGAGCTCACGGGGGTCATGACGAGGCAGTCAGCAAGGTCGGGGGCGAGCTGATGCGGCGGGGACGGCGAAGGGGATCTCCGGTGGCCGGAGTTGGGGAAGACGAGGTCGGGGCGGTTCTAGAGCAGGCGAGCGCTCGGGGCTCGGCCTGCTCGACGTAGTCGACGTCGGTGGAGCTCGTGGACATGACGACGCGGTGCGAGGATGACGGAGGGCGCGGCTACGGCGACGGTGCGGCGGCAAAGGCGTCGTCCATGGTGGGAGAGGGCGAGGGAGAGGCATTGGGGGTGAATGGAGAGGTCTGCGGGGTCGGGGCGACAACGTGGAGGTCGTCCAGGCATCCAGGGGCGCGGGCGGCAAGCAGGTGGCGCCGTGGTGAGCCCAGGCACGCCGGCGCTCACCTCCCTGCATGTCTGCCTGGCGAGAGGAAGCAGCTGACTGGCCATGGGCCAGCACAGTGCTGGGCCGCCAGGTGGGCCGGCTGGGGGGTTTGGTCAGGTTAGTCCCTTTCTCTCTCTTTTCTGTTTTTATTTATTCTATCTTGTGTTTTGGAATAGTAAAAATACTATTTCATTTAGAAAAACCCTGGAAATAATCAGAGGCACATTTGAAAATATTCTCAACAGCCTAAAATTACTTTTAGAATTATTTGGGCATTTAAATTATTTTATAGCATTTAAATGCCCAAATGCAAATACTATATGGATTAATCCAATGACCTTAGGATGTCCTAGAAAAATGTGCACTATTTTTGTCAAAGGTTTTAAACCAAAACAAAAAGGGTGGACTTTTTAGAAGGGCATTTCAGGTTCATTGAATAAGTTTTTTAGTAACCCTAGTTGTTCCAGGGGGGTGCTGGGGGTTCTGCCATCCCCATTTCAGTTTTCTAGAAAATTTAAACATGATGCAACACTCTAATACATGAACTAGCTAGGGTGTGACACTATAATGGAATGGCACCTGACATGCTGTGATATTTTTCATGTCCATTTTGAGAGAAGGCGCACTCGAATAACAACCAACAAAGGCATTTTGAAACAAATAGCTGCCACTATAACATCCCAAACGTTTGGTATAATTTAAATTGTGTGCGTTTTGTTAACCATTCACGTGACACCACGCCTCACTCTTTTAATGGCTAGGAGATGCCGTGCGGAGAGGTGCTTGAGTGGTTGACTAAACGGGAGGCGTGCAAACTGGACTCCAATGCAGAGGATCACCAAGAAGCATGCGAGCTGTACGCCGCGCAGGCTCACCGGGAAGCGAGCCTTTGACTTACATGACCGCCCGCCTTGCTCGCATCCTCCCCATTAATGGCGCCCAAACCGTAGTTTAATACGGGTTTTAAATATAAAACACTCATCGTAAACGTTTTAGTTAGAACACCCGTATGCAAAACTGACAACTTCCCCAAGAAGGCAAGGGGAAATGTGCCTAGCAGGATTTGTGCACCTCTTGATCGCAAACGTTTTAGGTAGAACACCCGTATGCAAACCGACAGCTTCCCTAGGAAGCCAAGAGAAAACGTGCCAAGCAGGATTTCTGCAGCTCTTGATCGCAAATGTTTTAGATAGAATTGTATGCCACGCATCGCACACGTAAATCTAATCTAATTCGTGCTTGATGTCTCCGACATCGCTCGTGTAGTTCGTCTTATTTGCCACATATAACTGTGTCGGCCTCTGCTCGTGTCCCTCGGCAAGCTCTGCTTTCCATTAGGCGCCGCAGCGCGCTGTGCTCGCCATTAGGCGCCGCGGCGTGCTCGGCTTGTGGACAGCTTTTCCATGAATGTTCAACTGCTATATGCATATATATATATATATGGTTGCTCGCCGTTGAGGCGACCGCGGAGCACTCTGCTCGCGTCCCTCCGCGCATACTCTGCGAACGGTTGGGCGTGCGCACGATCATGTCAGGGGACCCATATGCATGTGGTTGCATCGCGCGCGTTGCCACACGATGCAATTACGTGCGACACGATGGAGTTACGCGCAAATTAGAACTGCCATCAGGGACTGCCGATATTCCTGGTCGTCCGGCTTCCCCTTTAATTCCGGCGGCCATTATAACCTTAGTCTCTTCAACCTTTCGATCGCGCCCCACAACACAACAAGCACACCCACGACGACACATAGAGAGGGGATGTCTAGAGGCGCTCCAATGGAGTTCGGCGAGCATAGAGTGGAGACCCACATGAGGGAGAAGGATCTCTCGGTGGTGTACACCGCGACCCGGCCGTGGTGGATGACTACATCAACAACGTTGAGCAGTTGCTTGGTCGAGACAAGTACAAGGTGGTCGGCACCGACCTCCAGTACACCGATGGTCGTCCCGATATAGATCAGAAGGTTGTCGTCGCCCAGTTGTGCGTGCGCCATCATGTCCTCATCTACCACTACTGCATGGCCACAGAGCCTTGCGACCATTTCAACAGGTTTGTCAACAGCACCGACTACAAGTTCGCCATGGTGGAAACCACCGACGATGTAAAAGCGCTCAGTATTACGGGCTTGGCCTGCAAGAACCTTGTCGAAATCCGTGACCACTACATGGCCTGGGGCAGCACGAAGAAGGACTCCCTGGTCAAACTCACCTGGGCCATCATCGACCCCTACTACGAAAAGATGAAGCGGGATGCCTAGAGAACAAGTCATGTATCCTGGCACAGGGCCTAGATGCGGAAACTGGATGAACCTCACCTTAGGTTCGCGGCCAAGAGCGTGTACACATGCTACGAGATGTATCGGCGGATCGTTGACATGAGGAAGTGCCTCATTACCCAAATCGACAAGCCTGGATCGAGCCACAAGCAGAGAAAGCGTCACAAGTAGATGATGATCAGATGATCGTTTATGCTAGTTAATCATGCATGTAATATATAGTTTACTTTATTGGTGTGTGGAAATATCATGTGTGTAGTAGCCACCTATGTAATTATGCATGTAATAGTTTACTTTGATGTGTGCAAATGCCATGGTTGTAGTAGCCACCTATGTAAGTGGATGTTTAATTTGGTTATGCAACCATGTCCTTATAAGTGTGTTTGTGTGTGTGTGTGTGTGTGTATCTGTGTATGTGTGTGTTGTGCGATGGGATTGCATACAGATTGTTCTGTATGCAATCCCATCGCACAACACACACGTCTTATTAGTAGCAACCGTCTGTGTTATTATCGGTCTTCGCACACATTTGTGATTACAGACCTGTTTGCCGCGTATCACACACATCTTGTTATATTGAACCGTTTCTGTTCTCTTGTCTCAACACAAACAGTTCGTCCGAGTGGACCGTATGACGTATATCGCACACACCTTGATCTGGCTGACCATTTCTTTTGTGTTGCCTAATCACAAACGGTTCATCTGAGTGAACCGTATACTATATATCACACACGCCTTCATCTAGCTACCCGTTTCTTTTGTTCCGCCTCATCGCAAACAGTTCATTGAACTGAATCGTATGCCCTGCATCGCACACGCAACTAAAATCTGAACTGTGTTTGATGCATCCTCCATCGCAAACGTTTTGCACCTTTTTTGACGATTCTTTTACACCACGGTTTGCGATTATTGCATCGCACACAGTTTCGTCGAAGGGTCTTTGATCGTAGTGTCGCATTAGCAGCATTCTGCAGTAGTGTGAGTAGGTTACATGCATTATCAGCCAGCGAAAAAAACTAATTGGACATAACATGGATTCATAGCTTTGAATAGCATTTGTACAATAAAACGGGACACGACTCTCTTTTTGTATGGTGTGAATAGTTTTATTTTTTCATTTTTTTCGTCGAGGGAAGTGCGAATTGATTTGGTACGTACAATATTACACGTTAGGCTTGTCCCTAAAATTCTACCCACGCCTTGTTATATCCCAAAAATTCAGATATTGTGCTCCCAAAACTCGCGCCTTCACAACTCGTGCCTAGCTATCCCGAAATTACAACGCGCGCAAAAACTCCCTCCAGGTGTCAAATCCCGACACGCGAAATCCCCCTACTAACCCTGAGGCCGCTAGTTCAAGTTGGTGGGGGTACTTTTGTAACATACCCTACTTTTTGGACAAGTGCGTCCCTAAGTCATGGTTCCCCCCTCCCATCACCTCCTTTTCTCCATTCGAAATCCCAGGCCACCATAACCTCGCTACTCCAGCTGCGAAACCCCACCCTCCTTCGTCCGCCACCTCACCGTTGTCCAGCCGGAGCCTCTTCCCCGACGACGTCGTCCACCACAACAGCTTGACGTCCCTCATCCACCTCCCCGGATGACGATCCATCGTCGATCTCATCGTCCTGCCGATTCAGCCACCCCGTCCTCCACCTCCAAGGTGCTGCTCCCACGATCGCCTCGTCTATCGCGGTCGCTCCATCCCCACAGCGCCACCTTAACCTGCTCCACTGGAACCACATCATCCTCACCGACTCCTCGGACGAAGCCGAGGCCTACTCGACGCCACCAAAGAGGTTGTACACTCATCGCATCACACCTTCTCCTTAACTCGGCCTCCCGACACTGACGGTGCTCCATCTCGCACCCCCATGGCGCGGCTACCTCGAAGCCAGCGCTGCGGGCGACATCTCCACGACGGCTCTCCCCCAGTGCGAGCTCCTTCGGCGCCAGCGTCCATACCAGCCGGATCTGCTGCTGCTCCGGCTCTCGCTCGCTCGCTCACGCTGCTGCTCTGCTCCCCCCTCGCTCGTGATGCCGCTCTGCTCTTGCTCTCGCTCGTGCTGCTGATGCTGGTACACGGGCTGCTGCAGCTACACAAGTTGCTACTCTGGCTCTAGTTCGCGCTACTCCTCCAAGCGTTGCTGCTCCGGCTACTATCTGTTGCTGCTGTTCCCCGTCGATCGCATGCTGATTTAGATCACTGTTTCTCTACTACTAGTGCTCGAGTGGTCTAAACTACATGTGAAGTGCCTCTCTGCTACCAGTGCATTCAGTTTCGACAGTAACATTCAGATTCCACAATAAATTTCAGTTTCGACAGTTAAGTTCAGAGTCAATAGTTTTTACCTCATTTGTTGTAGTCAGGTGTTTTTTGGTGATGTAAATTTTACATCTATCACTTTTTGGTAATGTATTTTACATCATTTATTGGAGATGTTATTAGAATCCCACTTGAGATTAACGATGTATGTCTTATACTGCTTCAGCCTCAACGTCTTACGGCTCGCCGGAGCTGCTCCAATGATGGAACCATCCATCACAACAGATCAGTGCCCTGGACGCCGTCTACAGATTTCTCAGATCTTCCTCCACACCTCCGACAGTCACATCCGCCTCAACTTCTTCAGCGACCAACCCAATGATGCTGAGGTCGACAAGGCTATGGCAAAGAGGTTGTACACGTGTCACATCACTTATTACTCTACATTCATGTCAATCCATTAGGGCTATTTTGGTTCAAAGGAAAAACTGAAGAAAAAACATAGCAATAGGAAATTTTCCTATGGCACTCTACTACTCAATTATTCATGCATTTTGTTGAAAAGAATGGAGCAAAACATCCACCTGGACCTACTTCTCAAAATCCTATGCATGAAGACAAGACCAAGTGCATTAGTGGTAGAATAACATTCTAACTGTACACACTTTCATATGGTTTACTTTAATTTGGTCGTGTTTCTTTGCATTCCTCTGCTCTTCCAATTCCTGTGAACCAAACACCCATCCATAGCCATCATCTAAAAGCACTTATACAATAATGTGGGCTATAAGGTTGACTATTACATTACTACCTTTTCCCATCTTCTCCCTATCTCTTTCTTCACATTTACCTAAGAATGTGTGTATAGCTAGGCTCTTGCATAAAGAGCCCACTCCCCTTTAGAGCAAGTATAATAAGGTACATTCAGCCGTTTATAAGAATTAAACTATTATATTTGTGCCGAGTTGGATGGGAGAGAATAGGAGAGAGCACGAACTCCAAGAAATAATTTGAGAGTGTACGGTGGGATATGCATTAATAAAGTACTACTATTTGGGGCAAGTAAAATAGGTTGACATAAGCGGGCTATAAAGGTTGTCATCTCAGATTTATGATGATGTGGAGGAGAAAGGAGAGGAGTGGGCTATAAATTTGTAGCCAGCTGGAACACGAGCTCCAAAACACTTTGTGAGAGAAGAATGTGGGGTCAAGCATTAACTACATAGTGTATAGAGCCAACAACTATTATATGCATGGGCTTTTAGGTTGGCTATAAGTGAGGTGGCATAAAGACAGAGCTAGCAGCCGGCTATATTATTAATCTTGCTTTTAGCAACTAGCTACTATGCATGTTGGCTATTAGGTTGACTATATGTGACATGGCAACTCCATATAACTTGTTGTTGGCTATACTATTAACCATGCTCTTACTTTCTCACATCTCTATTCTCCACATAGACAAAAGTGCCATGTAAACAGGCTATAAGTTCACTATTGTACTTGCTTTAAGGCCTCGTTCGGAAGCTCTCCAAGAACCAGCTTCCCGAAATAGCCGAGTGAGACAACCGAACGTTCCAGCCCTGGGAGAACAAGAGTGTTGCGGTACAATTTTTTGGAGTAGAAGAAGCCTAGCTTCATGAAACCGAGAAGTAGGAGTTGCTCAAAATTACATGGGAGTACCCTTCCTAAGTGCCACGAACGAATCATTTTCTCTTGCTATAGTCGGTACACACTGTTTTCTCTCGCTACAGGTCGGCCCGAGCGTGCCGGACGCTCGCTAGCTCCACGAGAAGCTGGCTCATTTGGGAAGCCAACGAGCTTCCGAACGGGACCTAAATGTAGGTTTTTCAACGAATGGTGGATTTTATTAGGTCAACCCTTGGTCAGCGGGGCGATGATAACTCTAGCAAGCATGCCTGCGGCTTGTCATGGCTTGGGGGCGATCTTGGGCGACAGGGGCTGCACGATCGTCGGCTTGGTCTACGTGTTCTAGTGGGGACGGTTGGACGGTGCATCGGGATGACGGTCCTGGATTTGCTACAATGGTCGTGGTCTACCGGCAATTGTTTGAGTAGTTTGGGCTGCAAGCACTGGGTCGTGCGGCGTTACAGCTCGAGGCGAGCAGTGGTATATCGAGGCAGTGGCCCCCCAAGGCGGTATCGGTTGACTACGTGGTCGCGGCGGAGCAGTGGATGTCGAGGCAGTAGCCCCAAGAGAGAGTCGCGGCTTCAAGGGCTTCGACCTCGTGTCGTGTGGGCGGTGAGGTCGCCATCAATGTTGATTGTCGACATGTCAGCGGTTATAACTTGCGCATGGTGATGTTGTCCCGGGTAGGGGGGCTCTCACCATGTCGACTCCCGGCCTGGTGGGCCAGGCTGAGGACCCCCTTTGTCGGTTCTGTCCTGGGCCACTTCGGGCAGCTCATGACACATACAAGGAAGAATTAAGAAGCCTTACTATTCAAGACAAGGCCTCCTAATCCATGGAGGACTCCTCTCTCCCGACGTAGCCGATTAGGACTCCTGTTATCCTAGGCCTCCGGTACATTATATAAACTGAGGTTAGACTAGTCGATAGATGATATTCATCGGAGATAAACTCATCCACACGATTCGTGGTAGATCAACCTGTATTCTCTACCCCCTCAAAATAAATACAACAAACCAGTAAGTAGGGTGTCGGAAATTTATAGGGGCACGCACCTGCCAAGCCCTACCCGGCCGCTCGATTGCCTCGCGATTTGTAAAGTAGTTGGACCCGCACGATGCCACAATAAGTTTAAAGTTATTGTTGTTAAAACTTGTGTTTTTTCTTGTGAAACTTGTATTTTTGTTGCCTGTATTTACCAACTTTCATAGATAAAATTTTAAAAAGTTTTTTTGTCGGTAGTAGGCACAAAAATCCTAATTGTATCGGTCGTTCGTACTAAGTTTCAAGAGTTGAAACTTAACATTTATTTTCAACATTCGTCAAAACGTATTCAACGTTCGGAGTTTTTATTATGTTTTATGAACTATGTTTTGCTACAAATGAACTTGGTATTCATGTTTGAAATGATCTAGTGTCCTATTTTACATCATTTATTGGAGCACTAGTGTCCTATTTTACGTCATTTGTTGGAGTTGGCTGTTTTTTACGATGGAAAAGGCGTTTTTGATTATGTAAATTTTACTCCAATAATTTTTTGTGATGTAATTGGAGATGCTCTTAGAAAGACGCCTAATCAGTAAAACTAGCCAACATAGCATTGCGTGTCTTAACTTTGTGATACACTAACCATAGTTATATATATCAGCTGTACGCATTTTTCAGAAGTTAATTCCGACGTGCCACCTACCTATATATGGTGCATAAATTCTCTTCCACAAGCTTTTTTTTTTCAAAAGTAATGCTATGTGCAACAACAAGATCTGTAAGGGAGAGGTGTGCTTCGGATGCCAAGCCGCTTTCACTCGCTTAACTCGTGTCAATCGCGCCATTGTCGTTCCCACGACTAGCTTTCATCATACAGCTTCGAGTCCTTTTTCTGGAAGTTTTCAGCTCATTCACGAGCAGGTCATGACAATGTCACCACTGAAGGTGAATGGTGAAGTTGTAAAGCGAAAGACTTACAAAGTTTGTAGCATTACAGCTTGGCATCACCGACGAGCGCTCAGCTCTTCGTGCGTAGTTGTACGTTTTAACTGTTAAATTATGTGTATCTTGCTTAACCCTCCACAAGTTGCTCCAAAAAAGAAACCCTGCTTGGAACTGGTACAGTTGTTTGCAATGGTTCAAACGAAGTTCCCATCGGGTCGGGGCTCTGACTCAATCGATTTTGTCGGTGCTTATTCTTTTAGAGATGTTAGTGCTGCCAGTTCATTCATCAAATGATTGGATCGTGACTGATATCGTAAGGAAGGTACAGTACAGTACAAAAACAAATAATAATGTAAGAGGCTCATAACATAAGCAAAGCTTTTTCCCTTCAAGTCTGTCGGTACCACCCAAACGACCAGTCGTGATCCGCACATGGAAAATGGCAAAACGAATCTGATTAAAAGGTATGCCACCGCACATAAAAATATACTGACCGAATAAAACCTGGATGCTACTATGTTGGAACCTGATAATTCTCCAGAAGTTGGCATGTTAATAGGTTTTTCTCTTCTACATTCAGAGATCAGAACTACGCATGGTGATAGTGCCCCTGTCATTCGTCTTGGGTGGGGCAAGCTGAAAGCCCGCAGAAAGACGCACTTGTTCTGATCGACCAAGGTGAACGAAAGGAGGTCATCAGCTGAAAAGGGACGGAGGCCATCACTTTGTCAGTTTTCAGTTTTCACACTGCCTCCTTGGGTACTTGGGTGTGGCCTCCCTCGTAGGTTACCCAAGATTCTTACCCCAACCGTGCAAATTAGTTCAGCTCGCGGTGGCCACACGCCGCCAGTCCGGTGGCATTGCAGTTTACCGCCATAACTAGATCGCCAACGACAACGAAGCCATGGCACACTTTGAGCTGAAGTGCACAGCAATCTTGAGGAGACAGAGAGAATCACCAAATGATAGCACGCAACACCAGGGAGAGAAGCAACAGATTCCATCGTGCTAACTGCTAACATCAATCAGTAGGAGGACGCAGCACCCACTAAACAAAAGTGTGTTAGCGTATCCGTCGAGGCCGGCTAGTTAATTAGCGAGGGCGGCAGACAGAGGCAGGGACAGAGAAAGGGCGAGACGGCTGTTACGGACGGTGGAGACAGCAGCGGAGCCGTAGCATGGGGAGGCGGTGGTAGAAGAGAAGAGGCCCGCGACAAGGCCATCGGTGTCACAACTCACAAGTGGCGCGGGGGAGTGAAGGAATTAGGCCAACTCCACCGCGCGACCCTATCCTGTCCGTCCCGTCCGTTTGGGGTAAAACAAACGAATAGCGCTGCCCAGCGCACGGTCTCAAACGGATAAATGTTCGGATTCCGTCCGTTTTCGACCCATCCCCGGCCCAAACTTGCGCCCGGTTTGAGATGAAACGGACGCGCGCGGACGGCTTGAACGCACGCCCTTGTCCCCCCGTGGCCCGCCTGTCGGGGACACTAGCAGTCCCTCCGCTCCCAACGCTTTCACCCTCTCTCTCTCGCCCCGCCCCGCCGCCGGCGCCGCCGCTATTCTTCGGCCGCCTCCTCACCGCGCAGCCTCCGGCCGTCCCTACCAAACCACTTCTCGACATGGCCGCCACCACGCCCGTGCTGTGGCCGTAGTTTTGGTAGTTTTGGTCGTCGACGTCTTTGCCTGCCGCAGAGGGGACAGGACCGCCGGCGACGCAGCACGACGCCCTCGGCAGCTCCCGACGAGAGCTCCACAGCGGCCAGTAGCCGGCCGGCAACCACCCCTGCTGCGTCGAGATGATCATCGCGGCCTCTTCGCCACCACGCCCGCAAGGTGTTCGGCATTTTGCACACAAAGGTATGGACAGTGGAGACGAGTTTTTCTTCCATCACTTTCTTTGTTCATCGGACGATTCGTCGTCGGATGATGAAGATATTGTGGTGGCTGCACTGGTCGTTCACGACCACATTCAACGGCAGCTTCCTCAGTACAGGGGGTCACTCCCTGGCCGTGCTCCCAACCTGAACCGCAACAGGGAGAGAGGGCACGCCCTGCTCTATGTCGATTACTTTGCCAACACCCCGCTCTTCAAGCCGGATAAATTCCGTCGCCATTTTCGAATGGCAAGGCATGTGTTCAATCGTATCTGAGAGGGGGTGGTTGCTCATGACCCATACTTCGAGTGCAAGACGGATGCCCTTGGCAAGCTTGGATTCTCCTCTTACCAGAAATGCACCGCGGCCATCCGCATACTTGCATATGAAATTACAGGCGATCTGGTGGATGAGTATGTGCGTATGAGTGAGACAACATGTCTGATGTCAATGTACAAGTTTTGCCAGGCTGTGATCGAGGTGTTTGGCCCAAAGTACTTGAGGCAGCCAACTGCCGCTGATACAGAGAGATTGTTGGCGACCAACGTAGCTAGAGGCTTTCCAGGCATGCTTGGCAGCATAGATTGTATGCACTGGGAGTGGAAGAACTGTCCATTTGCTTGGTAGGGCCAGTACAAAGGGCATGTCAAGGCGTGCACTGTCATATTAGAAGCGGTGGCATCACAGGATCTTTGGATATGGCATTCTTTCTTCAGCATGGCAGGTTCTCACAATGATATCAACGTGCTGCAGCGTTCTCCAGTCTTCGCGAGCCTTGCAGAAGGTCACTCCCCACCTGTCAACTTTGAGATCAACGGCCACCATTACAACAAGGGATACTATCTAGCAGATGGTATATATCCTCGGTGGTCAACTTTTATGAAGACAATCTCGAAACCCCAAGGTGAGAAGAGAAAGAGATTTGTCCAAATGCAAGAGAGTGTTAGAAAGGATGTGGAACGTGCTTTTAGTGTGCTTCAATCTCGGCGGGGTATCGCTCGAAACCCTCCACTGTCATGGGATGAAAGGAAGCTTTGGGAGGTGATGACTGCTTCTGTGATCATGCACAACATGATCGTCGAGGACGAGCGTGATGAGAGTATCTTCGACCAAGGATTTGACTATCAAGGTGAAAATATTGAACCCCTGCACCAAGACCCGGCCACATTTGAACAGTTTGCTCAATTCCACCGTGAGATGCGTGATTGGCACACTCATTTGGATCTTCAAAATGACTTGGTTGAGCACGTGTGGGATCACATTGGCAACCAATAGATGTATTGGTCCATTTTATGTTTAGTCAAGACAATTTCGATTTGGTTGTAAAAATATTTTATTAAAGACAATTTTAATTGGGTTGTAAAGCTATTTTAATTTCCAGACAAATATTTGGGTTGGAAACTAGTTTTGATGAAAATTTGGGCATTTTTGGCCCTGACGAACAGTATAGGGCAAAAGGATGCGTCCGCGCGCTGGACGCACGGCCACCGCATCGTAGGACACGCCCGAACACGACCCTAAATCGCTAACCAAACGGATAAAATTCGGACAAAACGGACGTCCGTTTGAGGTCGCGCGGTGGAATTGGCCTTACTACGCCCATATGGGACGCGGCCCTACGATGCACTAGCAGTCCACTGCCACTGCACCACCAACAACCACCACGGCGAATTAGCTGGAACAGAAGAGGCCATATATTCCTCCAGCTCCACACTCGGCAAATCGGCGTGCACTGCATACAAGCAGATTGCATAGACGATACTGTAGATGATTATCATTATCTTGCGGTCTTGCCAGGTGGAGCGTGGCACATGCCTTGATTCCTCATTTAGCTGCAAAGGTTTGTGTGCTCATGATTCATCAACGGTGGCCGCAACTTCTGATAAGGCCTTGTTTCAAAAAAAACTTCTGATAAGGCCGGTTTCTCTGAACGAAACTACTATACGGACGACGTTTTCTTGGACGATTTGTGGACGACAGTAAATCAGCGGCTGGGCTGCAATTTCTTCTATGCATGGACGGTTCTAACCATAGCGTCGTGCAAGCATCGGCTTGATTTTGTGGTGTGCATAGCAGTTCTCTTCTCTGAAAGCTTTGTTGGAAGCATGTGTTTTCTTTCCTCTGAAACAAGGTAAGCTGTTCGCTTCTGCTTGGACAGAGCTCCCCTTTTCTTGCTTCCCTGACTGCAGTCTTCAACAAAGGTTCAAGCATGCTGTTTCCACTTCTGGCATTGTTACTACACGCTTAGCAGAGCCAACCATGCCCGGCCCATAGCCAAGTGTTAAAGAGCACAGTACAAACTTGGACCAAGAACGTCTTACGGCTTCAGATTCCAGGCGGCAGCTAGGAGCGCATTATGGACTTCGCTTGTTTACATCTGAAACTCTCAACTTTCTCCGACGTTAATACTGCCGTGGTTGCTCACGAGTAGAAATCTACACTACATATGCCACACGCCTACAGCTACAGATTACGCAAATTGTTATGACCGGTTTGGTCTATACTAAAAAGAGACCCACCGGGCATTAATAATTTAATATTAGGGGCTTGGTCCATAAGTTATCTTAGGCAAGTTATTTTAGGCAAGTTATCTTAGGCTAAAGTTATAAATACTAGTTGTAAGACACCGTTGAAATCAAGCAATAAAGATATTATCATCTTCTGTTGCCCGGCTCCCTGAGGAGCCGGAACCCTAGCCGCCGCTGCCTCTAAACCCTAGCCGCGACGGCGCCTGTCCGCCGGCGCGCCCGCTCAAGCCCTCGTCCCCCTCCTCCTTGCCCATACAATCTGCGCCGCAGGCCTGGTAGGAACCCTAGTCCTACCAATTTGGTATTCAGAGACACCAGCTCGATCATGTCGCTTCCTCCATCACCGCCGCCACTGCCAAACACCACCGCCTCGCCTACGCTGCCGCCAGCCCCGTCCCCGTCCATGCCGGCGCTCACATCCGGGACGGCCACCCCGACAGCGCCGACCGCCACCGCGGCAGAGCCGCCCCTCATCCTCTCGTCCGAGGAGGTCTCGGGCACCCTTCGGGAGCTCATCCAAGCGATCAAGGGCATCAGCCTCTACATCGCCGGGAACCAGCCGCCGAGCGTCGCCACCACCGCCTACGGGCCGCCGCCACTCCCGTGGGCCGCCCCGGCCTTCCAGTCGCCCTACGGAGGGCCACCGCCGCTGTTGCTGCAGCATTACCCGACCGCGAGGCACCCTTGGCCCGCGTGGCCGGCTGCCACCGCACCGCTGGGGAACCCCTCCCAGCAGCTTCTCCAGCCGCCTCCGCCGGCTACTTAGACGCTGGCTGCGGCGCCGCCACTGTCGACTACATCACCACCCGCGCCCAGGCCCACGGGTCAGCCCCTACACCAGGTGCAGTTTCCGCCATCACCGTCGCCAATTCCCGCGTGGGCGGCCGGCTCGTCTCCGGGCCCGGTGCATACCACGGCGCCGGAGCACCCGACGCCCTCCCTCCGGTTTGACCGTCCCTCCGGCTCGGCGACCTACGCCCCGGAGATCCCCGACCCGGCACACTCGCTGCCGCCGACTGCAGCAACCCCCGGGCACAGCGGTCCGACACCCCCTCGCTTCGCCAAACTGGACTTCGCCACCTACGAGGGCACGGAGGACCCGCTCAACTGGCTCAACCAGTGCGAGCAGTTCTTTCGCGGGCAGCGGACGCTCGCTTCGGATCATACCTGGCTCGCGTCCTATCATCTCCGCGGCGCGGCGCAGACCTGGTA
Source organism: Triticum dicoccoides (assembly GCF_002162155.2). Classification (NCBI taxonomy): domain Eukaryota; kingdom Viridiplantae; phylum Streptophyta; class Magnoliopsida; order Poales; family Poaceae; genus Triticum; species Triticum dicoccoides. Next base: position 595,285,674 of record NC_041382.1, on the reverse strand, counting down.
CTACGCCCTCGAGCAGGACGAGGGCGGCATGCCACCATGGGAGCGCTTCCGGGAGCTCTGTCTTCTCCGGTTCGGGCCTCCTATCCGCGGGAGTCGCCTGGCGGCCCTCGGCCGTTTACATTTCACCTCCACGGTTCAGGACTACGCCGACCGCTTCCAGGCCCTGGTGTGCCACGCGCCGAGCGTCTCCGGGATTCAGCGCGCCGAGTTATTTGTGGGCGGTCTGCCGAACCATATTCGTGTGGACGTCGAGCTCCGGGATCCCCCCGACCTCCAGACGGCCATGTACTACGCCCGAGCTTTCGAGCAGCGGGCCCATGCACTGCAGCAACAGCCCGGATGGGGCGGCCGCCAGCCCAGTCGACCAGCGCTGACTTCCCCAGCACCGGGCCGGCCTCCTCCAGCCGCGACGACCACGCCCCCGGCCACCACGCGGACCTTTCACCGGTTGTCACCGGCCGAGCAGCAGGAGCGTCGTCGTCAGGGACTCTGCTTCAACTGCGATGAGCCCTACACGCCGACCCATGTCTGCCCCCGCCTCTTTTACTTGGAGATGGTCGACTACACCGAGGCGGACGACTCGACCGATGCGACATCACCACCCGAGGCGGCTGCGGACACGCCCGCGGATCCCACGGCGACAGCGTGCGTCGTCTCCCTCCACGCCCTCGCCGACATCCGTGGCGAGCAGACCATGCTGCTACCAGTGACGATCCATGGCGAGCGGCTGGTGGCACTGCTGGATACTGGCTCCACCCACAACTTCTTGCCCGAGGCAACCATGCGTCGGCTAGCCCTTCCGAAAACGGGGGGGGAGCGCCTGCGGATCACGGTGGTGAACGGCGATCACTTCCGGTGTCATGGGCTCGCCCGTGACGTTCCCATCTCCATTGGTGGCGAACACTTCTCCATTACCTGCGCAGGGATCGACCTCGGCTACTTCGACTTCATCCTCGGGGTGGATTTTCTACGGACCCTCGGTCCCATCCTATGGGACTTCGACGCGCTCACAATGACGTTCTGGCGGCTGGGCCGCCGCATCCGGTGGGACGGCATTGGGGGCGTCGCGCCGGCCGTGCCACATCTCCAGCTGGTCGCCGCGTCCTCGGAGGCCGAGCAACCCCTGCTGGATTCCCTTCTGCAGCAGCACAGCGACCTCTTCAACGAGCCACGGGGTCTTCCGCCCGCCCGGGTGTACGACCATCATATTCACCTCATGCCGGGTACCCCTCCCGTGGCGGTTCGGCCCTACCGCTACCCTCAGCTGCAGAAGGATGAGTTGGAGCGCCAGTGTGCCCTGATGCTCGCCGTGGGCATCATCCGGATCTCCACGTCACCCTTCATCGCCCCAGTGCTGCTCGTCTGCAAGTCGGATGGCACTTGGCGTTTCTGCATCGACTACCGCGCCCTGAACGCGCTCACGCTCAAGGACAAGTTCCCCGTCCTTCAGATGCCCGACTTCGACCGCCCGTTCGTGGTGGACTGTGACGCCTCGGGCGCTGGTTTCGGCGCCGTGCTTCATCAGGGTGATGGACCCCTCGCCTTCTTCAGCCGGCCTTTCGCTCCTCGCCATCTCAAGCTGACGGCATACGAGCGGGAGCTCATTGGCCTTGTGCAGGCCGTTCGTCATTGGCGGCCCTACTTGTGGGGACGGTCCTTCCACATTCGCACGGACCACTACAGCCTGAAGTTCTTGCTGGACCAATGGCTGTCGACCGTGCCACAGCACCAGTGGATCAGCAAGCTCTTCGGCTTCGACTTCTCCGTCGAGTATCGGCCGGGCCGCCTTAACACCGTGGCCGACGCGCTGTCCCGTCGCGACTCCGACATTGCTCCCTCCGTCGACGAGTCCGCCGGGGCGGTCCTGTGCATCCGCTCCGAGCCGGCGTTCGATCTCTTCGCCTACATCCGCCGCGCAACTGCGACGGCCGACGACGCCGTCCTTCTTCGGCAGCAGCTCACGGCCGGCGACCTGGAGGAACCGTGGCGCTTCTCTGACGGGCTGCTTCTCCATGGGCGCCGGATCTTTGTTCCGGCGCATGATGATCTCCGTCACCAGGTGTTACAGCTCGCCCACTCGGCAGGTCATGAGGGTGTGCAGAAAACCCTCCATTGTCTTCACGTCGACTTCTACATCCCTGGCGATCGCGCCCTGGTCCGCGACTAGGTTTGGTCTTGTCAGACATGCCAGCGCAACAAGACGGAGACCCTGCGGCCGGCTGGGTTACTTCAGCCCATGGAGGTGCCGTCTCAGGTCTGGGCGGATATATCCATGGACTTCATCGAGGGCCTTCCCAAGGTGGGCGGCAAGTCGGTCATCCTCACGGTGGTCGACCGCTTCTCCAAGTACGCCCATTTCATCGCACTCGGCCATCCGTACACGGCGGCGTCCGTGGCCCGGGCCTTCTTCGACGGCATTGTCCGTCTACACGGGTTCCCTACTTCGATCGTCAGTGATCGGGACCCTGTATTCACGGGCCATGTCTGGCGCAACCTCTTCAGGATGGCGGGTGTCCAGCTCCGCCTGAGTGTGGCGTTCCATCCTCAGACAGACAGTCAGTCCGAGGTGGTTAACAAGGTCATTCCCATGTATTTGCGTTGTGTGACAGGTGATCGGCCTCGCGCTTGGGTGGACTGGCTTTCTTGGGCGGAGTACTGCTACAACACCTCCTATCACTCCGCCCTGCGCGCTACGCCGTTTGAGGTGGTCTATGGTCGACCACCCCCGCCTATACTACCGGTGGACCCGGAGACGGCTCGGACAACGGTTGCGGGTGACCTTATCCGCACCCGCGACGAGATGCTTGCTGAGGTCCGTCAGCGTCTCCTTCAGGCCCAGCAGCTGGCCAAGCATTACTACGACGATCATCATCGCGAGGCGGAGTTCGCGGTGGGTGACTGGGTGTGGCTGCGTCTTCTCCACCGCTCTACGCAGTCGCTTGACCCGCGCGCCAAGCGCAAGCTCGGGCCTCGCTACGCCGGGCCCTTCCCTATCTTGGAGCGCATTGGGAAGGTGGCCTATCGTCTTCAGCTTCCAGCCCGCGCTCGCATCCACGACGTCTTCCATGTGGGGCTGCTCAAGCCTTTTCGTGGCAAGCCACCGGCGGCTCCTCCAGCGCTTCCGCCAACCGCCGATGGTCGCATTCTTCCAGAGCCGGCAAAGGTGTTGCAGGCACAGCTCCGTCGTGGCGTCTGGTTCGTCCTCGTTCAGTGGGCGGGCCTTCCGAAGGAGGAGGCTACTTGGGAGCAGCGTGAGGATTTTCGCCAACGCTATCTAGACTTTCAGCTCGAGGACGAGCTGTTTGCGCAGGCTGGGAGAGATGTTATGACCGGTTTGGTCTATACTAGGAAGAGGCCCACCGGGCATTAGTATTTATCTTAGGCAAGTTATTTTAGGCTAAAGTTATAAATACTAGTTGTAAGACACCGTTGAAATCAAGCAATAAAGATATTATCATCTTTTGTTGCCCGGCTCCCTGAGGAGCCGGAACCCTAGCCGCCGCCGCCTCTAAACCCTAGCCGCGACGGCGCCTGTCCGCCGGCGCGCCCGCTCAAGCCCTCGTCCCCCTCCTCCTTACCCATACAATCTGCGCCGGAGGCCTGATAGGAACCCTAGTCCTACCACAAACATACTCAAACGAATAAATTCCCTCCTCAACACTGTTGACATGGTGCCCACTACCCAGGCTAGTGACATCGTACTGTTGACTGCATATTGCTAATCAATTTACATTTCAGAGCTTCATCGTTGGTCCATT
>NC_041382.1:595270375-595281738 GCF_002162155.2 Triticum dicoccoides | reverse complement strand
ATCCTCTCTCGCAATTGCTATTTGTTCTTGCGGCTGATTTGGTACAGTTGATGGTTAACAAAGCTTGGCATGAGGGCCTTCTTCAGCTACCAATTCCTCAGCCTGAATTGGAAGATATCTCGGTCATACAGTATGCGGACGACACCGTCTTGATCCTCCCCTCTGATCTTGCGATAATCACGACGATCAAAGGCTTGCTAGACTCCTATGCTGAGCCCACTGGACTAAAGATTAATTACACCAAGCCACAAATGATGCCTATTAATGTGTCAGATCAGCTGTCAGGTGAGAACCATGCCCTTCACTTACCCCACGGTGAGAGATTTGATGCCTCTTGTGGACAACATTGAACGTGCCCTCTGGATGTTATATGGCAGAATTGAGTACATCAACTCAGTACTCTCCTCTCTGCTCTCGTCTGCGATGTGTGTTCTTAAGCTACCAGATAAGCTGTTCGATCTTTTTGATCGTGCTAGATGGAATTGTCTCTGGAGGAAGGTAATGGATAGAGACGCGCGCACTGAGTCTTTGGCAGCTTGGCACTTGGTTTGCCGACCAGAAATGAAAGGTGGCCTTGGAGTGCTTGATCTTTAAATTCAAAACCAGGCCTTTTCTTGAAATAGGTCCACAAGGGGGGGTCATGCTTATGTGGCATAAATACTATGAAGACACGCCACCCCATTCAAAACCCAGGTGTGGTTCCTTCTGGTGGCGCGACATCTTCTCCTTGATGGACGTTTACAGAGGAATTACCACCTGCGTGCCTGGGGCCGGGGACACCATCCTTCTCTGTAAAGATCTGTGGGACACCAAGGGACTAATGCAAGACCCATGTCGCTGTCTCTTTTCGTTTGCTAGAGAAGAAGACATTTCTTTGCCCAGTTCATGGTTAACCCTGAACCTGATCAGAATTTTCAATTGCCACTGTTTATATTCAAGCTAGAGAAGAACTGGAGGTGCTGACCGAAAAGCTAAGCAATATCTCGCTTTATCCTCTAAGGGCTGATGAATGGATTATCTGTTGGCGGGATGCCAAACAAATCCAACAAATTTTTCTTCAGAAATCCAAACCCTCCAACACACGTCCCTGCCATCTCGAAATCCAAGTGTACGATGAAGCACAAGGTTTTTGCCTGGTTGATGTTCATGGATGGAGTTACAAAAAGGGATCTTCTCTGCAGGAGGCACTTCAACATTGGTGATGATCACTCATGCTTGCTATGCTCCAACTAACCTGTTGAAACTAACACTCACTTATTCTCCGAATGTGAGCTCAGTGCTTCATGCTGGGGGATCTTGAATATTCATTGGGACACCTCCAGAGGTATGCAGGAGTGATGGCCATGGCGACTAGAAGCTGGCATGAGGCCATGTTCAAAGAAGTTGCGATCCTGGCGGCCTGGAACATATGAAAGCAGAGAAACAGACGTCACTTTGATACGGTGGCACTCACTTTGTTGAGCTGGAAGAGAGGACTAACTTAAGACCTGGAGATTCTGAAGTTTAGGGCTAAACCTGAAAACCAAACCCTACTTGAAACCTTGATCACCTCCCTTCAAGCCTAGGCACTCCTGTTGTTGCTAATCTCTCTTGTATTTATACTGACCATACTACGCAAGAAACATCTCTTCAGATTACATCGGAGTAGTACAAGCAGTTTATTGTGCTGATTTACAACTTAACAAAGGCCTAGCCCAAGCTGAGGTAAACAGCAGCGGCGACGCCGGCGGTGTAGACAGCGACCAACTTCCCAGCCGCCCCGGCGCCGGCGCGGGACACGATGGCCACCCCGAGGATCCCGGCCGCGCCGGCCGGGGCACGGACGAGCGCCGCCTCTGCCGCGCCGGCGAGCACGGCCTCCCTGAACAGCTCGGCCGCGAACTCCCCGAACTGATCCCGCGAGAGCTCGGCAGCGCCTTCCAAGCCAGAGGCGCGCAGCGCAGAGTCTACGCGCACGCGCGGCGGCGGTGAGGGCACCCAGCGGCGGACGATAGGGAGGGAGCCCCGCAGGGCCGAGTGGAGGTGCTCGGACGCGTCCGCGAGCTGGTAGGGGCGGACGCCGGAGAAGGCGTGCTGGGCGTCGGCGAGGCAGCGGTCGAAGGCGGCGTCGCAGGCGGCGGCGAACGCCGGCGCCCGCCGGAGCGCCGCGTCCACGCGCTTTGAGGGGCTGAGGCCCATCTTTGGTTGATTGGATTTGGTTGACGTGACGAGGGTGTGGGCTTCGCAATGATTACTTCAGAGATTTTGCAGCCGCTTATTTGCCAGGCCTCCTCCGCTTGCTGGGTCAGTGTATGTAAAGGCCTATTAGCCCATAACGTTGTAGTAATTTTCAAATTCCTTTCACATCAACATGGCAGGTCATCCGAAATCACTAGTTGAGGAATACTCGTTGCGTCTAAATCTTGAACCGCTTTCACAATTGAATTTCTCACGTTGAGATATTCAAAACTAGATGCCAAGTTTTGACGAACTTTTTTTCATTAAAAAACCGTACGTAAAAACTGAACCGGGAGGATGGGTTTTTTCCTTTCCAAAAAGGGCACGCCCATGCCTTTCATGAAATCACAACCGTGCCTCTCACATAAGCAAAACTATGACTCTCGCGGAAGAAAAAAGAAAGAGAAAACGCGTTTTCCGTTTCCGAGAAGGCATGGTCGTGACTCTCGCGAAAGCACAACCGTGCCTCTCGCGGAAGCAAAACCATAACTCTCGCGGAAGAAAGAAAAAACAGAAAATATTTTTTTTTTCATTTCCGAGAGGCACGGCAGTGACTCTCGCGAAAGCACACCGGTGCCTCTTGCAGAAGCAAAACGGTGACTCGTGCGAAAGGAAGAAAAATTAAAAACGCATTTATTCGTTTTTGAGAGGCACGCCCGTGCTCTCGCTAAAGCACAACCGTGCTTTTCACGGAAGTAAAACCATGACTCTCGCGAAAGGAAAAAACAGAAAACACATTTTTTTTTCGTTTCCGAGAGACACGGCCCTGACTCTCGGGAAAGCAAAACCGTGCCTCTCGCGGAAGCAAAACCGTGACTCTCGCGAAATGGAAAATAAAAGAAAACGCATTTTTTCGGGCAATTCTTTTCAAATTTTCTTTTGATCGAAAAGCTAAGGAAGACTGATGAAAAACTAAAACGTCGAAAAAACCCAAAAAACCATTTAAAAAGCCAAAAACACATGTGAAAAATAAAATAAAAATCCGGAGGGAGCACCCAAAGCGTGACACGTGGCAAATGGCTGAGAGCGCGCCAAGTGGCACTGATCGTTGCGATGCTCCCGATGGAGCGCTCGTTAACTAGTTGCTCTCCAGGTCACCGCTCAAAATAAAAATTTAATTGGGCCAGTCACTGCTCAAAAAAATAAAATCGACTGGGCCATGCGGCGGTGGCATAGCGCGCACCACGGGAGTGGGCGTGCTGCGTGTAGGTACCACCACGTGTTACATATTGGGCGCATCTATGGAAGCATTTGTTTCATGTGTTTCTATTTATTTATTTATTTTCAATTTATTTAGGTTTTTCTATTTGTGCTTGGGGTTTCTAGCTTTTATCCAAAAGAAATTCCTCTTATGAAATACACCGTCTGGAAAAGCATGATTGTGCTTTCACGTAAAGCATAATTATGCTTCACGGTAAAGTGTGCTTCCTAAAAAGTGATAGCACAAGCACAACTGTGCTTCCCGAACAATGAAAGCATAGTTGTGCTTCACGGTGAATTGTTCTTTCTGAAAAATGAAACGCATTGTGCTTTACGATGAAACAGAATCGTGCTCGCATCCGTGCTTTCTGAAAAGTGAAAAATGCAGTTGTGATTCACTGTGAAGCGTATATGTGTTTCCACGTGAAGCACAACCGTGCTTCCCAAAAAGCAAAAAAAAAAACACACAATGTGCTTTTGGTTTTTAGTTTGTGTTCCTTTTTGTTTTCGGATGTATTATTTTTTTTTGTTCTCGGCTTTTTTGAAAGAAAAATTTCATTCAGACTTATTAACATGGGATCTAGGTCTAAAAATCTTGATACAAGAAACGCAACGGTGAAAACGATTCATGATTCAGACGCATGGTTCAAGAGATACAATATTTTGAAAAATCAAATTTATGAAGAAAAAAACACATAACTCCTAGATTGCGACAACTTGTCATCACCAAAGAAGATGGGAGTGACCAGCCCTATTAGGTATACCAGCTATACAAGAGAAGTACAAACAATTATAACAGGGACAAGGTAAGATAAGATAAGCACTAGAACTAAGGGAGCTTGCTAGTTCCTCACAATAAGCACAAGTCTTCCCAGAGCGCCTCGATACATCTGACTACTCCAAGATACACTCCAGTAGACAGGTGAGGCGAAATAAGCTACCATCAATTTGAGGGAGGACATGCCAAATAAAGGACACCTACAAGGAGGAGACCGACGTCGGCGGAGGCCTGACAAGGTCAAGCGTGACATTTGCTAGCGCCCCACCAACCAACCCGAGAGAGCATCACTGGCAACCGAAAACTACACCCAATGAACCCAACAGCCTGCCAGCATGACACCAATCCCAGCAACCCCCTGGTCCTGGGATGACATCGCACCCCAAGAAGACTACCATCTAAAAGAGGCCAAGGGAACATCGAGGTACAATGCCGACGACAGGAGGCCCCTAGAGCAAGCTTAGTATCGAAATAATAGATGGACACTGCCGAAGAAGACGCTAAGGACGGGTGGCCGCCGAGAGTGTCGGATGGCCAAGGGAGGATGGACAGGAACTGGCGCCTCTAAGGAGGAGAACTGTTGGGGAACGTAGCAGAAATTCAAAATTTTCTACGCATCACCAAGATCAATCTATGGAGTAATATAGCAACGAGGGAAGGAGAGTGCATCTACATACCCTTGTAGATCGCTAAGCGGAAGCGTTCAAGTGAACGGGGTTGATGGAGTCATACTCGTCGTGATCCAAATCACCGATGATCCTAGTACCGAACGGACGACACCTCCGTGTTCAACACACGTACAGCCCGGTGACGTCTCCTACGCCTTGATCCAGCAAGGGGAGAAGGAGAGGTTGGGAAGACTCCATCCAGCAATAGCACGACGGCGTGGTGGTGATGGAGGAGCGCGGGACTCCAGCAAGGCTTCGCCAAGCACTACGAGAGATGAGGAGGCAGAGGGGTAGGGCTGCGCCAACAGGGAGATTGAATCGTGTCTCTGGCAGCCCAAAACCTCAAGTATATATAGGGGGAGGGTAGGGGCTGCGCCCCCACCTAGGTTTCCACCCCTAGGGGTGGCGGCCAGCCCTAGATCCCATCTACGGGGGGCGGCCAAGGGGGGAGAGAGGGGGGTGCACCACTAGGTGGGCCTTAGGCCCATCCGAGCCTAGGGTTTGCCCCCTTCCACTCTCCCTTGCGCCTTGGGCCTTGGTGGGAGGCGCCCCAGCTCACCTAGGGGCTGGTCCCTTCCCACTATTGGCCCATGTAGGCCTCCGGGGCTGGTGGCCCCACCTGATGGACCCCCAGACCCCTCCGGTGGTCCCGGTACACTACCGGTGATGCCCGGAACACTTCCGGTGGCCAAAACCATACTTCCTATATATCAATCTTTACCTCCGGACCATTCCAGAACTCCTCATGACGTCCGGGATCTCATCCGGGACTCCAAACAACATTCGGTAACCGCGTACATACTTTCCCTATAACCCTAGCGTCATCGAACCTTAAGTGTGTAGACCCTACGGGTTCGGAAGTCATGCAGACATGGCCGAGACAACTCTCCGGTCAATAACCAACAGCAGGATCTGGATACCCATGCTGGCTCCCACATGCTCCACGATGATCTCATCGGATGAACCGCGATGTCAAGGACTTAATCAATCCCATATACAATTCCCTTTGTCTATCGGTACGATACTTGCCCGAGATTCGATCGTCGGTATCCCGATACCTTGTTCAATCTCGTTACCGGCAAGTCTCTTTACTCGTTCTGTAACACATCATCCCGTGATCAACTCCTTGATCACATTGTGCACATTATGATGATGTCCTACCGAGTGGGCCCAGAGATACCTCTCCGTTTACATTTACACGGAGTGACAAATCCCAGTCTCGATTCGTGCCAACCCAACAGACACTTTCAGAGATACTTGTAGTGTACCTTTATAGCCACCGAGTTACGTTGTGACGTTTGGCACACCCAAAGCACTCCTACGGTATCCGGGAGTTGCACAATCTCATGGTCTAAGGAAATGATACTTGACATTAGAAAAGCTTTAGCATACGAACTACATGATCTTGTGCTAGGCTTAGGATTGGGTCTTTTCCATCACATCATTCTCCTAATGATGTGATCCCATTATCAACGACATCCAATGTCCATGGTCAGGAAATCGTAACCATCTATTGATCAACGAGCTAGTCAACTAGAGGCTTACTAGGGACATGGTGTTGTCTATGTATCCACACATGTATCTGAGTTTCCTATCAATACAATTCTAGCATGGATAATAAACGATTATCATGAACAAGGAAATATAATAATAACCAATTTATTATTGCCTCTAGGGCATATTTCCAACAGTCTCCCACTTGCACTAGAGTCAATAATCCAGTTCACATTGATATGTGATTAACACTCAAGGTCACATCCCCATGTGACTAACACCCAAAGAGTTCTGGGTTTGATCATGTTATGCTTGTGAGAGAGGTTTCAGTCAACGGGTCTGCAACATTCAGATCCGTATGTACTTCGCAAATTTCTATGTCATCTTGTAGATGCAACTACTATGCTACATTTGGAGCCATTTCAAATAACTGTTCTACTTGGAGCTATTCTAAATTGTTGCTCCATTATACGTATCCGGTATCTCTACTCAGAGCTATCCGGATAGGTGTTAAGCTTGCATCGACGTAACTCTTTACGTTGAACTCTTTATCACCTCCATGACCGAGAAACATATCCTTATTCCTCTAAGGATAATTTAGACCGCTATCTGGTGATCTACTCCTAGATCACCTTTGTACCCTCTTGCCAATTATGTGGCAAGGCACACATCAGGTGCGGTACTCAGCATGGCATACCGTATAGAGCCTATGACAAAAGCATAGGGGACGACCTTCGTCCTTCCTCTTTCTTCTGCCGTGGTCGAGCTTTAAGTCTTAACTTCATACCTTACAACTCAGGCAAGAACTCCTTCTTTGACTGATCCATCTTGAACACCTTCAAGATCATGTCAAGGTATGTGCTCATTTGAAAGTACCATTAAGCGTTTTGATCTATCCTTATAGATCTTGATGCTCAATGTTCAAGTAGCTTAATCCAGGCTTTCCATTGAAAAACACATTCCAAATAACCCTATATGCTTTCCAGAAATTCTATGTCATTTCTGATCAACAATATGTCAACAACATATATTCATCAGAAATTCTATAGTGCTCCCACTCACTTCTTTGGAAATACAAGTTTCTCATAAACTTTGTATACACCCAAAATCTTTGATCATCTCATCAAAGCATACATTCCAACTCCGAGATGCTTACTCCAGTCCTTAGAAGGATTGCTGGAGCTTTGCATACTTATTAGCATCTTTCAGGATTGACAAAACCTTCCAGTTGTATCACATACAACCTTTCCTCAAGAAAATCATCGAGGAAACAATGTTTTGACATCCTATCTGCAAGATTTCATAAATAATGCAGTAATCGCTAATATAATTCCAACAGACTCTTAGCATCGCTACGAGTGAGAAAGTCTCATCGTAGTCAACTCCTTGAACTTGTCGGAAAACATCTTAACGACAAGTCGAGCTTTCTTAATGGTGATACTTACCATCATTGTTCGTCTTCCTTTTAAATCCATGTGTACCTAACAGCCTTACGACCATCAAGTAGTTCTTCCAAAGTCTACACTTTGTTTTCATATATGGATCCTCTCTCGGATTATATGGCCTCGAGCCATTTCGGAATCCAGGCCCACCATCGCTTCTCCATAGCTCGTAGGTTCATTGTTGTCTAGCAACATGACTTCCAAGACAGGATTACGTACCACTCTGAAGTAGTACGCATCCTTGTCATCCCACGAGGTTTGGTAGTGACTTGATCTGAAGTTTCATGATCACTATCATAAGCTTCCACTTCAATTGGTGTAGGTGCCACAGGAACAACTCCCTGTGCCCTGCCACACACTAGTTGAAGAGACGGTTCAATAACCTCATCAAGTCTCCACCATCCTCCCACTCAATTCTTTCGAGAGAAACTTTTTCCTCGAGAAAGGACCCGATTCTAGAAACAATCCCTTATTGCTTTCGGATCTGAGACAGGAGGTATACCCAACTGTTTTGGGTGTCCTATGAAGATGCATTTATCCGCTTTGGGTTCGAGCTTATCAGCCTGAAACTTTTTTCACATAAGCGTCGCAGCCCCAAACTTTTAAGAAATGACAGCTTAGGTTTCTCTAAACCATAGTTCATACGGTGTCATCTCATCGGAATTACGTGGTGCCCTATTTAAAGTGAATGTGGTTGTCTCTAATGCCTAACCCATAAACTATCATGGTAATTCGATAAGAGACATCATGGTATGCATCATATCCAATAGGGTGCAGTTATGATGTTCGGACACACCATCATACTATGGTGTTTCAGGCTGTATTAGTTGTGAAACAATTTCCACAATGTCTTAATTCTATGCCAAACTTGTAATTCAGATATTCATCTCTATGATCATATCATAGATATTTTATCCTCTTGTCACGACGATCTTTCAACTTCACCCTGAAATTACTTGAACCTTTCAATAATTCAGACTCGTGATTCATCAAGTAAATGTACTCAACATCTACTCAAATCATCTGTGAAGTAAGAACATAACGATATCCACTACACGCCTCAGCACTCATTGGACTGCACACATCAAAATGTATTACTTCCAACAAGTTGCTTTCTAGTTCCATTTTACTGAAAACGAGGCTTTCAGTCATCTTGCCCATGTGGTATGATTTGCATGTCTCAAGTGATTCAAAATCAAGTGAGTCCAAACGGTCCATTTGCATGGAGTTTCTTCATGCATATACACCAATAGACATGGTTCGCATGTCTCAAACTTTTCAAAACGAGTGAGCCCAAAGATCCATCAACATGGAGCTTCTTCATGCGTTTTATACCGATATGACTTACGTGGCAGTGCCACAAGTAAGTGGTACTATCATTACTATCTTATATCTTTTGGCATGAAAATGTGTATCACTACGATCGAGATTCAATAAACCATTCATTTTAGGTGCAAGACCATTGAAGGTATTATTCAAATAAACAGAGTAACCATTATTCTCCTTAAATGAATAACCGTATTGCGATAGACATAATCCAATCATGTCTATGCTCAACGCAAACACCAATCTCGATGGTAGAGGGAGCGTGCGATGCTTGATCACATCAAGCTTGGAAAAACTTCCAACACATATTGCCAGCTCACCTTTAGCTAGTCTCCGTTTACTCCGCAGCCTTTTATTTCGAGTTTACTAACATTTAGCAACCGAACCGGTATCTAATACCATGGTGCTACTAGGAGTACTAGTAAAGTACACATTAACACAATGTATATCCAATATACTTCTATCGACCTTGCCAGCCTTCTCATCTACCAAGTATCTAGGGTAATTCTGCTCCAGTGGTTGCTATAGGGGGAGGGGAGGGGCTGCGCCCCCACCTAGGTTTCCACCCCTAGGGGTGGCGGCCAGCCCTAGATCCCATCTAGGGGGGCGGCCAAGGGGGGAGAGAGGGGGGCGCACCACTAGGTGGGCCTTAGGCCCATCTGAGCCTAGGGTTTGCCCCCTTCCACTCTCCCTTGCGCCTTGGGCCTTGGTGGGAGGCGCTCTAGCCCACCTAGGGGCTGGTCCCTTCCCACTATTGGCCCATGTAGGCCTCCGGGGCTGGTGGCCCCACCTGGTGGACCCCCGGACCCCTCCGGTGGGTCCGGTACACTACCGGTGATGCCCTGAACACTTCCGGTTGCCAAAACCATACTTCCTATATATCAATCTTTACCTCCAGACCATTCCGGAACTCCTCGTGACGTCCAGGATCTCATCCGGGACTCTGAACAACATTCGGTAACCGCGTACATACTTTCCCTATAACCCTAGCGTCATCGAACCTTAAGTGTGTAGACCCTACGGGTTCGGAAGTCATGCAGACATGGCCGAGACAACTCTCCGGTCAATAACCAACAGCGGGATCTGGATACCCATGTTGGCTCCCACATGCTCCACGATAATCTCATCGGATGAACCACGATGTCAAGGACTTAATCAATCCCGTATACAATTCCCTTTGTCTATCGGTACGATACTTGCCCGAGATTCGATCGTCGGTATCCCGATACCTTGTTCAATCTCGTTACCGGCAAGTCTCTTTACTCGTTCCGTAACACATCATCCCGTGATCAACTCCTTGATCACATTGTGCACATTATGATGATGTCCTACCGAGTGGGCCCAGAGATACCTCTCCGTTTACACGGAGTGACAAATCCCAGTCTCGATTCGTGCCAACCCAACAGACACTTTCGGAGATACCTGTAGTGTACCTTTATAGCCACCCAGTTACGTTGTGACGTTTGGCACACCCAAAGCACTCCTACGATATCCGGGAGTTGCACAATCTCATGGTCTAAGGAAATGATACTTGACATTAGAAAAGCTTTAGCATACGAACTACATGATCTTGTGCTAGGCTTAGGATTGGGTCTTGTCCATCACATCATTCTCCTAGTGATGTGATCCCGTTATCAACGACATCCAATGTCCATGGTCAGGAAACCGTAACCATCTATTGATCAACGAGCTAGTCAACTAGAGGCTTACCAGGGACATGGTGTTGTCTATGTATCCACACATGTATCTGAGTTTCCTATCAATACAATTCTAGCATGGATAATAAACGATTATCATGAACAAGGAAATATAATAATAACCAATTTATTATTGCCTCTAGGGCATATTTCCAACAAGAACAACGTTCGTACAGATCATCCTCGCCTGCAACGGCCAGTGCCTTGTGTAGCTTTCGCTCCACCATCCTCCCTAGGCACTGCTACGTGACCGCCATCACAAGGAAGAGCATATGTGAAGACAACACTGTTGGTCTTCCTGAGAAGACCACCGCACCCTGCCAAGCCAACAGACCAAAGCCGGCGCGACCCCAAACCGGTGACGGGACCATCGACGCACGAGCGGACGTCGATGTCCCTGACCCCTAGTCATGTCCACCCATACGGCTCGCAACCCCACTTTGACCAAGAACGGGGCAACAAGCCACCAACACAAGGCTAGTCGAGGCGTCCACTGGCGCCCCTGGGCGTGACCACCTCATGAGGTAGGTGGCAGCCATAG
>NC_041382.1:595256696-595270157 GCF_002162155.2 Triticum dicoccoides | reverse complement strand
GACCAAGATCTGAGCCGAAAAAGGCTCCTGCATGAAGAGCCCCAGGTTGAGGAGAGGTAAGGTGTCGGCCCACCTAGTTGCTTCTACCTCGTTCAAGAAGACCCTCACTCGACGGCATGGCAGGAAAGCACCCACTGGCGGCGACCTAAGTTAGGGTTAGGGGAAGACATGGGGGAGAGGGAGAGAGAAAGGGGGCGGAGAGGGTGAGGATGATGCGGGACCGCCGCCCCGCCGCCACCCATGGCGGGACATTGCCTGGCGGGGCACCCGACGACGGCGGGGAGGGATGGAGGGTCTCTGGAAAACAGTGTGAATAATCCATTTTAAATAATCACATTTGTTTTGAAATCAATAGTTAAGGGTTAACCCTTGCAAAAGTCACTCCTCACCTTCTGAGGTGTAGACAAATGACACACTGCATGTGCTCACTTGTCGCAATCACGGAGTTCTCTATTTTTTTTATAGATTCCTTTGTTCAAAACATTCTATCTCCTGAATCATGTGTTCAAATAACGACTGTTTGATATCTTGGAAACTAGATCCCATGTTAATAGGTTTTGATAAACTTTTTTTCACAAAAAAACGAGACACCGTGAAAAAACCGAAAAAACAAAAAAACTTCTATAAAAACCAAAAATAAAAAACACAACAAAACAAAATTGAATTCCAAAAAAAGGAAGGGAAAACCAGAGCTATAAGCACAATATGTGGTTTTTACTCTTTTTGGGAAGCCCGTGTTGTGCTTTTCGCTTTTTCGAGGAAGTGCTTCTCACAAAAAAAAAAGACTGTGCCTTTTCACTTTTTTGTGAAAGAAGAAGATGTGCTTCTCGTGAAAGCAACACTATGCTTTTTTCCTTCATGCTTTCATGAAAAGCACAATTGTACTTCATGCGAAAGCATATCTATGCTTCCACGATACAGAGAGGTATGCACTTTGAAAAAAAAAAGGTTTCACCAAAACCTGGGGAAAAAACTAGGCAAAAGATGAAAAGCCAAAGAAAAGTTCCCGAAAATGTGTACAGAAAATAAAAAATTTGTGCTGCCACGATGTATGGCCAGCATGACACGTGGCGGTGGTTGGGTGCACCACGTGGCAGTTCCCCGTGCGCCCCGCGTGACCCGCTAGGAGACAACTGGAGGGGGTACCCGCCAGCTAGTGAGTCCCGAGACATAGCTTGGCCCCTGCATCAAAGCCTCAATCAGACGCACATAGCTCGGTCTGGGCCAGGCCACTTTCACATTTTTCCTTTGTTCGTTCCTCTTGTAGTTCTTCGTTTTTTTTAAAGAACCCTCGATTGTCTTCCTTGGTTCCTCTTCTTTTGTCTTTCAGCTGGATTTCCTGAAAACCCCATATTGCTCAATACTAGAAATTGTTTGATTTTAAAAAATTAGAAAGTAGACAAACGTCTATGTCAATTAAAAATCTTCATAAATTTTTAAAATGTACATGGATTCAATTTGACCACAAACTTGTAAAAAGTTATCAGATTTAAAATGTACATGTATATTTGAGAAAATGATCACGAATTTAAAATTTTGACAATTTTAATCACATTAAATTTTTCAAAAAATTCTGAAATTTAGAAGTGCTCGCATTAAAAACACATTTTGAATTTAATAAATATTCATGTATTTAGAAAATGCTCTTAAATTTGGAGAAATATTAGTGAATTAAAAAATGTTCATGAATTTTGAAATGGTAAAAGAGAAAATTAAAAAAAAGGATAAAAGAAGAAAATAAAACTACAAGAGAACATTGGAAACAAGTGAAAAGAAAAACCAGAAAGGAAGACCAAAAACCACCCCGTTGTTTTTTTAGACCAATTCTGAAGCTTTTTATTAACTCGTCACGATGTTTACATGGACGAAAAAAAGTCCTTTCGGTTGACCCAGCCAAACATGCCAGCCAACTGATAGGGATAAAGCGTGCTTCGCGAGCTTGTGAGCCTCGATGTTTGAGCTCCTAAATTCATGGCTAATATTACAAGACTGGAAAGTAGACTTATGTTCTATGATTTCATATATGATTGCTCCGTACACTGTAGGGCTTTTGTCTCGAATGTCCTTGACCACCACTTTGCAATCCGATGCTACTTGTATTCTCATCTCATAAATATCATCCGCTAGGGTTAGGGCCTCCCTGATCGCCATACATTCAAGTGTTGCCGGATCTGAAACACGTTAATAAACAATGGCTGATGCACCAAGAAATAGTTTGTTTGGTCTCGGCAAATCCCACCTACTGCTCCATAATGTCCTCCTCTCCCAACCGCAGCATCGACATTGATCTTTGCTGAACCTGCTGGAGGTGCGATCCAATGCATTGGGCGCACAACAGAAGATCTTGTCGGGTTGGGTGACTGAGTCTGAATGGTATTCATTTCTCCCAGGCAAGACTGCACAAAGGCATGTATCACAAAGGGGCTTTGATACATCTGCTCGTAATAGTGGACCCTTGCAATTAGTTGACCAAGTCGCTAGCGCTTTATGCATTTGCTCGACACTTTGCACAATAAATGTGAAATCACTAGTTTATGTGAATTTTGAAGCTCATTACCTAGCTAAACTCTCTCTCTCTCTCTCTCCCTATTTCTCTCTCTCTCTCTCTAGGTGTAGGCAGGAATGTGATGCACACGCTTGTGGTGGTACCAGTGCACTGGATGCCATAGAATGTTTAAAAATCCGAAGAAAAAAATTCTAGAATAATGACACAACATTAATATATGTTGCCACAGAATTTCTATCAAAATTTGAAACATTTCCTGAGATACAAAAATAAAATTTTTGGCATCCCTGTAATAATGGGCCAAATCTAATACCCACGCACTATTCAGTGTTGAATTTGTCATTTTTGTTTTTCGAGCTATGTTTCAAATTTTGACTTGACATTTTGTGACAACCTATATTAATGTTGTGTGAATGTGCTAATTATTTTCAGAAGTATTTTGAACATTTTAAAATGTGGGACGTGAGTTTGGTGCACTGATAACACCATCAGCACCGATGCACCAGATATTCTCCTGGCTATAGGCCGCTATGTTGCACCTGGCATTCCATATGACATTGTAATGATCCCTATAAACGTCGCATTGGATCTTGACGTTTTTTCTCAGCTTTTCCCCTTTTCAAGAAGCATAATTGTGCTTCTCACGAAACCAAATCTGTGCTTCCACGGGAAGCACATCTATGCTTCTCACGAAAGTAAATTTGTGCCTCTGCGAGAAAAAATATATGTGCTTCTTGTGGAAGCATAATTTTTTTCTATGAAAAAAATCTATGATTTTTTCCTCCAAAACCTTAGGGAAAACAAAAAAAAACTACAGAGGGACTGCCCCGCAGACAACATGTGGGGGCGGCTGGACGCACCACATGGCGTGCTCGTAGGGCATCAAAAGTGACACCTGGAGGTCCGTTGCAAGGGGTATAGTTGCTCTCCAATAAATGTCAAATAAAAAAAATACCGCAAGAGCTATATCTCGCTTATAGTGGGAGTAATTCTGCCTGGCCTGATCTTTTTCGAGTAGTTGTGCAGTACTGGGCCGGCCCATTTTTCTCATATGCTGGTCCAGGTCGAGATTGCTGGTTTCTTTCTTCTTCCGTTTTTATCTGTTTCTTCACTAGTTTACTCTGGTTTTCTATTTTTTTCTTAATTTTTCATTAGTTTTTTTCTTGGTTTTTATTGTTTTATCCTTTCCTTCTTTTCTTTGTTTTCACTGATTTTTCTATCATTTTACATTTGTTTTCTTTCTTTTTTACTTTATGTTTCTTTGTCTTGTTTTATTGGTTTTATGTTTTAACACACGTCTACTTTTTTCAGTACACAACATACATTTTTAGTGTACATGTAAAACATTTATTTGATACATGGTGAATATTTTTAAAATACATGACATACATTTTTATTTTAATACATGTTTAGAACACTATTTTGAATACATAGTAAACATTTTTTGAAGTACATAAGTCCTCATTTTTCGTATACATCAGGTATATTTTTAAATATACGTTTAATATTTTTAAATACATTATTACATTTATACAAACATATCATGATTAACATTTCTACAAACATATTGATGCCTATTTCCTTTCTCATACACATCATACATTTTCTATATATATTTAACCTATTTGAAACATATGATTAGTATTTTTTCAAATATATATTTTACATTAATTTGTGTTCAACTATTCATACATGTTGTACATTTTTCTTATACATCAGGAATATCTTTATGTACACGGTTAACATTTTCAAATGTGTGATTAACATTATTTGAATATATAATTTTTGATGTCTACTTGTTTCCATAAACCTTGTACATTATTATACACGTTTATCATTTTGTAAATACTTGATTAACATTTGTTCATATGTATCTCTTGATGTCTGTTGTTTGTCATACATGTTGTGCATTTTTCATATACATTTGAAACATTTTATACACATTAATATTTTTCAAATGCATGATTAAATTTTTTCAAACACATGTTTTTGAACATTGTTGTTCGAATAAATGTTAAATATATTTTTCAAATACGTCTTGAAAACTTTTTTCCAAATGCTAACAAATGTTTTTAAAAGTTGCACCAACAGTATTTTAACAGTGCACAAGCATTGTTTCAAACTTAAGTTTTTTAAGTATATGTATTGAAAATGTAACAAAAAGTTAAAAAAATAAAAATGAAATCAAGGAATGAACTAAGGAAGCAAATGAACAAAAACCAAAAACGAATAAACAATGCCACTGGGTTGGCCCATTACAACGTTGCTTCATGCGAGCCGATGCTCTGTCTCTCTCTAACACATCTGATAATAGCATCAGACTGCCAAGAGGTTGTTACATATATCAAGAACAGTGCAGGAGGTCTATATGGTGGCATCGTCAAGGAGTTCAAAGCAAGTTTAGCTCAGTTCATGTCATGTCCTTTCATCGAGGAAGGTGAGACTAATATTGTGGCACATAGTCTCGCTAAGCACACTCTAGGCCTTTTCTTTAGGATGCCATTTGTGGCTCCTCGAACCTCTAGACCTAAATTGTCTCCCAATGTATTTGGACTATGATATTTAAATAGCGTGTTTAGACTGAAAAAGCTAGAAGCGAGACATAGTCACTCCAAGAAATACTGCCTAGGATAGCACGCTTCCATAGAAAATCATACACCCCTTAGTGGTAATGGGCCGGCCCATGTACATGACTACTTTTCCCAGTCTTCGAAAGGTTCTTGTCACATGTCCAAGACACGACTTCGGGAATGAGAGACGTCCCCTTTTTGGTTCGGTGTTGGGGGCGCTAAGGCACTCAAATCAATTATCTATGACATGGTGGTTTTTACCCAGGTTCAGGCCACTGGAAAGTCTAAAACCATACGTCATCCTAGATTGTATTGATGGATGTGATGAAATGGATCATTACAGCGATAAACTTTCCTTGCCGGGGCTTGTCGGGCTTTGGAAAGTGCTCTCGCGCATGGGATGAAACTCTCCAGGATTCGAACCCTTCTCTATGTAGCCCAAGCCTCCTTTTATACTCACAAGGGGTCACCCAGTGGCTACAATAGTGTGCATACGGTACATGTACAATGGAATACCTACCACATTAAATGATGGGGCATGTGTCTTCATATCCCGTTGCTGGGGTTGAACGCCTGTCTTATCGTGGTAGGCTTTACTGGCAGAGCCTTGTTACCGTGACATGTTGCCGACGAGGTGTCGCGTGCAAGGTAAAAATGGGCGATGATTCACCTTCAGTGCCACCTATTCCCGATGGAGGTGCACACTCCACTTGATAGCTCACCACACGCCGATTGTTGGGGAACGTAGTAATTTCACAAAAATTCCTACGCACACGCAAGATCATGGTGATACATAGCAACGAGAGGGAAGAGTGTCGTCCATATACCCTCGTAGACCGTTAAGCGGAAGCGTTATGACAACGCGGTTGATGTAGTCGTACGTCTTCACGATCGACCAATCCTTAGTACCGAACATACGACACCTCCGCGTTCAGCACACATTCAGCTCGGTGACGTCCCGCGAACTCACGATCCAGTAGAGCTTGAGGGAGAGTTTCGTCAGCACGACGGCATGGTGATGATGTTGATGAAGCTACCGTCACACGGCTTCACCTAAGCACCTCTACAGTATGACCGAGGTGGATTATGGTGGAGGGAGGCACCGCACACGGCTGGGAGAGATCAATGATCAACTTGTCTGTTCTAGGGTGCCCCCTGCCCCCGTATATAAAGGAGCAAAGGGGGGAGGCCGGTCGGCCCTGTAGGGCGTGCTAGGAGGAGGAGTCCTCCTCCTAGTAGGAGTAGGACTCCCCTCTTTCCTACTCCTACTAGGAGGGGGAAAGGAAGGGGGAGACGGAGAAGGAAAGGGGGGCGCCGCCCCCCTTCCTAGTCCAATTCGGACCAGAGGGGGAGGGGGCGCGTGGCCTGCCCTGGCCGGCCCCTCTCTCTCTCTCTCCACTAGGGCCCAACAAGGCCCATTAACCCTCGGGGGGTTCTGGTAACCCCTCCGGCACTGGTAAAATCCCGATTTCACCCAGAACTCTTTCGATGTCCAAATGTAGGCTTCCAATATATCAATCTTTATGTCTCGGTCATTTCGAGACTCCTCGTCATGTCCGTGATCATATCTGGGACTTCGAACTACCTTCGGTACATCAAAACATATAAACTCATAATATCGATCGTCACAGAACTTTAAGCGTGCGGACCCTACGGGTTCGAGAACTATGTAGACATGTCTCCAGTCAATAACCAAGAGACGAACCTGGAGGCTCATATTGGTTCCTACATATTCTACGAAGATCTGTATCGGTCAAACCGCATAATAACATACGTTGTTCCCTTTGTCATCGGTATGTTACTTGCCCAAGATTCGATCGTCGGTATCTCAATACCTAGCTCAACCTCGTTACCGGCAAGTCTCTTTACTCGTTCCGTAATGCATCATCTTGCAACTAACTCATTAGTCACATTGCTTGCAAGGCTTATAGTAATGTGCATTACAGAGAGGGCCCAGAGATACCTCTCTGACAATCGGAGTGACAAATCCTATTCTTGATCTATGTCAACTCCATGAACACCATCGGAGACACCTGTAGAGCACCTTTATAATCACCCAGTTACGTTGTGATGTTTGGTAGCACACAAAGTGTTCCTCCAGTATTCTGGAGTTGCATAATCTCATAGTAATAGGAACATGTATAAGTCATGAAGAAAGCAATATCAGTAAACTAAACGATCAAGTGCTAAGATAACGGAATGGGTCAAGTCAATCACATCATTCTCCTAATGATGTGATCGCGTTGATCAAATGACAACTCATGTCTATGGCTAGGAAACTCAACCATCTTTGATCAACGAGCTAGTCAAGTAGAGGCATACTAGTGACACTTTGTTTGTCTATGCATTCACACATGTATTATGTTTCCGGTTAATACAATTCTAGCATGAATAATAAAAATTTATCATGATATGAGGAAATAAATAATAACTTTATTATTGCCTCTAGGGCTATTTCCTTCAGTCTCCCACTTGCACTAGAGTCAATAATCTAGATTACACAGTAATGATTCTAACACCCATGGAGTCTTGGTGCTGATCATGTTTTGCTCGTGGAAGAGGCTTAGTCAACGGGTCTGCAACATTCAGATCCGTATGTATCTTGCAAATCTCTATGTCTCCCACTTGGACTTGATCCCGGATGGAATTGAAGCGTCTCTTGATGTGCTTGGTTCTTTTGTGAAAGCTGGATTCCTTTGCCAAGGCAATTGCACCAGTATTGTCACAAAAGATTTTCATTGGACCCGATGCACTAGGTATGACACATAGATCGGATATGGACTCCTTCATCCAGACTCCTTCATTTATTGCTTCCGAAGCAGCTATGTACTCTGCTTCACACGTAGATCCCGCCACGACGCTTTGTTTAGAACTGCACCAACTGACAGCTCCACCGTTCAATATAAACACGTATCCAGTTTGCGATTTAGAATCGTCCGGATCAGTGTCAAAGCTTGCATCGACGTAACCATTTACGACGAGCTCTTTGTCACCTCCATAAACGAGAAACATATCCTTAGTCCTTTTCAAGTATTTCAGGATGTTCTTGACCGATGTCCAGTGATCCACTCCTGGATTACTTTGGTACCTCCCTGCTAAACTAATAGCAAGGCACACATCAGGTCTGGTACACAGCATTGCATACATGATAGAGCCTATGGCTGAAGCATAGGGAACACTTTTATTTTCTCTCTATCTTCTACAGTGGTCGGGCATTGAGTCTTACTCAACTTCACACCTTGTAACATAGGTAAGAACCCTTTATTTGCTTGATCCATTTTAAACCTTTTCAAAACTTTATCAAGGTATGTGCTTTGTGAAAGTCCAATTAAGCGTCTTGATCTATCTCTATAGATCTTGATGCCCAATATATAAGCAGCTTCTCCGAGGTCTTTCATTGAAAAACTCTTATTCAAGTATCCTTTTATGCTATCCAGAAATTCTATGTCATTTCCAATCAGTAATATGTCATCCACATGTAATATTAGAAATGCTACAGAGCTCCCACTCACTTTCTTGTAAATACATGCTTCTCCAAAAGTATGTATAAAACCATATGCTTTGATCACACTATCAAAATGTTTATTCCAACTCCAAGAGTCTTGCACCAGTCCATAAATGGATCGCTGGAGCTTGCACACTTTGTTAGCTCCCTTTGGATCGACAAAACCTTCTGGTTGCATCATATACAACTTTTCTTCCAGAAATCCATTCAGGAATGCAGTTTTGACATCCATTTGCCAAATTTCATAATCATAAAATGCGGCAATTGCTAACATGATTCGGATAGACTTAAGCATCGCTATGGGTGA
The DNA here is from genome assembly GCF_002162155.2 of Triticum dicoccoides. Taxonomy (NCBI): domain Eukaryota; kingdom Viridiplantae; phylum Streptophyta; class Magnoliopsida; order Poales; family Poaceae; genus Triticum; species Triticum dicoccoides. Next base: position 595,261,269 of record NC_041382.1, on the reverse strand, counting down.
GAAAGTCTCATCGTAGTCAACTCCTTGAACTTGTCGAAAACCTTTCGCAACAAGTCGAGCTTTGTAGACAGTGACATTACCGTCAGCGTCATTCTTCTTCTTGAAGATCCATTTATTCTCGATGGCTTGCTGATCCTCGGGCAAGTCAACCAAAGTACATACTTTGTTCTCATACATGGATCCCATCTCAGATTTCATGGCCTCAAGCCATTTTGCGGAATCTGGGCTCACCATCGCTTCTTCATAGTTCGTAGGTTCATCATGGTCAAGTAACATGACTTCCAGAACAGGATTACCGTATCACTCTGGTGCGGATCTTACTTTGGTTGACCTATGAGGTTCGGTAGTAACTTGATCTGAAGTTTCATGATCATTATCATTAGCTTCCTCACTAATTGGTGTAGGTGTCACAGGAACCGGTTTCTGTGATGAACTACTTTCCAATAAGGGAGCAGGTACAGTTACCTCATCAAGTTCTACTTTCCTCCCACTCACTTATTTCGAGAGAAACTCCTTCTCTAGAAAGGATCCATTCTTAGCAACGAATGTCTTGCCTTCGGATCTGTGATAGAAGGTGTACCCAACAGTCTCCTTTGGGTATCCTATGAAGACACATTTCTCCGATTTGGGTTCGAGCTTATCAGGTTGAAGCTTTTTCACATAAGCATCGCAGCCCCAAACTTTAAGAAACGACAACTTTGGTTTCTTGCCAAACCACAGTTCATAAGGCGTCATCTCAACGGATTTCGATGGTGCCCTATTTAACGTGAATGCAGCTGTCTCTAAAGCATAACCCCAAAATGATAGCGGTAAATCAGTAAGAGACATCATAGATCGCACCATATCCAGTAAAGTACAATTACGACATTTAGATACACCATTACGCTGTGGTGTTCCGGGTGGCGTGAGTTGTGAAACTATTCCGCATTGTTTCAAATGTTGACCAAACTCGTAACTCAAATATTCTCCTCCACGATCAGATCGTAGAAACTTATTTTTCTTGTTACGATGATTTTCCACTTCACTTTGAAATTCTTTGAACTTTTTAAATGTTTCAGATTTATGCTTCATTAAGTAGATATACCCATATCTGCTCATATCATCTGTGAAGGTGAGAAAATAACGATACCCGCCGCGAGCCTCAATATTCATCGGACCACATACATCAGTATGTATGATTTCCAATAAATCTGTTGCTCGCTCCATTGTTCCGGAGAACGACATTTTAGTCATCTTGCCCATGAGGCATGGTTCCCAAGTACCAAGTGATTCATAATCAAGTGATTCCAGAAGTGCATCAATATGGAGTTTCTTCATGCGATTTACACCAATATGACCCAAACGGTAGTTCCACAAATAAGTTGCACTATCATTATCAACTCTGCATCTTTTGGCTTCAACATTATGAATATGTGTATCACTATTATCGAGATTCAACACAAATAGACCACTCTTCAAGGGTGAATGACCATAAAAGATATTACTCATATAAATAGAACAACCATTATTCTCATATTTAAATGAATAACCGTCTCGCATCAAACAAGATCCAGATATAATGTTCATGCTTAACACTGGCACCAAATAACAATTATTCGGGTCTAAAACTAATCCCGAAGGTAGATGTAGAGGTAGCGTGCCGACGGCGATCACATAGACTTTGGAACCATTTCCCACGCGCATCGTCACCTCGTCCTTAGCCAGTCTTCGCTTAATACATAGTCCCTGTTTCGAGTTGCAAATATTAGCAACAGAACCAGTATCAAATACCCACGTTCTACTACGAGCTCTAGTAAGGTACACATCAATAACATGTATATCACATATACCTTTGTTCACCTTGCCATCCTTCTTATCCGCCAAATACTTGGGGCAGTTCCGCTTCCAGTGACTAGTCTGTTTGCAGTAGAAGCACTCAGTCTCAGGCTTAGGTCCAGACTTGGGTTTCTTATCCTGAGCAGCTACTTGTTTGTCGTTCTTTTTGAAGTTCCCCTTCTTCTTCCCTTTACCCCTTTTCTTGAAACTGGTGGTCTTGTTGACCATCAACACTTGATGCTCCTTCTTGATTTCTATCTCAGCTGCTTTTAGTATTGCCAAGAGCTTAGGAATTGTCTTGTTCATCCCTTGCATGTTATAGTTCATCACGAAGCTCTTGTAGCTTGGTGGCAGTGATTGAAGAACTCTGTCAATGACACTATCAATAGGAAGATTAACTAACAGTTGAGTCAAGTGGTTATGATACCCGGACATTCTGAGTATATGTTCACTGACAAAACTATTCTCCTCCATCTTGCAGTTGTAGAACTTATTGGAGACTTCATATCTCTCAATCCGGGCATTTGCTTGAAATATTAACTTCAACTCCTGGAACATCTCATATGCTCCATGACGTTCAAAACGTCGTTGAAGTCCTGGTTCTAAGCCGTAAAGCATGGCACACTGAACTGTCGAGTAGTCATCAGCTTTACTCTGCCAGATGTTCTTAACGTCATCAACAACATCTGCAGCAGGCCTGGCACCTAGCGGTGCTTCCAGGACATAATTCTTCTGTGCAGCAATGAGGATAATCCTCAAGTTATGGACCCAGTCCGTGTAATTGCTACCATCATCTTTCAACTTTGCTTTCTCAAGGAACGCATTAACATTCAACGAAACAACAACACGGGCCATCTATCTACAATAACATAGACAAGCAAAATACTATCAGGTACTAAGTTCATGATAAATTTAAGTTCAATTAAGCATATTACTTAAGAACTCTCACTTAGATAGACACCCCTCTAATCATCTAAGTGATCACGTGATCCATATCAACTAAAACATAACCGATCATCACGTGAGATGGAGTAGTTTTCAATGGTGAACATCACTATGTTGATCATATCTACTATATGATTCACGCTCGACCTTTCGGTCTCAGTGTTCCGAGGCCATATCTGCATATGCTAGGCTCGCCAAGTTTAACCCGAGTATTCTGCATGTCTAAAACTATCTTACACCCGTTGTAGATGAACGTTGAGCTTATCACACCCGATCATCACGTGGTGTCTCGGCACGACAAACTTTGGCAACGGTGCATACTCAGGGAGAACACTTTTATCTTGAAATTTAGTGAGAGATCATCTTATAATGCTACCGTCAAACAAAGTAGAATAAGATGCATAAAGGATACACATCACATGCAATCAATATAAGTGATATGATATGGCCATCATCATCTTGTGCCTTTGATCTCCATCTCCAAAGCACCGTCATGATCACAATCGTCACCGACGTGACACCTTGATCTCCATCATAGCGTCGTTGTTGTCTCGCCATCTATTGCTTCTACGACTATCGCTACCGCTTAGTGATAAAGTAAAGCAATTACAGGGCGATTGCATTGCATACAATAAAACGACAACCATATGGCTCCTGCCAGTTGCCGATAACTCCGTTACAAAACATGATCATCTCATACAATAAATATAGCATCATGTCTTGACTATATCACATCACAACATGCCCTCCAAAACAAGTTAGACGTCCTCTACTTTGTTGTTGCAAGTTTTACGTGGCTGCTACGGGCTGAGCAAGAACCGTTCTTACCTATGCATCAAAACCACAATGATAGTTCGTCAAGTTAGTGTTGTTTTAACCTTCTCAAGGACCGGGCGTAGCCATACTTGGTTCAACTAAAGTTGGAGAAACTGACACCCGCCAACCACCTGTGTGCAAAGCACGTCGGTAGAACCAGTCTCGCGTAAGCGTACGCGTAATGTCGGTCCGGGCCGCTTCATCCAACAATACTGCCAAACCAAAGTATGACATGCTGGTAAGCAGTATGACTTGTATCTCCCACAACTCACTTGTGTTCTACTCATGCATATAACATCTACGCATAAACCTGGCTCGGATGCCACTGTTGGGGAACGTAGTAATTTCAAAAAAATTCCTACGCACACGCAAGGTCACGGTGATGCATAGCAACGAGAGGGGAGAGTGTCGTCCACGTACCCTCACAGACCGTTAAGCGGAAGCGTTATGACAACGCGGTTGATGTAGTCGTACGTCTTCACGATCAACCAATCCTCAGTACCGAACGTACGGCACCTCCGCGGTCAGCACACATTCATCTCGGTGACGTCCCGCGAACTCACGGTCCAGTAGAGCTCGAGGGAGAGTTTCGTCAGCACGACGGTGTGGTGACGATGTTGATGAAGGTACCGTCGCAGGGCTTCGCCTAAGCACTGCTACAGTATGACCGAGGTGGATTATGGTGGAGGGGGCACCGCACACGGCTGGGAGAGATCAATGATCAACTTGTCTATTCTAGGGTGCCCCCTGCCCCCGTATATAAAGGAGCAAAGGGGGGAGGCTGGCCGACCCTGTAGGGCGCGCCAGGAGGAGTCCTCCTCCTCCTAGTAGGAGTAGGACTCCCCTCTTTCCTACTCCTACTAGGAGGGGGAAAGGAAGGGGGAGATGGAGAAGGAAAGGGGGGCGCCGCCCCCCTTCCTAGTCCAATTCAGACCAGAGGGAGAGGGGGCGCGCGGCCTGCCTTGTCCAGCCACTCTCTCTCCACTAGGGCCCAACA
>NC_041382.1:595236308-595256365 GCF_002162155.2 Triticum dicoccoides | reverse complement strand
CTGTAACACCCCGGATATGACTTTCCCAATATGTACTCCAACTCTTGCCGTTTCCGGCGTTAAGTCATTTTATTTTCTCGGGTTTGGGTCTTTGTCTTCGTGTGTTGTTGCCGTTGTCATGCATCTAATATCATGTCATCATGTGCATTGCATTTGCATACGTGTTCATCTCATGCATTTGAGCATTTTCCCCGTTGTCCGTTTTGCATTTCGGCGCTTCATTCTCCTCCGGTGGCCATTTCTACCTTTCTTTCGTGTGTGGGGATTAAACATTTCTGGATTGGACCGAGACTTGCCAAGCAGCCTTGGTTTACTACCGGTAGACCGCCTGTCAAGTTTCATGCCATTTGGACTTCGTTTGATACTCCAACGGTTAACCGAGGGACCGAAAAGGCCTCGTGTGTGTTGCAGCCCAACACCCCTCCAATTTGGCCCAAAAACCCACCTAAACCTTCTCCATCATCTAGAGCGTTCGATCACGATCGCGTGGCCGAAAATCGCACCTCATTTGGACTCTCCTAGCTCCCTCTATGCCTATTTAAAGACCCCCCCCATTCCAAATCCCGGGTCTCCTCCCCCGAAACCCTAAAAATCCCAGATCTGCCGCCGCCGGTGTAACGCCCCGAGACCGTTGTGCCAGGTGTCCTCCAGTTATTCGCTGTTGTTGCCTTGTCATTTGCTTGCGTGTTGCATCTCATCAAGTCATCATGTGCATTGCATCATCATATTTTAAAACTTGCATTCGTCCGGGTTCTCTGAGTTTCTCTCTGTTGTCCGTTCTGAGCCCAACCACACTTGCACGCGCCCGCGGCGTGTCCGAAATATTATTTTTATAAGTGGCCGGAAAATGTTCTCGGAATGGGATGAAAGTTGGCGTGTGGTCTTATTATAGTGTAGATAGACCGCCTATCAAGTTTCATCGCGTTCGGAGTTCGTTTGATAGCCCAACGGATAAATATAGCGGCAATAGTAGCCGGTCAAAACGTCGGATGTTTTCGGTCTCCGGAAACAGTCACCGGGTCTCTCTCTCTTCTCTTCTCTCAGCTCGAGCCCATCTGCACAGTCCGCTATCAAACGCCAGGTCCAACCTAACCTCTCTCGTCAGCCCGCGGCCCTCCTCGCGCGCGCGTCCAAAAATTGTCCCGGACCCGACCCGAGCAGTCGTCACCGTCGTGTCCGGATCATCCCCAAACATCTACAAAACGTCTCCGTTTTCTTATTTGGACTTCCTAGTCTATTTATCTCGACCGCTCAATTTTAGTTGGAGGGGCGGATTAGCCCCTAAACTCTCCCTCTTTCCTTATATATATACTCCCTAGTCTAAAACTAGACCAACCCTAGATCCTAGGCAGTTTGTCCCTTCCATCCTACCCTAGCGCCGCTGCCCAATTTCTCCTTAATTTCAGCGCCACCCAGTCGCCACCTGCCTTCCTCGATTCGCCCCGCCCCTTCCTCTCTGAGTCCATGCAGCCCCTGCCCCGAGCACCCCCGCAAGCAGCAGCAGCTCCCGCAGCTCAAGGAGGAGCCCTGCCGTCGGTGGCCACCACCAGGTTGCACCTCTCCATCCCTTCTTCCTCCTGCTTATTCCCCCTCCCTTCTCACCGAATCTCTCTCTCTCCCTCTCACTGGGGAGTGCCGCCGCCTGGAGCTTCCCGAGCTTGACGTCACCGGGAATGAGGCCCCCGGGGCCATATCTATCCTCTCCGGTCCCCCCCGTCGCCCTAACCTGCCGGAGACGCCGCTGCCCCGCCGTTGACTTTGGGCGCCGCCGCCACTGCCTCCTGCTCGTGCGACTCAGGCACGAGGAGAACGACGATCGCGTCGTCAGCCGCGTGGGCCACCGCTCGTCCGCGTGAGCCTCCTCCCCGCACGCGAGGCCCAATGCTAGGCCTCCCGGCCCAGCCTCGCCTCTGTTGGCCTCCCTCCTCCACCGTCAGGCCCAAGGCCCAGCCACCCGCTGCTAGTTTTTTTTCTTTCCTGCAGGCCTCCCTCTTCGTCCGGCCGGGCCAGGCCCAAAGTGAGCAGCTCCCACCAGCCTAGATCCCTCAGATTTCGGCCCATTTGTTTTTTTGCTTTGTCCAACGAATTTTTGCAATTTATCCAGTGCATGCATATTTACAGCATATGCCATCATTTTATAATGCTCACACCTAAATAACCATGCATCGGAATTAATTAAACTTTAAAAGAGAGTTGCTTAGATTTTCGTCTAGTTTAATAATATGTCACTTTCATCCATGTTCAAAATGTTTAAAATGATGTTTGTTTAAATTTGCCCCTATGTCATGCTAAAATGATTTATTTCATAACTAAATAACCGTAACTCGGATTTTAATAAACTTTATATGTATATGGGGTAGAATTTTGCCTAGTTTAACATGGTGGCATCACTTTGCATGATTAACAACTATAAAATATGGTTTAGGGCATAACAGTACCAAATCTAATTTATGCACATGAGGAGTTTCCGGATTTGTTGTTCGTTGCTTCCGGCCTCATTTAACCTTGACTAGATAGGTAGTTTTACTTTGCTTCACCCTCTTGCCATGTTTAACAACATTTAATATTGTCGGGTACATAGACGAGATCGAACTAAATAACATGTCGTGGTGTTTCGCCAATATGCAACTCATTGCATATTGAGCTCCACTTAATTTGTAGGATTGTTTGTGCTCGTTGCCATGCCATGCCTCATTAAACCGGACATGCATCATACTCGATTGTGCATCATGCCATGTTGAAGTGTTGGTTGTTTACTATGTTGTTTGCTTCTTTCCGGGTTGCTTCTCGCGTTAGCTTCGGTTTCGTTCCAGAGTTGTGAGTTTTGGTTCGACTTCGCCCGTTTGTCTTCTTCATGGACTCGCTCTTCTTCCTTGCGGGATTTCAGGCAAGATGACCATACCCTCGAAATCACTTCTATCTTTGCTTGCTTAGTTGCTCGCTCTTTTGCTATGCCTATGCTGCGATACCTACCACTTGCTTATCATGCCTCCTAATTTTTGAACCAAGCCCCTAACCCACCTTGTCCTAGCAAACCCTTGCTTGGCTATGTTACCGCTTTGCTCAGCCCCTCTTATAGCGTTGTTAGTTGCAGGTGAATATTGAAGTTTGTTCCTGTTTGGAACATGGAGATGTTGTTCCTTATTGGAACATGTTTACTTGTTGGGATATCACTATATATCTTATTTAATTAATGCATCTATATACTTGGTAAAGGGTGGAAGGCTCGGCCTTATGCCTGGTGTTTTGTTCCACTCTTGCCGCCCTAGTTTCCGTCATATCAGTGTTATGTTCCCGGATTTTGCGTTCCTTACGCGGTTGGGTAATAATGGGAACCCCTAGATAGTTCGCCTTGATTAAAGCTTTTCCAGCAATGCCCAACATTGGTTTTACCATTCGCCACCTAGCCTTTTTCTTTTCCCTTGGGGGTCGCGCGCCCAAGGGTCATCATTATTTTAACCCCCCCGGGCCAGTGCTCCTCTGAGTGTTGGTCCAACCGAGCGATGTCCGAGGCTACCTGGGGCAACTCTGGGCTGGCCTATCCGACGTCTGGCTCATCTGAGTGTGCCCTGAGAACGAGATATGTGCAGCTCCTATCGGGATTTGTCGGCACATTCGGGCGGTGATTCTGGTCTTGTTTTAACCTGTCGAAGTGTCTTGAAGAACCGAGATACCGAGTCTGATCGGAACGTCTTGGGGGGAGGTCTATTCCTTCGTTGACCGTGAGAGCTTGTCATGGGCTAAGTTGGGACTCCCCTGCAGGGATTTGAACTTTCGAAAGCCGTGCTCGCGGTTATGGGCAGATGAGAATTTGTTAACATCCGGTTGTAGAAAACCTGAAGTTGACTTTAATTAAAATGTATCAACTGCGTGTGTAACCGTGATGGTCTCTTTCCGGCGGAGTCCGGGAAGCGAACACGGTGTTGGAGTTATGTTTGACGTAGGTTGTTTAGGATCACTTCTTGATCATACTTTTATCGACCGTGCTTTGCCTTCTCTTCTCACTCTCTTTTGCGTAGGTTAGCCACCATATATGCTAGCCGCTTGCTGCAGCTCCACCCCATACCTTTACCTTACCCATAAGCTTAAATAGTCTTGATCGCGAGGGTACGAGATTGCTGAGTCCCCGTGGCTCACAGATACTTCCAAAACCAGCTTGCAGGTGTCGATGAGTCCGTGCAGATGACGCAACCAAGCTCAGGAGGAGCTCGATGAAGATCTTGTCCTTTGTGTCGTTTCGTTCTAGTTGGTCAGTAGTGGAGCCCAGTTGGGGTCGATCGGGGGACCTTGTCGCTTTTGGGGTTCTTCTTTTATTTTGGTTCCGTAGTCGGACCTTGATTGTATCTGGATGATGTAATGCTTTATTCATGTATTTGTGTGAAGTGGCGATTGTAAGCCAACTATGTATCTCTTTCCCTTATGTATTACATGGGTTGTGTGAAGATTACCTCACTTGCGATATTGCTTTTAATGCGGTTATGCCTCTAAGTCGTGCTTCGACATGTGGGAGATATAGCCGCATCGAGGGCGTTACAAGTTGGTATCAGAGCCTTCCCCGACCTTAGGAGCCCCATTGCTTGATCGTTTTAGTAGCCGAGTTGTGTCTAGAAAAATGTTTTGAGTCATTTAGGAATTATATATCAGAGAGTTTAGGAATTCTTTTTACTTTCCAGTCCCTTCATCGCTCTGGTAAGGCATCCTGACGTAGATTTTTGACTCTTCTCTTCTCAAATTTCACTAAAAAAAAATTTAGGATCACGCGGGTATCTTGGAATCGTTCCGATGGTTTTGTGATGAGAACATTGTCTTGGTGCCTCCTGTCAGGGGTTTTGTGGAAGTGTCCCGGGGAGTTGAGCTCTGAGGTGTTGTCATCATAATTTTATGGTTGCAGTTCTGGAATACCTGAGTTTAGTACGCCGACATCGAAAATCTCTTTTATGCAGTTCGTTGGTGAGATAACCTCGACGCCACCCAGTACTGGGGCGGGAGTTCGGGAGTATCGCCATAACTTGTATAACGGATGCTTTTCGAAGGTTGAGGTAGATGATTTCCGAAGGTTTCTTGGTTATGTGTTGAAGGATGGATACAGCTGGATGTAGGATTTGCTAGTTTGGGTGAGATATTATGCTTCCCCTGTATCCCCAACACCTGATTGCATAACCGGAAAGGTTCGGGAGTTTCATAGGTGGGAATTCAAGTAGCTCTTAGGATATCTTTCCGACAGATGTATGATATGAAATTGGGGTTCGACGTCTAGTGGTCCGCCTTACAGTGGTCTCGTTGTGTCTTAAAGAGTCCTTGGCTATGCCGACTCGGGGACGCTTCGTATGTCATGTGCACTGCCTTGTACATGATGGTGCTGTACGATCGAGCCCGTGTAGGCCCCACCATGAAAACTTCGGATGAAATCTCTATCATATGTTTGTTCCGGCTTATTCCGCAAGCCAATCCTTTGTTTTGTTTTGAGCTGTGGTATTCGAGTTGCTTCGAAGTCAAATGTTGATTCCATACCTTTTCCTAAGCGGTGTTCTCATACTCCGATGTGAAGACCAATCCTTCTTGATAATCGAGATTGTCATGTCAATCCTTTTCGACCGGTGTGTTTTTCTCTTCAAACGGATTCATTCATTTTCAATATCAGCAAGTTTCAATCTCAGCTTTCTCAACGGTGTTCGTTTCATCCATCCCAAGTTGTCTTTATTGTCCCTCCCTCCCTTTGTTTCTTCAAGGACTCAGATTTCTTCATCAGGTATCCATTTTATTCTTGTGAAGTCTCTCCATTCTTTTCCTTCATGTTCTTACCCGGTGATTCTCATGAAGATTCTAACGAAGCCTCAAGTCTGGCACTCTTCACTCGTTTTCTTCTCCGGTGGATCCAATTCTAGTTTTTGGTGTTGATCATATCCTTTTTCCTCGTTTCAAGTACCTTCTCTTACCGGTGCTCCTCATATTCATTCACTTCTCGCTATTTATTATTCCGGAGTGCGGAAGATATCTTGAAGATTCGCGTTTCCACTCTACATTCGTTCAAGCTCTTTCGAGATTGGTATCTCATTCAAGTCATTTAATTCAACCGGTGCAACCTCTCTTTTTAATCATTTCAACGGTGTTTATCTTGAGTGGGCCCTAACCCACAGGTCTTTTTCCCAGGATCTTACCTGACAATTCTAAATTTTCCCGGAGGTATCCTCAAATTCTTTTTGAAAGTTTGACATAAGAATGAATTATCATCAGTCAAATGCTTTTCACCAAGATCTTTCAAATTCTTTTCATTGCTGGTTTAACCTCTTCGTTTTGATTCTTCCGGAGCGTCTAAATAAATTCATGGTGGTGTTTCTCGTCATCATTCTCAACATTTGAAGACCGAATAAGAGTTTCTCTTTAATCTTGCTCCTTTCTCTTCAAGATTCGTGGTTCTAGCGTTATGCCATCCTCTCATAGTTGTTTTCGATTGTCAGAATTATTTTCACTCATCCGAAGTAATTCAAGAGTCTTCTCAGTTGGATTATCCGGAGCCCATCATTTCAGAAGACTTGTTCATTCTCAGCTTTCAGCTCTCGTTCCCCAAATCTCATCGGTGCACCGTTCAAATATCCTCTAATCAGTTCATGATCTCTTCGTTCTTTTGTGTCTAAACTCTCTCATGTATCTTCGTTCATTTGCTAATTCTTCTCGGTGTTCCTTTATCTACCCTTCGGTCATTTTAATTCTTACGGTGGTTCGTTCAAGATTCTCCTTACCTTGTTATCATATCAATTCATTTGTTGTTTTCAATCCTACCGGTGGATTCGTCGAAGACGTTCTCAAGTTTATGTTATATCTCTCTTAATCCTTGATACGAGAATAAGTAGTGTGCCAAATCCGTTGATTGTCATCGATTTAATTGGTGAAGGATAAGCATAAGGTAATTCTTATTCTTGTTTCATCGACTAAACTCAATTCCCTATTCCGGAGGCTCATCAAATTCATGATTTCAATTGTACATCTTCTCTTTTTCTGGAGTTCTCATGAAGGTTCTACATGATGGTTCATCTATGATTTAATTCATTCTCGAAGTGTTCATCGAGATTCTTTTCTAAGAAGCTCAAGCTTTCTTCATATTGTAATCCAGAGTGCAATTCTTTCTTCCGTATCATTGGAGGTGGTATTATGTCATTCTTGATAATTTGAATTCATGTTTCATGATTCACATGTTGTCATGAACGAGATATTTTAAATCTATCAATCTCTTCATTGCTATTATCTTGGGTTATATTTCACCTAAAGCCTTCTCTAAGGTTTGTTGCTATTATGGTGCTTATAAATGATCCAAGTTCTTCATTTATCCTTTCCGGTGCAATATACTTTCTCGCCAATTTGTTCATATCAATCAAATTCGTTTTCCGTGAGTGGCAGGTTGTCACCTCATAATTCGAGATGTATTCCATAAGACCATATCAAGCTTATTCTTTTCGTTGTGGGTTTTCCAACAACTCCGTTCTAGCATTTGTTGTAAGCGTGCTACCTCGAGATCTTGTTTTCCTTCATTCATCCCATTCCATTCTTACTTTTGTTCCGAAGGCATTGCGATGTTGTTTTCTTCAACCATCATCTCATTTCATCTAAGATCATGTTCTTTCCTGTGCTTATCCATCTAACCATAGTGTTGTGCCCTTTTGCTCAAGTTCTTTTCATTTTATCAAGTTTTTGACTTCCGTTTCAACCGGAGTGTTGTCCGAATTTGTAATTCCTTGTTTCCTCTTTCCTACCGGAGTGCTTTCAACTTCATTTGTCTCCGTTGTATTCTTTTCTCGATATGGCTTAACCTTTTCAAGGCTCTTTGGTTTCACTCGTTTGTCAAAGGAGCAACTTAGTTTTTACCTCTACTCTTTCTCTTCCGTTTTCCCTCCAGTGCCATCCTAGATCTCGGGACGAGATCCTCTCATAGTGGTGGAGTGTTGTAACGCCCCGAGACCATTGTGCCAGGTGTCCTCCAGTTATTCGCTGTTGTTGCCTTGTCATTTGCTTGCGTGTTGCATCTCCTCATGTCATCATGTGCATTGCATCATCATATTTTAAAACTTGCATTGTCCGGGTTCTCCGAGTTTCTCTCTGTTGTCCGTTCTGAGCCCAACAACACTTGCACGCGCCCACGGCGTGTCCGAAATATTATTTTTATAAGTGGCTGGAAAATGTTCTCGGAATGGGATGAAAGTTGGCGTGTGGTATTATTATAGTGTAGATAGACCGCCTGTCAAGTTTCATCGTGTTCGGAGTTCGTTTGATAGCCCAACGGATAAATATAGCGACAATAGTAGCCGGTCAAAACGTCGGACGTTTTCGGTCTCCGGAAACAGTCACCGGGTCTCTCTCTCTTCTCTTCTCTCAGCTCGAGCCCGTCTGCACAGTCCGCTATCAACCGCCAGGTCCAACCTAACCTCTCTCGTCAGCCCGCGGCCCTCCTCGCGCGCGCGTCCGAAAATTGTCCCGGACCCGACCCAAGCAGTCGTCACCGTCGTGTCCGGATCATCCCCAAACATCTACAAAACGTCTCCGTTTTCTTATTTGGACTTCCTAGTCTATTTATCTCGACCACTCAATTTTAGTTGGAGGGGCGGATTAGCCCCTAAACTCTCCCTCTTTCCTTATATATATATCCTCCCTAGTCTAAAACTAGACCAACCCTAGATCCTAGGCAGTTTGTCCCTTCCATCCTACCCTAGCGCGGCCGCCCAATTTCTCCTCAATTTCAGCGCCACCTAGTCGCCACCTGCCTTCCTCGATCCGCCCCGCCCCTGCCTCTCTGAGTCCATGCAGCCCCTGCCCCGAGCACCCCCGCAAGCAGTAGCAGCTCCCGCAGCTCAAGGAGGAGCCTTGCCGTCGGTGGCCACCACCAGGCTGCACCTCTCCTTCCCTTCTTCCTCCTGCTTATTCCCCCTCCCTTCTCACCGAATCTCTCTCTCCCTTTCACTAGGGAGCGCCGCGCCTGGAGCTTCCCGAGCTCGACATCGCTAGGAATGAGGCCCCTGGGGCCATATCTATCCTCTCCGGTCCCCCCCGTCGCCCTAACCTGCCGGAGACGCCGCTGCCCCGCTGTTGACTTTGGGCGCCGCCGCCACTGCCTCCTGCTCGTGCGACTCAGGCACGAGGAGAACGACGATCGCGTCGTCAGCCGCGTGGGCCACCGCTCGTCCGCGTGAGCCTCCTCCCCGCACGCGAGGCCCAGCGCTAGGCCTCCCGGCCCAGCCTCGCCCCTGCTGGCCTCCCTCCTCCACCGTCAGGCCCAAGGCCCAGCCACCCGCTGCTAGTTTTTTTTCTTTCCTGCAGGCCTCCCTCTTCGTCCGGCCGGGCCAGGCCCAAAGTGAGCAGCTCCCACCAGCCTAGATCCCTCAGATTTCGGCCCATTTGTTTTTTTGCTTTGTCCAACGAATTTTTGCAATTTATCCAGTGCATGCATATTTACAGCATATGCCATCATTTTATAATGCTCACACCTAAATAACCATGCATCGGAATTAATTAAACTTTAAAAGAGAGTTGCTTAGATTTTCGTCTAGTTTAATAATATGTCACTTTCATCCATGTTCAAAATGTTTAAAATGATGTTTGTTTAAATTTGCCCCTATGTCATGCTAAAATGATTTATTTCATAACTAAATAACCGTAACTCGGATTTTAATAAACTTTATATGTATATGGGGTAGAATTTTGCCTAGTTTAACATGGTGGCATCACTTTGCATGATTAACAACTATAAAATATGGTTTAGGGCATAACAGTACCAAATCTAATTTATGCACATGAGGAGTTTCCGGATTTGTTGTTCGTTGCTTCCGGCCTCATTTAACCTTGACTAGATAGGTAGTTTTACTTTGCTTCACCCTCTTGCCATGTTTAACAACATTTAATATTGTTGGGTACATAGACGAGATCGAACTAAATAACTTGTCATGGTGTTTCGCCAATATGCAACTCGTTGCATATTGAGCTCCACTTAATTTGTAGGATTGTTTGTGCTCGTTGCCATGCCATGCCTCATTAAACCGGACATGCATCATACTCGATTGTGCATCATGCCATGTTGAAGTGTTGGTTGTTTACTATGTTGTTTGCTTCTTCCCGGGTTGCTTCTCGCGTTAGCTTCGGTTTCATTCCGGAGTTGCGAGTTTTGGTTCGACTTCGCCCGTTTGTCTTCTTCATGGACTCGTTCTTCTTCCTTGCGGGATTTCAGGCAAGATGACCATACCCTCAAAATCACTTCTATCTTTGCTTGCTTAGTTGCTCGCTCTTTTGCTATGCCTATGCTGCGATACCTACCACTTGCTTATCATGCCTCCTATATTGTTGAACCAAGCCCCTAACCCACCTTGTCCTAGCAAACCCTTGCTTGGCTATGTTACCGCTTTGCTCAGCCCCTCTTATAGCGTTGTTAGTTGCAGGTGAAGATTGAAGTTTGTTCCTGTTTGGAACATGGAGATGTTGTTCCTTATTGGAACATGTTTACTTGTTGGGATATCACTATATATCTTATTTAATTAATGCATCTATATACTTGGTAAAGGGTGGAAGGCTCGGCCTTATGCCTGGTGTTTTGTTCCACTCTTGCCGCCCTAGTTTGCGTCATATCGGTGTTATGTTCCTGGATTTTGCGTTCCTTACGCGGTTGGGTAATAATGGGAACCCCTTGATAGTTCCCCTTGATTAAAGCTTTTCCAGCAATGCCCAATATTGGTTTGACCATTCGCCGCCTTGCCTTTTTCTTTTCCCTTGGGGGTCACGCGTCCAAGGGTCATCATTATTTTAACCCCCCCGGGCCAGTGCTCCTCTAAGTGTTGGTCCAACCGAGTGATGTCCGGGGCTACCAGGGGCAACTCTGGGCTGGCCTACCCGACGTCTGGCTCATCTGAGAGTGCCCTGAGAACGAGATATGTGCAGCTCCTATCGGGATTTGTCGGCACATTCGGGCGGTGATGCTGGTCTTGTTTTAACCTGTCGAAGTGTCTTGAAGAACCGAGATACCGAGTCTGATCGGAACATCTTGGGAGGAGGTCTATTCCTTCGTTGACCGTGAGAGCTTGTCATGGGCTAAGTTGGGACTCCCCTGCAGGGATTTGAACTTTTGAAAGCCATGCCCGCGGTTATGGGCAGATGGGAATTTGTTAACGTCCGGTTGTAGAAAACCTGAAGTTGACTTTAATTAAAATGCATCAACTGCGTGTGTAACCGTGATGGTCTCTTTCCGGCGGAGTCCGGGAAGCGAACACAGTGTTGGAGTTATGTTTGACGTAGGTTGTTTAGGATCACTTCTTGATCATACTTTTATCGACCGTGCTTTGCCTTCTCTTCTCGCTCTCTTTTGCGTAGGTTAGCCACCATATATGCTAGTCGCTTGCTGCAGCTCCACCCCATACCTTTACCTTACCCATAAGCTTAAATAGTCTTGATCGCGAGGGTGCGAGATTGCTGAGTCCCCGTGGCTCACAGATACTTCCAAAACCAGCTTGCAGGTGCCGATGAGTCCGTGCAGATGACCCAACCAAGCTCAGGAGGAGCTCGATGAAGATCTTGTTCTTTGTGTCGTTTCGTTCTAGTTGGTCAGTAGTGGAGCCCAGTTGGGGTCGATCGGGGGACCTTGTCGCTTTTGGGGTTCTTCTTTTATTTTGGTTCCGTAGTCAGACCTTGATTGTATCTGGATGATGTAATGCTTTATTCATGTATTTGTGTGATGTGGCGATTGTAAGCCAACTATGTATCTCTTTCCCTTATGTATTACATGGGTTGTGTGAAGATTACCTCACTTGCGATATTGCTTTCAATGCGGTTATGCCTCTAAGTCGTGCTTCAACACGTGGGAGATATAGCCGCATCGAGGGCGTTACAAGTTGGTATCAGAGCCTTCCCCGACCTTAGGAGCCCCATTGCTTGATTGTTTTAGCAGCCGAGTTGTGTCTAGAAAAATGTTTTGAGTCATTTAGGAATTATATATCTGAGAGTTTAGGAATTCTTTTTACTTCCCAGTCCCTTCATCGCTCTGGTAAGGCATCCTGACGTAGAGTTTTGACTCTTCTCTTCTTAAATTTCACTAAAAAAAATTTAGGATCCGGTGTCATATTTGAATTGCTTGCCATTTCCAAACCATAACTCCGATTCCGACGTTCTTTATATCGTTTTCAAGCGATTTCATCTCATCTTTCCAGTGGCATACTTGGATTTCCAAGTTGAGGCCAGGTTCATGCATCCCTTGTCAAATCTTGCACATGGATCCCGCATCGCATCCCGCATAGCATACCATCTTTGCATCATGTTGTTTGAGTTGTGCACGTGGTTGATTGTGTCCTTGTTGCTTGTTTGTCTTGTTTGGGTAGAGCCGGGAGACGAGTTCGCTAACGAGGAGCCCGTTGAGTTTGCTTTCGAGAATCCAGTCAACTCTGACAACTTTGCAGGCAAGATGATCATACCCTCGAAATCACTACTAGCTTTGCTATGCTAGATTGCTTGCTCTTTTTCTATGCCAATGCTACGATGCCTACCACTTGCTTTCAAGCCTCCCAAATTGCCATGTCAAACCTCTAACCCGCCATGTCCTAGCAAACCATTGATTGGCTATGTTACCGCTTTGCTCAGCCCCTCTTATAGCATTGCTAGTTGCAGGTGAAGATTGGAGGCTGTTCCTTGTTGGAACATTTATTTTACTTGTTGGTATATCATTATATTATCTTGTTATCTTAATGCATCTATATACTTGGTAAAGGGTGGAAGGCTCGGCCTCTCGCCTAGTGTTTTGTTCCACTCTTTCCGCCCTAGTTTCCGTCATATCGGTGTTATGTTCCCGGATTTTGCGTTCCTTACGCGGTTGGGTTATAGTGGGAACCCCTTGATAGTTCGCCTTGTTTAAAGCTTTTCCAGCAATGCCCAACCTTGGTTTTACCATTTGCCACCTAGCCTCTTTTTCTCTTGGGTTTTCGGAGCCCGAGGGTCATCTTATTTAAACCCCCCGGGCCAGTGCTCCTCTAAGTGTTGGTCCACCTCGTCAGCCGCCGGTGACCACCAGGGGCAACTCTGGGCTGGCCTACCGGAAGTTTGGACAATCTGAGTGTGCCCTGAGAACGAGATATGTGCAGCTCCTATCGGGATTTGTTGGCACATTCGGGCGGTGTTGCTGGTCTTGTTTTAACCTGTCGAAGTGTCTTGAAGAACTGAGGTACCGAGTTTGATCGGAACGTCTCGGGAGGAGGTCTATTCCTTCGTTGACCGTGAGAGCTTGTCATGGGCTAAGTTGGGACTCCCTGCAGGGATTTGAACTTTCGAAAGCTGTGCCCGCGGTTATGGGCAGATGGGAATTTGTTAATGTCCGGTTGTAGATAACTTGAACCTTAACTTAACTAAAATGAATCAACCGGGTGAGTTACCGTGATGGCCTCTTCTCGGCGGAGTCCAGGAAGTGGACACGGTGTTGGAGTAATGTTTGCCGCAAGTTGCTCTCTAGTTCTCGCTCACGCTTTGCCTCCTCTTCTCGCTCTCTTTTGCGAACAGGATAGCCACCATATTTTGCTAGTCGCTTGTTGCAGCTCCACATATTTACCTTGCCTTACCTATAAGCTTAAATAGTCTTGATCGCGAGGGTGCGAGATTGCTGAGTCCCTGTGGCTCACAGATTACTATTACACCAGATGCAGGGCCTGATGATTCCGCTCGAGGTGACGCGCTCGAGCTCAAGTGGGAGTTCGACGAGGACTCTCAGCGATACTATGTTTCTTTTCCTGATGATCAGTAGTGGTGCCCTGTTGGGAGTGATCGGGACCGTGTCGCATGTTGGGTTATCTTTTATTTTGGCGCCGTAGTCGGGCCATGAGTGTTTGGATGATGTAATGTTATTTATGTACTTGATTGACGTGGCGAGTGTAAGCCAACTATGTTACATGGGATGTTGTGAAGATTGCCTAACTTGCGACATATGCCTTCAATGCGATTATGCCTCTAAGTCGTGCCTCGACACGTGGGAGATATAGTCGCATCGAGGGTGTTACAAGTTGGTAATCAGAGCCTTCCCCGACCTTAGGAGCCCCATTGCTTGATCATTTTAGCAGCCGAGTTGTGTCTAGAAAAATGTTTTGAGTCATTTAGGAATTATATATCGGAGAGTTTAGGAATTCTTTTTACTTCCCAGTCTCCTCATCGCTCTGGTAAGGCATCCTGACGTAGAGTTTTGAGTCTTCTCTTCTCAAATTTCACTAAGAAAAAGTTTTAGGATCACGCAGGTATCTTGGAATCGTTCCGATGGTTTTATGATGAGAACATTGTCTTGGTGCCTCCTGTCAGGGGTTTTGTGGAAGTGTCCCGGGGAGTTGAGCTCTGAGGTGTTGTCGTCATAATTTTATCGTTGCAGTTCTGGAATACCTGAGTCTAGTACACCGACATCGAAAATCTCTTTTATGCAGTTCGTTGGTGAGATAACCTCGACGCCACCCAGTACTGGGGCGGGAGTTCGGGAGTATCGCCATAACTTGTATAACGGATGCTTTTCGAAGGTTGAGGTAGATGGTTTCCGAAGTTTTTTCTCGGTTATGTGTTGAAGGATGGATACAGCTGGATGTAGGATTTGCTAGATTTGGGTGAGATATTATGCTTCCCCTGTATCCCCAACACCTGATTGCATAACCGGAAAGGTTCGGGAGTTTCATAGGTGGGAATTCTCGTAGCTCTAGTTCTTCTTCCACGGATATTGGTTTGAGATTGGGATTTCTTACCGATTATTCGTTCTTGATCCGTACCTTGTTGATTTATTTCTCTACCTTAATTCTGAGTGGCTTCTCAAATTATGGATATGTGACCATTTCAAGAGGAATGCATTCGTTCATTTTGTTCGGATGTGAAGACTATATGTTGCAATTTTCATTCTGTTGGTTTCACCTTCAATATTTGTCTATCAATGTGCTAATGGATGTCAACCTCTTCAGGATGGCTCCTCCAACGCGCACGACTCCGAATCCTGATCCGCCACCACCTCCACCTCCTCCGGAGGCATGGCAAGCTGTGATGGCCGCAACCAATGCAAACACACAGTTGATCATGCAAATTCTTCAAGAGCGCAATCAAGGCAACCAAGGGAACCAAGGCAACCATCAGAATCACTCTGCTACACCCAACCAGTTCCTTGCTAATGGGCCAAAGACTTTCAGCAATTGTGTTGAGGCAACCGATGCTGACGATTGGCTTGTGGATCTGTGCAAGCATTTCGAGTGCAGTAACGTCAGGCCTGAGGACTTTGTCAAGTTCGCTTCCTTCCAACTCAAAGATCAAGCTGCAGAATGGTTCCAGCAATACAAGGAATCCAGAGGTGGACGTGTTATCACTTGGGATGAATTCCGTCAAGATTTCAGAGCTCACCATATCCCTCAGAGCATGGTTGAAAGTAAGCGTGAGGAATTCCGCAACCTGAAGCAAGGCTCTTTGTCTGTCTATGACTACAACAAGTTGTTTCAGAAGCTCGCCCGCTTTGCTAAACAGGATGTCCCTGATGAGAAGAGCATGATATACCAGTTCAGGGGTGGTCTCAGAGAAGAAATTCAGCTAGCTCTTGTCCTCTTTGAGCCCTTGAGATACGATGAGTTCTACAACATGGCACTAAAGCAAGAGGCTGCTCAATTGAGGTGTGATGCTTCCAAGAAGCGAGTCAGAGATGCTACTCCTTCTTCCTCTACTCAAGTGGCCAAGCAGCAGAAGTATTGGCTTCCTCCTCCTCCGTTCTGTCAACCGTATCAGCAGAAGAGCAAAGGTAGCAGTGGATCTACCCACCCACCCAACCCTGGCTTTCAGAACAAGACTTCGTCTCAACCTCCAAGATCGAGTGCTCCGTACCACCGTCCGCTCTCAGAGGTCACGTGCAACAAGTGCCAACAGAAG
This sequence comes from Triticum dicoccoides, assembly GCF_002162155.2. Taxonomy (NCBI): domain Eukaryota; kingdom Viridiplantae; phylum Streptophyta; class Magnoliopsida; order Poales; family Poaceae; genus Triticum; species Triticum dicoccoides. The sequence continues at coordinate 595,240,483 of NC_041382.1, read as the reverse complement.
GGTCACTATGCCAACAAGTGTTTCAATCAGAGGCGTCTTCCTCCTCCTCCTCCTGTCAGGTCGGCAAGTACAGCTGTGGTCAAGCATAACCCCAAGCATGCCAAGGTCAACTTGATGAATGCAGCTCAGGCAGAGGATTCGTCAGATGTCATCATGGGTAACCTTCCTGTTAACGATGTTCCCGCAAAAGTACTTTTTGATACTGGTGCATCGCATTGTTTCATCTCGAAGCCTTTTGAATCTAAGCATGAGTTGACTTCCCAAGTTATGCATAGTCCGTTAGCAGTTGTTTCTCCGGGTAAATGTTTGCTCGCTAACCATGAGATTCTGGATATTTCTATCATGATGGGTGATTTCAAGTTTCTGGCTTCTCCAATGGTTCTTGGTAACTCGGATATTGATCTTATTCTCGGGATGGATTGGCTTTCTAAGCACAAGCCTCAGCTTGATTGTGCAGCCAGGCAGATTCAATTGACTCATTCGTCTGAGGATGTAATTGTCTTTGCTGCTCGGGATAATACTATCCGTCTGTTTTCTCTCAATGAGAAGGGTGAACTCGATGCCATCTCGCAAATTCCAGTCGTTTGAGAATATCAAGACGTCTTTCCAGAAGAGCTTCCAGGAATGCCTCCGCACCGGCCAGTTGAATTCGTTATTGATCTTGAGCCTGGTACGGAACCTGTGTGCAAGCGTCCTTACAAGCTCGGACCTGAAGAGTTGAAGGAGCTGAAGAAGCAACTCGATATTCAAGAAAGAATGGGTCTCATCCGGCCTAGTTCTTCTCCATGGGGTTGTGGTGTTCTTTTTGTGAAGAAGAAGGATGGAACGGACCGACTTTGTGTTGATTACTGTCCATTGAACAAGAAGACTATCAAGAACAAATACCCACTTTCCAACATCAATGAGCTGTTCGAACAACTCAAAGGTGCCCAAGTATTCTCCAAGCTTGATCTCCGTATGGGTTATCATCAGATTCGAATCCGTGAGCAAGATATTCCCAAGACAGCCTTCAGGACAAGCTATGGTTCATACGAATACACTGTCATGTCTTTTGGCCTCGTCAACGCTCCTCCGACGTTCTCTCGCATGATGAACTTCATCTTCAACGCCTACACCAATGACTTCGTTTTGGTCTATCTCGACGACATTCTGGTTTTCTCGAAGAACAAGGAAGATCATGCCAAGCACTTGCGTTTGGTTCTCGATAAGTTGAGGGAACACCAGTTCTACGCCAAGTTCTCCAAGTGCGAATTTTGGCTCAATGAGGTTCTTTATCTTGGTCATATCATCTCTGCCAAGGGCATTGCCGTGAATCCTGAGAAGGTGTCTGCAATTGTGAATTGGGAACCTCCTCAGAACGTGAAGCAACTCTGTAGCTTCCTCGGTCTCGCAAGCTATTGCCGAAGATTCGTTGAAAACTTTTCTAAGATCGCGAAGCCTCTCTCAAATCTTTTTTAGAAGCACATCAAGTACGTTTGGTCTCCGGAGTGTGACATTGCTTTCAACACTTTGAAAGAGAAATTGATCGCTGCTCCAGTTCTGACTCTGCCTGATGAATCCAAGCCGTACGAGGTCTTTTGTGATGCCTCTCTCCAAGGTCTTGGCGCAATATTGATGCAAGAGAAGAAAGTTGTTGCTTATACCTCTCGCCAGTTGAAGCCCAATGAGAAGAACTACCCCACTCATGATCTCGAGTTGGCGGCAGTTGTGCATGCTCTTTTGACTTGGAGACATCTCTTATTGGGAAGAAAAGTGGACATTTTCACTGATCACAAGAGTCTCAAGTACATCTTCAGTCAGCCTAATCTCAACCTCAGGCAAACTCGATGGGTCGAAATGATTCAAGAGTATAATCCGAGTATCGAGTATACTACAGGCAAGGCCAATGTGATTGCTGACGCATTGAGCAGAAAGTCTTACTGCAACAGTCTGATTCTCAAGCCTTATCAACCCGAGCTTTGTGAAGCTTTCCGCAAACTTAATCTGCAAGTTGTTCCTCAAGGTTTCCTCGCCAACCTTCAAGTCTCTCCTACCTTGGAAGACCAGATTCGCCAAGCCCAGCTTCTTGATGCTATGGTGAAAAAGGTGAAGATTGGGATTGCCAAGAGTCAACCCAAGTACAAGTGCTACCGCCTTGATGACAAGGACACTCTCTTCTTTGAGGATCGTATTGTTGTGCCCAAAGGTGACCTTCGTAAAGTGATCATGAACGAGGCTCACAATTCTCTTCTCTCCATCCACCCTGGGAGCACGAAGATGTATCAGGACCTCAAGCAGGCTTATTGGTGGACTCGAATGAAGCGCGAGATTGCTCAGTTCGTGAATGAATGTGATGTCTGCAGAAGAGTGAAGGCAGAACACCAAAGGCCAGCTGGTCTGCTCCAACCTCTTGCCATTCCAGAATGGAAGTTTGACCACATTGAAATGGACTTCGTGACTGGGGTTCCAAAGTCCAAGCGTGGCAATGATGCTATATTCGTTGTCATCGACAAACTCACCAAAGTGGCTCACTTTCTGCCTATCAAAGAGTCGATCACTGCAGCTCAATTGGCGGAACTCTATACCTCTCGAATTGTCTCTCTGCACGGTATTCCACAAGTGATCTCTTCAGACCGTGGCAGCATCTTTACCTCCAAGTTTTGGGATTCTTTTCAGAAGGCTATGGGCACCAACATCCGCTTCAGCATAGCTTTCCATCCTCAAACTAGCGGTCAAGTCGAGCGTGTCAACCAGATTCTTGAAGATATGCTCAGGGCTTGTGTGATCTCCTTCGGCATGAAGTGGGAGGATTGTCTTCCTTATGCTGAATTCTCCTACAACAACAGTTTTCAAGCAAGTTCGGGCAAGGCCCCATTTGAAATTCTGTATGGCAGGAAGTGCCGTACCCCTCTCAACTGGTCTGAAACCGGTGAACGTCAGCTTTTGGGAAATGACTTAATCACAGAGGCGGAGGAAATGTGCAAAGTCATTCGAGATAACCTCAAAGCAGCCCAATCCCGCCAGAAGAGCTACTACTATAGTAAGGACCGTGATTTGGCTTTTGAGATCGGAGATCATGTTTACCTCCGCGTCTCTCCTATGAAAGGTACTCGTCGCTTCGGTATCAAAGGGAAGCTTGCCCCTAGATACGTGGGACCTTTCAAGATTGTCAGCAAGAGAGGCGATCTCGCCTATCAACTCGAGCTTCCTTCAAACTTTGCAAATGTTCATGATGTGTTCCATGTCTCTCAGCTTCGAAAGTGCTTCAAGACTCCTGACCGCACCGTCAACTTCGAGGACATTGAGCTCCAAGAAGATCTCTCCTATCGTGAGCACCCAGTTGCTATTCTTGAAGAGACTGAACGCAAGACTCGCAACAAGTCAATCAAATTCCTCAAAGTCAAGTGGTCACACCATTCCGACCGTGAAGCTACCTGGGAACGCGAGGATCACCTCCGTTCTGAATACCCGGCGTTCTTTCAGTCCTAGATCTCGGGACGAGATCCTTTCATAGTGGTGGAGTGTTGTAACACCCCGGATATGACTTTCCCAATATGTACTCCAACTCTTGCCGTTTCCGGCGTTAAGTTATTTTATTTTCTCGGGTTCGGGTATTTGTCTCCGTGTGTTGTTGCCGTTGTCATGCATCTAATATCATGTCATCACGTGCATTGCATTTGCATACGTGTTCATCTCATGCATTCGAGCATTTTCCCCGTTGTCCGTTTTGCATTTCGGCGCTTCGTTCTCCTCCGGTGGCCATTTCTACCTTTCTTTCGTGTGTGGGGATTAAACATTTCCGGATTGGACCGAGACTTGCCAAGCGGCCTTGGTTTACTACCGATAGACCGCCTGTCAAGTTTCGTGCCATTTGGACTTCGTTTGATACTCCAACGGTTAACCGAGGGACCGAAAAGGCCTCGTGTGTGTTGCAGCCCAACACCCCTCCAATTTGGCCTAAAAACCCACCTAAACCTTCTCCATCATCTAGAGCGTTCGATCACGATCGCGTGGCCGAAAACCGCACCTCATTTGGACTCTCCTAGCTCCCTCTATGCCTATTTAAAGACCCCCCCATTCCAAATCCCAGGTCTCCTCCCCCGAAACCCTAAAAATCCCAGATCCGCCGCCGCCGGACACGTCCGCCCAGCCCCGCCGCCGCCACGTGGCGCGCTGTCATTCGCCGCCGCCTCCGC
>NC_041382.1:595183965-595235692 GCF_002162155.2 Triticum dicoccoides | reverse complement strand
TGCCGCACCCTCAAGCCCCGGCGCGGAGACCGCCGCCGTCCGTCGCCTCCTCCTCTCCCTCGGGTCCGGCCGGCGAGCCCCCTCCTCCGCGCCAAGTTCCGGCCGGCCACCTCAGCTTCCTCTCCGGCGAGCAACTCCGGTAACCTCGGGAAGCGTGCAGATCTGGATCTCGTCCGGTTGACTTTTTGCCCGAAACCCTAGTTCATGTGCCCATCTTCATCATGCTATAACTTTGCATTCGTAGCTCCGTTTTGGGCATATAGCATATCAGAATGTTCATCTCAGAGAGTACATCATTTCATTCCACTGCATCATTTTCATTTGAGTTCATCTTGATGCCCTAAATGCTGTTAGAAGAGGGCTACTTGAGATAATTGTCAGATCTGCTGCTCCATTTAGATATTTGTCATTTTTTGCCATGATTATTTTGTGCATGATATGCCCATGAGCTCTACATATGTTTTGTTAAGGGTTTTGCCATCTTTCCAGAGGTGCAACCCATGTATTTTTGTGATGTGTGTGGTGACTAGCACAAGCTTGCAAAGTGAAGCACTTGGTAATGCTGATTTCAGGGACTTAGCATTTCCACTAAGTCCTTGATCTGTTTATCTCATATGGCCATATGTTCATGTTGTTTCCTAGTGATCCGTGCCTCTTTTGAGGATGATCAGTAAGGATGTTTTGTTAATCTTGTAGTGCTCTATCCATCCATGTCTTTGTTTGCAATTATGGAGCACACTAGCTTGAGTCAATCGAGCTCTACTTTTGCTACTTCGTGAATCTGGGCAGATTGTCTACTTGTTAGCGATTTTGCCGATGATGTTGTAGTTGATCCGTGCATGCTATGCTATTGTTCTTGCCATGTCTAGCTTGCATTTTGTGTATTCTTGATGGGTGTATGCTTATCTTGTCATGACTTGCTCCGTAGCGAGTGCATCGAGCTCGTAAACATGCCTACTTGATATCTATTTTTAGCATGCTCCAGTTTTCACTAAGTCTGAGAACCGATTATGTTTTTGCCATGTTCACATGCTTGCAATTGTATTTTCTGATCCCTTTTGGCTCAAGGTCACTGAGGGACTTTTGTTAAGCTCTTTGAGTAGCTCCATGCCATGCTTTACTTTGCCATGTTCAGGTCCTGTAGCATGTATTTTTGTTGCTCCGAAGAGTGCTACCTGATCTGAAATTCCACACAAGTGTTAATTTCACTAAGTCTGAGATCTGTTTGCCATATGCATTTTTGCCATGCTTGTTTGAACCTGTTAATGGATGATTTGGCCGTAACTCAGTGCTAGACTTTTGTTAAGCATCTTGAATGCATCCCTGCCATGTATTTTGATGCCATGTTTGAGTGCTGTAGCATGTTCATCTCTTTGCATTTGGATGGCTACTTGTTGTAAATCGCAGACCGGTGTCATATTTGAATTGCTTGCCATTTCCAAACCGTAACTCCGATTCCGACGTTCTTTATATCGTTTTCAAGCGATTTCATCTCATCTTTCCAGTGGCATACTTGGATTTCTAAGTTGAGGCCAGGTTCATGAATCCTTTGTCAAATCTTGCACATGCATCCCGCATCGCATCCCGCATAGCATACCATCTTTGCATCATATTGTTTGAGTTGTGCACGTGGTTGATTGTGTCCTTGTTGCTTGTTTGTCTTATTTGGGTAGAGCCAGGAGACGAGTTCTCTAACTAGGAGCCCGTTGAGTTTGCTTTCGAGGATCCAGTCAACTCTGACAACTTTGCAGGCAAGATGATCATACCCTCGAAATCACTACTATCTTTGTTATGCTAGATTGCTCACTCTTTTGCTATGCCAATGCTACGATGCCTACCACTTGCTTTCAAGCCTCCCAAATTGCCATGTCAAACCTCTAACCCACCATGTCCTAGCAAACCGTTGATTGGCTATGTTACCGCTTTGCTCAGCCCCTCTTATAGCGTTGCTAGTTGCAGGTGAAGATTGGAGGCTGTTCCTTGTTGGAACATTTATTTTACTTGTTGGGATATCATTATATTATCTTGTTATCTTAATGCATCTATATACTTGGTAAAGGGTGGAAGGCTCGGCCTCTCGCCTAGTGTTTTGTTCCACTCTTGCCGCCCTAGTTTCCGTCATATCGGTGTTATGTTCCCGGATTTTGCGTTCCTTACGTGGTTGGGTTATAATGGGAACCCCTTGATAGTTCGCCTTGTTTAAAGCTTTTCCAGCAATGCCCAACCTTGGTTTTACCATTTGCCACCTAGCCTCTTTTTCCCTTGGGTTTCCGGAGCCCGAGGGTCATCTTATTTAAACCCCCCCGGGCCAGTGCTCCTCTGAGTGTTGGTCCACCTCGTCAGCCGCCGGTGGCCACCAGGGGCAACTCTGGGCTGGCCTACCGGAAGTTTGGACAATCTGAGTGTGCCCTGAGAACGAGATATGTGCAGCTCCTATCGGGATTTGTCGGCACATTCGGGCGGTGTTGTTGGTCTTGTTTTAACCTGTCGAAGTGTCTTGAAGAACCGCGGTACCGAGTCTGATCGGAACGTCTCGGGAGGAGGTCTATTCCTTCGTTGACCGTGAGAGCTTGTCATGGGCTAAGTTGGGACTCCCTGCAGGGATTTGAACTTTCGAAAGCTGTGCCCGCGGTTATGGGCAGATGGGAATTTGTTAATGTCCGGTTGTAGATAACTTGAACCTTAACTTAACTAAAATGAATCAACTGGGTGAGTTACCGTGATGGCCTCTTCTCGGCGGAGTCCGGGAAGTGGACACGGTGTTGCAGTAATGTTTGCCGCAGGTTGCTCTCTAGTTCTCGCTCGCGCTTTGCCTCCTCTTCTCGCTCTCTTTTGCGAACAGGATAGCCACCATATTTTGCTAGTCGCTTGCTGCAGCTCCACATATTTACCTTGCCTTACCTATAAGCTTAAATAGTCTTGATCGTGAGGGTGCGAGATTGCTGAGTCCCTGTGGCTCACAGATTACTATTACACCAGATGCAGGGCCTGATGATTCCGCTCCAGGTGACGCGCTCGAGCTCAAGTGGGAGTTCGACAAGGACTCTCAGCGATACTATGTTTCTTTTCCTGATGATCAGTAGTGGTGCCCTGTTGAGGGTGATCGGGACCGTGTCGCATGTTGGGTTATCTTTTATTTTGGCGCCGTAGTCGGGCCATGAGTGTTTGGATGATGTAATGTTATTTATGTACTTGATTGACGTGGCGAGTGTAAGCCAACTATGTTATCTCCCCTTTTATTATCTATGTTACATGGGATGTTGTGAAGATTGCCTAACTTGCGACATATGCCTTCAATGCGATTATGCCTCTAAGTGGTGCCTCAACACGTGGGAGATATAGTCGCATCGAGGGTGTTACAGTTCCGGTAACCCCTCCGGCACTCCAGTAAAATCCCGATTTCATCGTGAACTCTTCCGATGTACAAATGTAGGCTTCCAATATATCAATCTTTATGTCTCGACAATTTTGAGACTCCTCGTCATGTCCGTGATCATATTCGGGACTCCGAACTACCTTCGGTACATCAAAACATACAAACTCATAATACCGATCGTCACAGAACTTTAAGCGTGCGGACCCTATGGGTTCGAGAACTATGTAGACATGACCGAGACATGTCTCCGGTCAACAACCAATAGCGGAACATGGATGCTCATATTGGTTCCTACATATTCTACGAAGATCTTTATCGGTCAAACCGCATAACAACATACGTTGTTCCCTTTGTTATCGGTATGTTACTTGCCCGAGATTCGATCGTCGGTATCTCAATACCTAGCTCAATCTCGTTACCGACAAGTCTCTTTACTCATTCCGTAATGCATCATCCTGCAACTAACTCATTAGTCACATTGCTTGCAAGGCTTATAGTGATGTGCATTACCGAGAGGGCCCAGAGATACCTCTCCGACAATCGGAGTGACAAATCCTATTCTTGATCTATGTCAACTCCACGAACACCATCGAAGACACCTGTAGAGCACCTTTATAATCACTTAGTTACGTTGTAACATTTGGTAGCACACAAAGTGTTCCTCCGGTATTCGGGAGTTGCATAATCTCATAGTCATAGGAACATGTATGAGTCATGAAGAAAGCAATAGCAGTAAACTAAACGATCAAGTGCCAAGCTAACAGAATGGGTCAAGTCAATCACATCATTCTCCTAATGATGTGACCCCGTTGATCAAATGACAACTCATGTCTACGGCTAGGAAACTCAACCATCTTTGATCAACGAGCTAGTCAAGTAGAGGCATACTAGTGACACTTTGTTTGTGTATGTATTCACACATGTATTATGTTTCCGGTTAATACAATTCTAGCATGAATAATAAACATTTATCATGATATGAGGAAATAAATAATAACTTTATTATTGCCTCTAGGGCATATTTCCTTCACTGATGTAGGTCGTCACTTGCCTATATTTAGTCGCGTCGCCATAGCCCTGTGCTAGTCAACTGACACACTGGGCGTCAACAAGCGAAAACCGTTGGCAGGGCGTTAGTGTTGAGGGAACCGTTAACAGGTGGGAACCTTATTCTAGGGTAATCTCGGCCTTTGACGTTGGCAATGATGTGAGGGGACCCTTCCTCAAGTGTGATGGTCTTATCGGTGAGTGTCTCACAAAGATCTTCATCTTAAAGTGAAGTCTTAACTAAATCTGCATACCAACACATTGCCGGGAGGCGGTGTGAAGGTATGGACTGCTTCTGGATGTTGTAATCAACAAGAGTGTGGCCATCCTCGAGCTGCTTGCCTGCAGGGTTGAAACCACATCCTCTTTTGAGGTAGGTTTCTTCTATACTGGATCTTGACGAAGATCTACATGCCACCTTAGAAGGTGCATGGATGAGCGTCGACACTGCCCCGCCAAGAAACACTGCCACGACCCGCACTTGACGAGTCTGTGAGACCCTAATCTTCACGGGACCGATAGTAGTCCCCGGTCCTGTGATACGCTCCAACGTATCTATAAACTTTGATTGTTCCATGCTATTATATTATCTATTTTGGATGTTTTATATGCATTAATATGCTATTTTATATTATTTTTGGGACTAACCTATTAAACTAGAGCCTAGTGCCAGTTTATGTTTTTTCCTTGGTTTAGAGTTTCACAGAAAAGGAATACCAAACGGAATAAAATTTTCGCGATGATTTTTTTGGACCAGAAGACATCCAGAGGACTTGGAGTGCAAGTCAGAGAAGCCACGAGGCGACCACAAGGACGGAGGGCGCGCCCAGGGGGTAGGATGCGCCCCCACCCTTGTGGGCCCCTCGTGACTCCACCAATCTATTTCTTCCGCCTATATATTCTCATATATCCCATAACCAACAAAGAGAGACACAAAAACACTTTTCCACCACCGCAACCTTCTGTACCCGTGAGATCCCATCTAGGGGCCTTTTCCGGCGTCCCGACGGAGGGGGATTCGATCATGGAGGGCTTGTACATCAACACCATTGCCCTTCCGATGAAGCGTGGGTAGTTTACCACAGACCTACGGGTCCATAGCTAGTAGCTAGATGGCTTCTTCTTTCTCTTTGATTCTCACTACCATGTTCTCCTTGATGTTCTTGGAGATCTATTCGATGTAATACTTTTTTGCGGTGTGTTTGCCGAGATCCGATGAATTGTGGATTTATGATCAGCTTATCTATGAATATCATTTGAATCTTCTCTGAATTCTTATATGCATGATTTGATATCTTTGTAAGTATCTTAGAACTATCGATTTGGTTTGGCCAACTAGATTGGTTTTTCTTGCAATGAGAGAAGTGCTTAGCTTTGGGTTCAATCTAGCGGTGTCATTTCCCAGTGACAGTAGGGGCAGCAAGGCACTTATTGTATTGTTGCCATCGAGAATAAAAAGATGGGGTTTTCATCATATTGCTTGAGCTAATTCCTCTACATCATGTCATCTTACTAAATGCGTTACTCTGTTCTTTATGAACTTAATACTCTAGATGCAGGCAGGAGTCGGTCGATGTGTGGAGTAATAGTAGTAGATGAAGAATCATTTCGGTCTACTTGACACAAACGTGATGCCTATATTCATGATCATCGCCTTAGATATTTTCATAACTTTGCGATCTTCTATCAATTGCTCGGCAGTAATTTGTTCACCCACCGTAATCTTTTCTATCTTGAGAGAAGCCTCTAGTGAAACCTATGCCCCGGGTCTATTTTCCATCATATAAGTTTCCGATCTACTCTTTTTGCAATCTTTTACTTTCCGATCTATAAACCATAAATACCAAAAATATTTACTTTACTGTTTATCTATCTCTATCAGATCTCACTTTTGCAAGTAACCGTGAAGGGATTGACAACCCCTTTATCGCGTTGGGTGCATGTTGTTGATTGTTTGTGCAGGTATTCGCCTATTCGGTGACTGGTTCGTTGTCTCCTACTGGATTGATACCTTGGTTCCCAAACTAAGGGAAATATTTACTCTACTTTGCTGCATATCCCTTTTCTCTTCAAGGGAAAAACTAATGCAAGCTCAAGAAGTAGCATCCTGCACCCGAAAAGAGACTTCTCGGTTGCTGAGGGTTGGTCCACTCTGAACTGAGGTGCTGGCACTTGTCAGCTCTTCTCAGTGGTGCACGTGGAAAGCATTCTCCATGCAACGTCACAGTCGATTCATTTGTGTGCAGTAATAGCAATTGATTTGCATGAGTTCTTTGGAACGAAATGAGGTTGCCTCAATTCACGCAAGACAGTGAAGAGGCAAAATGACGCATTGAATGCAGAGCACAAGAGGGGGAAGGAGTGGCCTTGCCTGCTTGCTTATAAAAGCAAGGTAGGGTAGTTCCTCCCTCTCGCCTTCATATTTATGTCGTCTTGAGTTCATCTTGCAATTCGGTCTCCATGTGAGAGTAATTTGGTCGGTCAATGGGTTTAGGCAAGGCCTTGCAACCCCATGTATTTATGCATGGGATCATTGGAATGAGTTTGCGTAATTGACGTTATTTGTATATGTCTGATTGCAACAAAGTTTTCTGTTGTCTTCTTCTCATTTTAAGGCCCTGCAAGTACCCAGGATACCGTAGATTGATGAAGGAGGAAGTAAGAAATGAGGGTGCATAGAACATTATTCTGAACAATAGTGAGACAAAGGATTAGTACGGTAGCAAAAAGAATTTCTTTGGGGATAAATGAGGTGTTGTCATTAAATACCCAATGTTTTGTCTGAAGTAATTCCTAATAGTCGATGTAACCCCATGCGATGGTAAGGACCATTGGTTGGACAACCGACTCTTGATGTAGGTTGTGAACCAGTCATGACGTACTTCGGACACATTCTCCACTTCATCGCATTGTAAGCACATCTTGTATTCCGGAACTACGTTTATTATCAAGATGATAACCCAAGCACAAGTATAAGGTTGTGAGAGTAAGACCTCATACCCATGCCTATTTTCATATTAGTGTTTACATCAAAAAAGGTTGTTAAAGCTCCGATTTAAAAACTAGAATTTAATTTGATAACAATCACTTGTTTGACTCTTTGTCGTAATGCACATGCTCTTGTGGGTTCGATACCCAAGGTCACTCTTTTCGGAAAAGGTACAAGAACCTTCTACTATACAAAATTTATCTCAAAAGGCATCAACCATCTTTTTTTATTGTTCAAGTTCTTATTTCAATTTTTTGTTTTTGTGTTTGTTCTTATCTGCATTGGTTTTTCTAGTTGTGTTGTTACCGAAAACCCCCAAAAATTATCATGGCACAAAAACTTGGAGACTTTGTTGCTCCAAATGAGAACTTTATGTGCACCAATCGTACCACCTAATGTTGCTGCCAGAAAATTTTAAATTTAACCCCACTTAGTCCGCATGGTTCAACAAAACCAATTTGGAGGCTCTACATCAGTGGATGCCAACATGCTTTTACACACTTTTACTAAACTGTGCGATATGACACGTATCAAATACTATAAACCATACACTTTGAAGTTGTGTCTATTTCCTTTCTCCTTGAGAGAAAAAGCAAAAGAATGGCTTCTAGCTTTTCCTAGAGGAACTATAACTTCATGGACTTTATGTTGTAGCATGTTTTTATCTAAGCCAGGAAAAATTATGCAATTTTGATCTCAGACCACATGTTTTAAGTAGGAAGACCATGAGCCACTAGTGCTTGCATGGGACAGTATGAAGGAGGCTATAAGAAATTGTCCCAACCACGGGATGCCGGAATGGTTGATTCTTCATGTTTTATAATGCTCTTAATCTCATGTAAAAACATGCTTGATACAGTTGCAGGAGAAATCATTATGGAAAGATCGATCATGGAGGCCAAGAAAAGATGATATGCAAGAGAACCATGCCTAATGGCATGTGGAGTGGTGTACCACAAGAAAGGTTAATTCTATCCGAAGAGAAAAAAAATAAGATCTCGTCGCTCATATCAATGAATTAATCGACACCATAAGAGGTAAATGTGAATTCCATTGCCGATGTTAACAATGTTAACTTTATTGTTCGCAACAACTACAATCCTAATTGAAAAAAATCAACTGTATGCTCCAAAGCCCTCGTATCCAACTAATAATGAAGCACCTAATAATTTTAATGGAACGAACAACAGTAGTAGAAGTACTTTTGATGAAACTCTTAAAACACTTACAACTGCTTAAACTGAGTAGATTTTTTTACTGAAATATTAAAGAACCACGATGGCTTACTCAATCAAATGGTCGATAAGATTGCCGGACTCACTAATAATGTGCATGCTATAGAAGAAAGAACTCGTAGCATGGAAGAACACGTCGCTAAAAATGCAGAGAGCCAAACACAAGTTTGCTGGAAAGCTGAAACCTAATCCGGTTGAGAGTGTCAAGATGATGAGAAGTAGCGAAGAATCTTTAGAGGAACTCGATAGAACCATATAGCAGAACCTTCACATTCTGTTGCAAACTTCAGGAAGATGTTGACTCTCAAGCATCTACAACCCGAGGTATCAAATGACAACACATATAAACGCTTTGTTGATCAGGCTGCACATAAGGTGCGTGAATTGGATGCAATAAAAAGCTACTCCCTCCTTCTCAAAATAAGTGTCTCATCTTTGTACTAATTTTAGTATGAAATTGTACTAAGATCGAGACACTTATTTTGGGACGGAGGGAGTATGTGGTAAGCTTCAAGCCAAACAAGAGGATATATTTGAGCCAACTAGTAAAACTTAGATTGGGTTGGATAAGTTCAATGCTTTATATGACCTAGGTGCTAGTGTTTCTGCATTCCCCATATCCGTTTATGATCACAATCTTAGTCCATTTGTTACTAGTGAAATTAATGGCCAATTTTACCTTTACACAAGCAGTAGGGATTAAGCATGGTGTACTAATTCAAATTAATGATTGCCCTGTCATCTTCTATATTTAAATAGGAGCCCCCAATAGCTGATTTTCTTGACCTCTTACGCAGCCACATTATTATTAGCCACTGGATCACCTATAAGGCTAGTTATAGTGGAAGTAACTTAGCTAGTAACATAGCGTACTTTAAGAAAATTATGCTTATGTGGTAAGTAATTAATAAGAGGTGGTAACATAATACTCTCTCCGTCCGGGCTTATTAGACCCATCAGCAAATAAACCCTGTCCGCTTTTATTAGACCCCATTGGCGACCGTGTAAACTTCCTCCCTCGATTTAATTGATGAGCTGTAATATTGCTATACCTGCACGCGCGTGAGCATGCATGCATGCGCACCATTGGTGGAGGGCTGGTGGGTTCCGTGTTGCATGCATAGTCAGCAGTAATTTACATGCCAAACGAGGCGTTAACTAGCAGCATGAGGAGTTAATGCCTTGAAAAACGTCGACAATTACTAGCTGCCTTGGTCCTGCTGATTTGATCTTTGGGCCTAATAAACCCGGACGAAGGTAGTACTTCCTCCGGTCCTTTTTACTCTGCATATTAGGTTTATCTAAAGTCAACTTCATCCAACTTTGACCAAGTTTATACAAAAAATTATTAACATTCACATAACAACACATTTATTATTAGATCAATCTCGGAATATATTTTCATACTATATTTATTACATGTTATAGATATTAATATTTTTTAATATAAATTAGGTCAAACTTAGTAAACTTTGACTTCAGTCAAAGCTAATGTGCGGAGTAAAAAAGACTGGAGGCGTTATGTTACTGTAACATAACGCTTTTTAAGACAAGATGAGTCTACGAGCTAATAAATGAAGTCATCTATAATACTATTAATATGTTACTTTGCATTATGAAGGTGATAACTTAGACTAATGATGCATGACACTAGTCTAAGTTACTCCCCACTATGACCAGCCTGAATGCAATCCCTTGTTGTTCGTGCGCTAAACTCTCGCTGCGTGTATCAACTTCCAGCGCTTTTTTTTTTTTGAGGAAATCAACTTCCAGCGCTTGGGATGTATAGTACTACGAACTACTACAAAGCTACCTAATGTGTGCACGTGGGCTGCCCGCGCCAAATACGCGGGCTGTGTAGCTCGTGGGGCTGTATCATTGGTGTCAATGGACGCAGGTCGCTCACGCCTCGGAGCGCCTACAGCAGCTTCTGGTGGGCCGGCTCACGAATGTGCATGCAGTAAAAATTGTATTATTGCGCGGAAAAACATTTAAGGCTAGTAAAAATAGTTCACTAAAAATGGGACAAAAGTTCATTGATTTTGAAAACAAACTCTCAACAAATTTGAGAAAAAACGTCATCGATTTGAAAAAAGTTCGCGCATTTAAGAAAAGAAAAAACAAAACAAGTCGACGAGGGAATAAACCATGAAGAAGAAGAAAGAAAAAACAGAAAAGAAAAATAGAAAAAAGAAAAAAAGGAAAAAAAGAGAAGCAAGGAGTGAAAGAGAGAAAGAGTTGAAGCTTAGCAGACCTTCTTGGCGCGGTGGTTGTACGAACGAAGCTCCACGAGTGAGGTAGTCGATTCAATTCTCAGTGAGAGCGCCCGTTTTTTCTATCAAAATACACAGTAATGGGCCGGCCCACCGCGGGGCGCTGCAGGCGCCCGTTTGTAAATTTACCTATGACAGAGGAATCACTGCCATCTTCTCCATTGAGATGACGGTGAAAAAAAATCTTCTCCATTGAGATCTCAATCGCCGCCGCAATCTCTTTCGCTGCTGCCGAGCATCTTCCAAACACAAATGCTCATGAAACCGCAAGATTCATCGCCCCTCATTACCTCACCCTCCGTTACGCGAAGAAAAAGCGAGATTAAGGCCGTGTTCGGCAGCCCTCCGCTCCACGGCTCTGCTCTTGGAGCGGCCAGAGCGGAGCGGCGTGCAGTGCATTTTTCCGAAGTTGGAAAATTGACGCTCCGTCCGCTCCCGTATTATACGGAGATGGAGAGCTGCCGAACAAGGCCTAAACTACGCACCCACCACCTTCGCGTCTACAGAACCTGTATGTGCTACCATCCTCCTGTACCGTCGGTTGTCTGCCTCTTGTCCAATGCTACTCCGAGCACGGGTCGGGGCGCGGTTCCGTTGCCAAGCACCCACATCATCAAGGAAGGCACATCGTTGCTCTGCTTCGGACCGCTTCCCTCACGCCAGCCGGTCTACCTCGACTCGCCTTCGGTGCCTCTCTGATTGTGGGAAGATAGGACGGGCGTTCCGGTGCTGCACACCCATAATCCCAGATCGCCGAAGAAGGCACAACCGCTGAGGTCTCCGCGCGACGTTGCTATACTCCTGCGGTCGCCATCCACAGTGATGAGAGGCAGGGAATCCGTCTCAATCAACAAAGAGGACTTCCAAAGGGACTGGACTCGGCCTTTGGGGCTAAGCGCATCAGATTATCAGGTGAGCACCTCCGCTCTTAATTCTATTTTTTTTTAAATCCGTGTGGTCGGTCATTATGATTTTGGCTTTCCTGTCACTTTCCAGTCCCTATTTCGCAGTCCGCAACACTCTCGGGTCCAGGCTATCAGCTCCATGTGCTCCCACATAGACTTCATGGAGATGCTCTGTTCACTTAGACACAAGGTAACATATATCACTCTAGATTATATAATGTGATTTTTGATTTATTGTTTCCCATTTGTCTCACACAATTGTTAGATTACCTATATATGTCTCTGAATTTCTGATGCCTTTTCAGATATGGAGATGCCCGTTCACTTGGACAAGAGGCAATATATCTCATTTTAGATTATACAGTGTGATTTTGAAAGAAAAAAAATCATTTGTTTTACATAAGTGCTTGATTGCTAACATGTGTCTCCTGAATTTGTCATTCCTTCTAAGCACTAGTATTGATGTCTAATGACACCATTCCTATCAAGGGGTTGCCAAAAAAGCAAGTACGTTGTGTTATACTCTCTCTGTAAACTAATATAAAAGTGTTTAAATTACTAAAGTAGTGATCTAAAAACTCTTATATTAGTTTACGGAGGGAGTACATGTCTTGATAATGCCTCTTTTCTTGCACCTGGATATAATTGATTTTGGTGGTAGTCTGAATTTTGTTACACCCCAATTAAGCTTTCACTTTACCATCTTGTTGCAGCTTATGATACGTTGTACCCATTGAGGTGCAGCCCCTTTTCCTACAAATTTGGAATTATGTTGGCTCTGAGAGTAATTACTATAAAGGTTTGCAGTTTGTTCCGTCAAACAGGGTACTGTACAAGTGTTCTTCCCAATAAGTCATCATTATATAATACTCCTCTTCCCAATATATAGAACCAACAAAATTTAATATATGCTATTTTTCTTTGCTTTCTAACTGGCTCATGCAATGAACCGAGGGGACGAAAATACATTACTTTGGTACAGTACGTATGTGTGCTTCCATGCTCTGTTAATAGTTTATATTATTGTTAATTGTCCTATTAGTATAAAGTTTGTAGTTTTCTCCATCCAACGGGTCACTGTACTAGTGTTCTTCCCAATAGTTCATTATAAATAACTAAAACTTTAAGCCATCGATTAATATGCATTTGCGGATATTATGATAGATATAGAAGCATCAAAATTGAATATATGCTATTCTTTACTTATGAAGTGGCTCATGAAATGAACCGAGGTAGCAAAATACATTACTTGCACAATACATATATGTGCAACAATTTTTCTGATAATAGTGAGAAATAGTATTGTTAATTGCCCTAACTATTCCTGATTTTGCATTTGTCGACACATTTTCCCTGCATGTTGCACCAGGAATGCTAGGGGTCTGGACTAATTGTACCTCACATTTCTTATACATCCTTTGTATCTAAGACCTATGTATGAGATTCATTATTTTGTGTCCACATCAAAGGCTTCTGGAAAATGTTTTTCTTTATATTTCCATGTTGCTCAATATTCTATAATTGTTTTGTCTCTAATTCCATAAATACATATCTCCGCATTTCTGTCCTGCAGCAATGCACGGGATATCATCTGGTTATTGATATGCCTGAGCATCCCATTGCACCAATCCTACCAGGTAGGTTGTTCTTAAGGACTATTAAAGATGCCATTAACATTTTTGTAGGAAATGTGAGATTTGATATTCCATCAAATGATCCTTTTATTAAACACTTCCCCGGGAAAAATAAGATGAAGATATACATAGGAGACGATATCACTCTAAGTGTCCACCTTGTCGGCGTCGAGGTGCACCGGGGATGGCGCTGGAGCGTGGTGACGATGGTGGTGGACCGGCGATGGTGCTGGGGTGTGGTGATGGTGATGGATCGACAACGGCGCCTGGGCGTGGTGATGGTGATGGATCGGCGACGGCGCCGGAGCGTGGTGATGATGGTGGTGGATCGGCGACGACGCCGGAGCATGGTGATGATGTCGGTGGATCGGCGACGGCACTGGAGCATGGTGATGATGGTGGTGGGTCGGCGATGGTGCCGGAGCATGGTGATGATGGTGGTGGCTCGGCGATGGCGCCGGAGCTTTGTGATGATGGTGGTGGCTTGGTGATGGGGCCGGAGCATGGTGATGATGGCTGTGCCGCCCGTGGGCGGGAGCAGGCGCCGACGCTGGAGCGTGATGGTGATGAGGGCTTGGCGCTGGGGCAAAATGGCCATGATGGTGAGTGGGGCTCGGTGCTTGAGTCGGCGCGTGGTGGTGGTCCTCGTGAGCCGAGGAGAGTAGGGCTAGCGGGGCCAACAATAGAGCCATCACTACGATGGTTGGCTAGAGAGGAGTCGCCATGGTAAGAAGCTTTGGGAGTGGTGGTGGTGGTGGTGGTGGTATTGTTGCTGTGGTTGTGACAGTCGGGGAGCGCATTTATATATAGTGTCGAGCATGTGTATTTGGAAGAGGGGAGTGGGTGGTAAGTATTCAATATCACACATTAATGCTTACTATAAAAATGCGATTTCGATTGATCCGTTCCTGATCATCGAAATCACTACATAGGAAGGAAATAAATTGATGCCATTTATTCGTATAGCTGGTAGCATTACATGATGAACATATGGACATATCACTGTTACCTGTCGAATATCATGTGAGCATTGAGTATATATACGATATTAATATTGTTGCCCATGGAAAATCTTGACCATTTATTAGAAAAAACATAATTATGACATGATTAATATTATACACATCAACCTAAAAAAAAAGAAAAAACAAATATATGGTGCTTACAGCACACAGGTGATGGCCAAGGCCCAAGGGGCCATCTGATCCGGCAAGATGCTGTCTAGAGCCAGCCCAAATCTGTTGCACACTGGATCAACCGACGGCTCTAGGCATGCCATGCGATGAGCCCAAAAAAACTCATTTAGGGTGATGGTAAAATTGTTGGATTAACTAACGATGTGCATGATTTAGAAGAAAGAACTCGGTAGCATGGAGGCACACGTTGAACAAATATTGATTTTAGCTAAGTTTGGCAGAAAGGCAGAACCTAATCTGGTTGAGACTGTCCAGATGATGGATATGTGAGTCATCAAACGTTTTTTTGTTGTTGCAAAAACACCCCCATCGTGTCAACCTGCTCTAGTGATAGGGGGTTATCCATTCACACCGTCACGATCTCCAGTACTCTTGTGCTTGTTGTCTCGTCGCTGCCTGATGTCCTACCAGCGAAGTCTGGGCGGGGCTGGGGATGCCTGCGGTGGGGCATTTCCCTGCGATGCCATCCCTCTCTCATGTTCTCGTTCCCGTCTATGGCTGTGGCCTGCGGGCATCACCAGTTGGATCTGCGGGGACTACAATGGTGGGGCCATGGTGCTCTCTAGCAGGCAGGTGGCGGGGGTCGATGGTGATAGATGAATAAAACTATTGCTTGTATTATGTTTAGTACAGGGTACATGGCTATATATAATATTAGTACAAACCAACTTAGACTTGGTATTACAAACCGACTTGGACTAGGAAACTTGTGATCCAAGAAATAGTCCAACATCCCCCCCGCAGTTTCAACGGGGGGCTCGATGACGTTGAGACTGGAACGTATGTCTTGAAATGGCTTAGTAGCAAGTCATTTGGTGAAGATGTAAGCAAATTGAGCCATAGTAGGAACATGGAGCACCCGAATTTGTCCAAGAGCCACCTTCTCTCGAACAAAATGAATATCAATTTCAATGTGTTTGGTTTGGCGATGCTGAACAGGATTCCCATACATGTAAATAGCTAAAATATCATCACATTATACAATAGTAGCCTGCTCAATCGGTCGATGCAGTTCAGAGAGCAACTGACAAACCAAAATAGTATCAGTGACAGCATGTGCCACAGCACGGTACTCAGCTTCAGCGGACGAGCGGGAGACCGTAACCTGTCTTTTCGAGGACCAAGAAATCAAATTGTTACTGAGAAAAACACAAAAACCGGTTGCGGATCGTTGAGTATCTGGACAACCAGCCCAGTCTGCATCAGAGTATGCGGTGAGAGAATGAGGAGTGGACTTATTAATGTGAAGACCATGATCAAGAGTACCTTTTAAATACGTAAGAACACATTTGACATGATTAAAATGCGGAAGCCATGGATCATGCATATGAAGACATGCTTGTTGAACAACAAAGGGAATTTCAGGACGAGTGATAATGAGATATTGGAGAGCGCCGGTTAGACTACGGTGCAGAGTAGGATCATGGAAAGGTTCAGCATCAGCTGATAATTTGAAACTGGTATCAACATGGGTGCGAGAGGACCGGCAGTCAAGCATACCGACAAGATTAAGAAGATCAAGAGTATACTGACGTTGGGAAATAAAAAAGGCTAGAAGAATCATGAAGAACCGTAACGCCCAATAAGTGATGAAGAGTACCATGATCAGTCATAGAGAATTCAAAATGAAGAAGGGTAATAATGTGATCTAAAAAGGTTTGAGAAGATGCGGAGAGAATGATGTCATCTACATAAAGAAGGAGGTAGGCAGTTTCAAAATTGTGGTGGTACACAAAGAGAGAAGTGTCATAAAGTGAAGAAGTGAAACCTATCGTTTGGATGAAAGAAGAGAAACGTTGAAACCAGGTTCGTGGAGCTTGTTTGAGACCATAAAGAGATTTTTGAAGAAGACATACATGATTTGGATAGGAAGGATTTTCAAAACCCAGAGGTTGCTTACAATAGACGGTCTCTTGAAGAGAACCATGAAGGAAAGCATTTTTTACATCTAGTTGATGGATGGGCCATGCGGAGGAAACAACGATGCTAAGGGCGGTATGAATGGTGCTGAGCTTGACAACATGAGAGAATGTTTCATCATAATCAATGTCATGTCATTGAGAGTAACCGCGATAGACCCAACGGGCTTTATAGCGGGAGAGGCTCCCGTCAGAGTGGAATTTTTGGCGAAAGACCCATTTGCCAGAAACGATATTTGTATTGGAAGGGCGAGGAACTAACTGCCAAGTATTGTTTTCAATTAAAGCATAGTATTCTTGTTGCATGGCAGCAGCCCAATTCGGATCAAGAAGAGTAGTTTTGTAAGTTCTGGGAATGGAAGAGAGAGATGTGGTAGCATGTAGGTTGAGGCGATCTGTGGGTTGACGAAAACCTGATTTGGCGCAAGTATGCATGCCATGATCATTGATAGGGGTGACAGTAGGAACAACTTTAGCTGGTAGGATGGAAACATGGGTTTCTGGTGTAGGAGAAGATGCAGATGATGGGTGGGGTGGTGGCGGGTTGGGTGGTGTTGGGATGTGTGGTTGTGGGTTGGGTGTTGGTATGTGTGGTTGCGGGTTGGGTGGTGGTGAGTTGTTTGGTTGCGGGTTGGGTGGTGTCGGGGTGTTTGATGGCGGGTTGGGTGGTGCTGCCGTGACAATAGGTGCGACAGGTTGGGCTGCTGTGGCAGGAGTGTAGAGGTAATATGTTCGGCGAATGTAACATGGCGAGACACGTGTACCCTTCTGTAACGCCCCGAGACCGATGCGCCAGGTGTCTCCCAGTTGTTCGCTGTTGTTGCCTTGTCTTTCGCTTGCGTGCTGCATCTTGCCATGTCATCATCCACATTGCAACATCATGTTTTCATAACTTGCATCCGTCCGGGTTCCCCAGTTCTCTCCGTTGTCCGTTCTGAGCCCAGACACACTTGCACACGCCCGCGGCACCTCTGAAATATTATTTTATAAGTGGCCGAAAAATGTTCTTGGAATTGGTTGAAAGTTGGCATGCAGTGTTGTTATGTTGTCAGTAGGCCGCCTGCCAAATTTCATCGCATTCGGAGTTCATTTGATAGCCCAACCGTTAAACATATAGCGGCATTATAGCCGGTCATACGTCGGACGTTTCCGGTATCCGGAAACATGTGCCAGGCTTTCCCTCTCTTTCCTCCCTAGACCATCTACACAGTCCGCTACCAACCACCATGCCCCGAAACCCCTCTTTGCACGGTGCATCGAACCCCTCGAGTGCGCGTCCGAAAGTTGTCCCGAACCCGACCCGGACAGTCGTCACCGTTGGATCCGGATCATCCCTAAACATCTCTAAAATATCGTTGTTTTATTATTTGAACTCCCTACCTATTTTTTCTTTTCTTGACCCTCAGATTACGATCGGAGAAACTACATCACCCCTAATCTCAAACCCACATGCCATATATATATAACAGTCTAACCCTAGACTTTAGGCAGTCTGTCCCATCCATCAAATCCTCCTCCGCCCCCGCCACTGTCTTTCTCCCACCTCGGGATCCATCTCCACCCAATCGCCATCTTCCTCGTGTTCTCCCCGATCCAAAAACCACTGAGACAAACCACGCCGAACCATATCGAACCCCCACCAAATCCCACGCGTAGCAGCAAGCCACAACACCTCCCCTCGTTTTCATCCCGAGACCAACCGGTGGTCGAGGAGCCAGCGTGCCCGAGCTTCCTCGCCTGAGTTCAGGGAGCACGAGGCCCTTGTCACCGCGCCGCCCGGCGAGCCTGCCAGCCAGCGACCTCGACCTCAGGCCGGCCCCGTCGCACCACCTCTCCCTTCCCTTCCTCCTCCGGTTCTTCTTCCTCTCACTCACCTCGCTTGTCTCTCTCTCTCTCTCGCAGGTGGAGTCCATGGCGCCCCCGCCCGGACCTCCACCATCGCTGCCGCCTCCGACCACCATTCATCGAGCTCCTCGCCTGATCCATCTAGCGCCGCGCCGTTCTGCTCCGTTCACAGCGGCCTCCACCTCGCCTGCCCATTGAAGCTCCAAGCCCCGCCGCTGCTGCTTCCGCTTCGCCTGTCTCGCTCCCAAGTCCCTCGTGGCTCCGTCAGAAGCTACTCCTCGCCGGCCTTCCCTGCACGTACGCCACCGCAAGTTCCATCGCCGCTCCGCGCCAAGTCCCTAGCCTTGCCGCCCCTTCGCCCGTCGTCGGAGCTCTGTTCCAGCACCGCGCTGCTCCTCTGTTTCGTTCGAGCAGCAACGAGCAGGTCCGCTCGCGTTGACCAAGCGAAGCAAGCGCCAGGCCCAACCTGCTTCTTTGCCATGGCCCAGCCGCACCTCATCCATCCATCGACCGGGCCGAGGCCCAGATCTGCCAGGTCCCTGGAGCCCTATGTGAGCAGCTAGTTCCACCAGATTCGGCCCAGGACATATTTTTTTCCTGTTCTGCGATTTGTCCTTTTATCTAGAGTTTCCAGTTTTGCAGAAAACCCCCTGAGCTTCATGCATATAATAACTTAAAAACCATGCATAATTTGTAACATTATATATGTAAAATGACTAAAGTTTTGTCTAGTTTCATAATATCCAACTTTCATGCATGTTTAAAATGTTGTTTGGTGAAATTTGCTCCTATGCCATGCTAAAATGCTTTATTCATAACTTAATAACCATAGCTCCAAATTTAATAAACTTTATATGTAAAGAAAAATGCCTAGTTTAACATGGTGCATTTGTCTTGCATGTTTAACAACTCTAAAATTGTGTTTAGGGCAGAACAATACCAAATTCATAATATGTACATGGGGATTTTCCGGAATTGTTGTTTGTTGTTCCGGCCTCATTTAAACTTGCCTAGATAGGTAGTTTTCATATGCTTCACCTCTTGCCATGTGAATCAACATTTAATATTGATGGGTACCTAAACGAGAGAGAACTAAATAAGTCACGTGGTGTTTCATCAATATGCAACGGAGTTGCATATTGAGCTCCACTTAATTTGTAGGATTGTTTGTGCATTTTGCCATGCCATGCCTCTTAAACCGGACATGCATCATACTTGGTTGTCCATCATGCCATGTTTATGTGATGGTTGTTTACCATGTTGTTTGCTTCTTTCCGGTGTTGCTTCTTCGGGTTAGTTCCGATAACGTCGCGTTGTGAGGATTCGTTCGAATTCATCCGTTTGTCTTCTTCATGGACTTGTTCTTCTTCCTTACGGGATTTCAGGCAAGATGGCAATACCCTTGAAATCACTTCTATCTTTGCTTGCTAGTTGTTCGCTCTATCGCTATCTCGCGCTACCTACCACTTGTTATATCATGCCTCCCATATTGCCATGTCAAGCCTCTAACCCACCTTTCCTAGCAAACCGTTGTTTGGCTATGTTGCCGCTTTTGCTCAGCCCCTCTTATAACGTTGCTAGTTGCAGGTGAAGTTGAAGTTTGTTCCATGTTGGAACATGGATATGTTGGGATATCAGAATATTTATTATTTTACTTTAATGCACCTATATACTTGGTAAAGGGTGGAAGGCTCGGCCTTATGCCTGGTGTTTTGTTCCACTCTTGCCGCCCTAGTTTCCGTCATACCGGTGTTATGTTCCTTGATTTTGCGTCTCTTACGCGGTTGGGTGTTATGGGAACCCCTTGACAGTTTGCTTTGAATAAAACTCCTCCAGCAAGGCCCAACCTTGGTTTTACATTTGCCTAACAACCTATTACCCTTCCCTTGGGTCGGCCAACCCGAGGGTCACAACCTATTACCCTTCCCTTGGGTCGGCCAACCCGAGGGTCATCTTTAATTAACCCCCCCCCCCCCGGGCCAGTGCTTCTCTAAGTGTTGGTCCGAACCGAGTAGACCGCGGGGCCACCTCGAGGAAACTTGAGGTTTGGTTTTACTCGTAGGATGTCTCATTCGGTGTTGCCCTGAGAACGAGATATGTGCAGCTCCTATCGGGATTGTCGGCACATCGGGCGGTCTTGCTGGTCTTGTTTTACCATTGTCGAAATGTCTTGTAACCGGGATTCCGAGGCTGATTGGGTCTTCCTAGGAGAAGGAACATCCTTCATTAACCGTGAGAGCTTGTGATGGGCTAAGTTGGGACACCTCTGCAGGGTTTGAACTTTCGAAAGCCGTGCCCGCGGTTATGTGGCAGATAGGAATTTGTTAATGTCCGGTTGTAGATAACTTGACACTTAACTTAATTAAAATGCATCAACCGCGTGTGTAGCCGTGATGGTCTCTTCTCGGCGGAGTCCGGGAAGTGAACACGGTTCTTGTTTTATGCTTGGACGTAAGTAGTTTCAGGATCACTTCTTGATCACTTCTAGTTTCACGACCGTTGCATTGCTTCTCTTCTTGCTCTTATTTGTGTAAGTTAGCCACCATACATGCTTAGTGCTTGCTGCAGCTCCACCTCACTACCCTTTCCTACCCATAAGCTTAAATAGTCTTGATCTCGCGGGTGTGAGATTGCTGAGTCCTCGTGACTCACAGATACTTCCAAACAGTTGCAGATGCCGATGATACCAGTACAGGTGACACAACCCAGCTCAAGTGGGAGCTCGATGAAGATCTTGATCGTCGTTTTGTTTCATTTTCCTGTTGATCAGTAGTAGAGCCTAGTTGGGACGATTGGGGATCTAGCATTTGGGGTTATCTTCTTTTATTTTGGTTCAGTAGTCGGACCTTGATTGTATTATGGATGATGTATGTTTAACTTGTTATTTGTGTGAAGTGGCGATTGTAAGGCAACTCTTTATCCCTTTCTTATTCAGTACATGGGATTGTGTGAAGATTACCCCTCTTGCGACAAACTTACCATGTGGCTATGCCTCTAAGTCGTGCCCCGACACGTGGGAGATATAGCCGCATTGTGGGTGTTACACCGTCCAGTGTGTAAGTTAAGGCAGCGGTAACCTTTGTGTTCGTCGGAAAAACAAAGAAGGAAACATGGGATAGATTGTGGAGGAAGTTTGTTTTCAGAGGTGGCATAGGCATTTGGAAAGGAAAGACATCCAAAAACACAAACCTCAGAGTAATTGGGATGGCAAAGGAAAAGAGAGTAATAGGGAGTGATATTTGGATTGGTTCTGGAGGGGTGAATATTGAGAAGAAAGGTGGTCGTGCAGAGAGCTTCTGCCCGGAATTTTGATGGCATGGAGGACTGAAAGAGAAGTGCACGAACAATGTCATTGATGTGCGAAGAGAATGCTTGGCTTTACCTTCTAAGGAGAAGTGTAGGGACAAGAGAATCGAAGAAGGATGCCATGTTTTAAAAAGAAGGTACAATTTTGAATGTTGTCAAACTCACGGCCATTGTCACACTGAATGAAACGAATAGGCAGGAAGAAGGGGATAGAAACATAACGCTAAAAATGTAGAAAAAGAGGGTAAACATCGGATTTGTTGCGGAGAGGAAAGGTCCATACAAAGTGAGTAAAATCGTCTAGCATGACAAGATAGTATTTAAAACCAGAAATACCTACAATGGGTGATGTCCATAAATCACAATGTATTGATTCAAAAGGATAAGTACTAGAATAGCTAGATGAGCTAAAGGGAAGATACGCATGTTTGCCTAACTGACAAGACTCGCAAAACAAAGAATTGTGGGAATCACGATTACATGGTATGGAAAATTCACTAAGCATAGATGCTAAAACAACATGGTTGGGATGACCCAGACGACGATGCCAAAGGTCGACAGAGGCCACCATGGATGTAGGAGGAGCGGCGGTAGGGACACCATGAAGAGAGTAGAGTTCAACAGAGCTATTAAAGTGGGCGATCTCGGCCTTGGTCTGGTAATCCTTGATAGACAATCCAAAAGGGTCAAACTCAACAGAAACTAGATTGTGGGAGAGGGAAGTTGAGCCTAGCCTACACAGTATATCAAAATAGATGAACCATCACCAAGAGTAATGCAAAGAAACGGAGAAGGAGTGCAAGAATAGAAGAATTTACTTGATGCAGACATATGACTAGAGGCACCAGAATCAAAAATCCAATCCATACATGAGTTTCCTTGGGCAGCAAAGTTGTTCATGGCTTGGAGAAAGGAAACTTGATCCTAGCTCGGTGGTGTAGGTGAGGTTGGTGTGGGCAGCAGCGCCAGTAGATATGCCGATGAAGGCAGGAGAGTCGACGAGGGCATGTAGTAGAGACTTTCGTCAGCAGGAGAGGGTGAGGGAGCACCGTAAGGAGCATACGATGGACCACATTATATGCGTTCGCCGGCTGTCGAGGGGTAAGCAACGTAGGGGCACTAGTATGCGGACGAAGGCCGGGTTGCCAAGGACCGGTGTAGGCGGGTGGAGTGCCAAGGGGGGACGGGGCAGACCAGGGCATAGGCCATGCCTGGACAAGCCCGGTCCATGGATCATGCGGAGGACTCCAGGATGGAGCCGCAGGGTTTGAAGGCGGCGGTGTCTAAGGAGGCGCCGAGCGCGTTGAGGGCGGCCCGTAGATGGGGTTTTTGCCACGGTAGTTGGGACTAGGGCGCCAGCCTGGATGTGGCTGCTGAAGGAAATATGCCCTAGAGGCAACAATAAAGTTATTATTTATTTCCTTATATCATGATAAATGTTTATTATTCATGCTAGAATTGTATTATCCGGAAACATAATACTTGTGTGAATACATAGACAAACTAAACGTCACTAGTGTGCCTCTACTTGACTAGCTCGTTAATCGAAGATGGTTATGTTTCCTAACCATAGACATGTGTTGTCATTTGATTAACGGGATCACATCATTAGGAGAATGATGTGATTGACATGACCCATTCCATTAGCTTAGCACCCGATCGTTTAGTATGTTGCTATTGCTTTCTTCATGACTTATACATGTTCCTATGACTATGAGATTATGCAACTCCCGTTTGCCGGAGGAACACTTTGTGTGCTACCAAACATCACAACATAACTGGTGATTATAAAGGAGCTCTATAGGTGTCTCCAAAGGTACATGTTGGGTTGGCGTATTTCGAGATTAGGATTTGTCACTCCGATTGTCGGAGAGGTATCTCTGGGCCCTCTCGGTAATGCACATCACATAAGCCTTGCAAGCATTGCAACTAATGAGTTAGTTGCGAGATGATGTATTACGAAACGAGTAAAGAGACTTGCCGGTAACGAGATTGAACAAGGTATTGAGATACTGACGATCGAATCTCGGGCAAGTAACATACCGATGACAAAGGGAACAACGTATGTTGTTATGCGGTCTGACCGATAAACATCTTCGTAGAATATGTAGGAGCCAATATGAGCATCCAGGTTCCGCTATTGGTTATTGACCGGAGACGTGTCTCGGTCATGTCTACATTGTTCTCGAACCCGTAGGGTCCGCACGCTTAATGTTACGATGACATTTTCTTTATGACTTTATATATTTTGATGTACCGAAGTTTGTTCGGAGTCTCGGATGTGATCACGGACATGACGAGGAGTCTCAAAATGGTCGAGACATAAAGATTGATATATTGGAAGCCTATGTTTGGACATCGGAAGTGTTCCGGGTGAAATCGGCATTTTACCGGAGTACTGGGAGGTTACCGGAACCCCCCGGTAACCTAATGGGCCTTAATGGGCCTAGTGGAGAAAGAGGAGAGGAGGCCTAGGGGCTGCCGCGCGCCCCTCCCCCTAAGTACGAATTGGACAAGGAGGGGGGGCGCGCCCCCCTTTCCTTTCTTCCCTCTCCTTCTTCCCCCCAAGTCCTAATCCAACTAGGGAAGGGGGGGGGGGCGTCCTACTCCTACCGGGAGTAGGACTCCTCCGGCGCGCCTCCTCCTAGGGCCGGCCGCACCCCCCTTGCTCCTTTATATACGGGGGCAGGGGGGCACCTCTAGACACAGAAGTTGATCCTCGTGATCGTTTTCTTAGCCGTGTGCGGTGCCCCCTTCCACCATACTCCTCGATAATATTGTAGCGGTGCTTAGGCGAAGCCCTGCAACAGTAGAACATCAAGATCGTCACCACGCCGTCGTGCTGACGAAACTCTTCCCCGACACTTTGCTGGATCGGAGTCCAGGGATCGTCATCGAGCTGAACGTGTGCTAAAACTCGGAGGTGCCATAGTTTCGGTGCTTGATCGGTCGGACTGTGAAGACGTACGACTACATCAACCGCATTGTCATAACGCTTCCGCTGTCGGTCTACGAGGGTACG
This sequence comes from Triticum dicoccoides, assembly GCF_002162155.2. Lineage (NCBI taxonomy): Eukaryota > Viridiplantae > Streptophyta > Magnoliopsida > Poales > Poaceae > Triticum > Triticum dicoccoides. The sequence goes on along the minus strand of NC_041382.1, from coordinate 595,210,945 downwards.
TAGACAACACTCTCCCCTCTCGTTGCTATGCATCACCATGATCTTGCGTGTGCGTAGGATTTTTTTTGAAATTACTATGTTCCCCAACAGTGGTATCAGAGCCTAGGTTTTATGTGTTGATGTTGTGCACGAGTAGAACACAAGTGAGTTGTGGGTGATATAAGTCATACTGCTTACCAGCATGTCATACTTTGGTTCGGTGGTATTGTTGGATGAAGTGGCCCGGACCGACATTACGCGTACGCTTACGCGAGACTGGTGCTACCGACGTGCTTTGCACACAGGTGGCTGGCGGGTGTCAGTTTCTCCAACTTTAGTTGAACCGAGTGTGGCTACGCCCGGTCCTTGCGAAGGTTAAAACAGCACCAACTTGACAAACTATCGTTGTGGTTTTGATGCGTAGGTAAGATTGGTTCTTGCTTAAGCTCGTAGCAGCCATGTAAAACTTGCAACAACAAAGTAGAGGACGTCTAACTTGTTTTTGCTGGGCATGTTGTGATGTGATATGGTTAAGACATGATGCTAAATTTTATTGTATGAGATGATCATGTTTTGTAACCGAGTTATCGGCAACTGGCAGGAGCCATATGGTTGTCGCTTTATTGTATGCAATGCAATTGCGCTGTAATGCTTTACTTTATCACTAAGCGGTAGCGATAGTCGTGGAAGCACAAGATTGGCGAGACGACAACGATGCTACGATGGAGATCAAGGTGTCGCGCCGGTGACGATGGTGATCATGACGGTGCTTCGAAGATAGAGATCGCAAGCACAAGATGATGATGGCCATATCATATCACTTATATTGATTGCATGTGATGTTTATCTTTTATGCATCTTATCTTGCTTTGATTGACGGTAGCTGCGGTGTCAAAACCGGCGGATCTCGGGTAGGGGGTCCCAAACTGTGCGTCTAGTCCGGATGGTAACAGGAGGCAAGGGACACGAAGTTTTACCCAGGTTCGGGCCCTCTCGATGGAGGTAAAACCCTACGTCCTGCTTGATTAATATTGATGATATGGGTAGTACAAGAGTAGATCTACCACGAGATCGGAGAGGCTAAACCCTAGAAACTAGCCTATGATATGATTGTTGTTCTGTATGTTGTCCTACGGACTAAAACCCTCCGGTTTATATAGACACCGGAGAGGGTTAGGGTTACACAAAGTTGGTTACAATGGTAGGAGATCTACATATCCGTATCGCCAAGCTTGCCTTCCACGCTAAGGAAAGTCCCTTCCGGACACGGGACAAAGTCTTCAATCTTGTATCTTCATAGTCCAGGAGTCCGGCTGAAGGTATAGTCCGGCCATCCGGACACCCCCTAATCCAGGACTCCCTCAGTAGCATTTTAAGATGATCTCTCACTAATTATCAAGAAGTGTTCTCCCTGAGTATGCACCGTTGCGAAAGTTCTTCATGCTGAGACACCACGTGATGATCGGGTGTGATAGGCACTACGTTGCACACGCGGAATACCCAGGTTATACTTGACGAGCCAAGCATATACAGATATGGCCTCGAAACACGGAGACCGAAAGGTCGAGCGTGAATCATATAGTAGATATGATCAACATAGTGATGTTCACCAATGAAACTACTCCATCTCACGTGATGATCGGACATGGTTTAGTTGATTTGGATCACGTGATCACTTAGAGGATTAGAGGGATGTCTATCTAAGTGGGAGTTCTTTAGTAATATGATTAATTGAACTTAAATTTATCATGAACTTAGTACCTGATAGTATCTTGCTTGTCTATGTTTGATTGTAGATAGATGGCCCGTGCTGTTGTTCCGTTGAATTTTAATGCGTTCCTTGAGAAAGCAAAGTTGAAAGATGATGGTAGCAATTACACGGACTGGGTCCGTAACTTGAGGATTATCCTCATTGCTGCACAGAAGAATTACGTCTTGGAAGCACCATTGGGTGCCAGGTCTGCTGCTGGAGCAACACCAGATGTTATGAACGTCTGGCAGAGCAAAGCTAATGACTACTCAATAGTTCAGTGTGCCATGCTTTACGGCTTAGAATCGGGACTTCAACGATGTTTTGAACGTCATGGAGCATATGAGATGTTCCAGGAGTTGAAGTTAATATTTCAAGCAAATGCCCAGATTGAGAGATATGAAGTCTCCAATAAGCTCTATAGGTGCAAGATGGAGGAGAACAATTCTGTCAGTGAGCATATACTCAAAATGTCTGGGTATAATAATCACTTGATTCAATTGGGAGTTAATCTTCTAGATGATTGCATCATTGACAGAATTCTCCAATCACTTCCACCTAGCTACAAGAGCTTCGTGATGAACTATAATATGCAAGGGATGGTTAAGACAATTCCCGAGCTCTTCGCAATGCTGAAAGCTGCAGAGGTAGAAATCAAGAAGGAGCATCAAGTGTTGATGGTCAACAAGACCACTAGTTTCAAGAAAAAGGGCAAAGGGAAGAAGAAGGGGAACTTCAAAAAGAACAGCAAGCAAGTTGCTGCTCAGGAGAAGAAACCCAAATCTGGACCTAAGCCTGAAACTGAGTGCTTCTACTACAAGCAGACTGGTCACTGGAAGCGGAACTGCCCCAAGTATTTGGCGGATAAGAAGGATGGCAAGGTGAACAAAGGTATATATGATATACATGTTATTGATGTGTACCTTACTAATGCTCGCAGTAGCACCTGGGTATTTGATACTGGTTCTGTTGCTAATATTTGCAACTCAAACAAAGGGACTACGGATTAAGCGAAGATTGGCTAAGGACGAGGTGACGATGCGCGTGGGAAATGGTTCCAAAGTCGATGTAATCGCGGTCGGCACGCTACCTCTACATCTACCTTCGGGATTAGTATTAGACCTAAATAATTGTTATTTGGTGCCAGCGTTGAGCATGAACATTATATCTGGATCTTGTTTGATGCGAGACGGTTATTCATTTAAATCAGAGAATAATGGTTGTTCTATTTATATGAGTAATATCTTTTATGGTCATGCACCCTTGAAGAGTGGTCTATTCTTATTAAATCTCGATAGTAGTGACACACATATTCATAATGTTGAAACCAAAAGATGCAGAGTTGATAATGATAGTGCAACTTATTTGTGGCACTACCGTTTAGGTCATATCGGTGTAAAGCGCATGAAGAAACTCCATACTGATGGACTTTTGGAACCACTTGATTATGAATCACTTGGTACTTGCGAACCGTGCCTTATGGGCAAGATGACCAAAACACCGTTCTCCGATACTATGGAGAGAGCAACAGATTTATTGGAAATCATACATACAGATGTATGTGGTCCGATGAATGTTGAGGCTCGTGGCGGATATCGTTATTTTCTCACATTCACAGATGACTTAAGCAGATATGGGTATATCTACTTAATGAAACATAAGTCTGAAACATTTGAAAAGTTCAAAAAAATTTAGAGTGAAGTTGAAAATCATCGTAACAAGAAAATAAAATTCCTACGATCTGATCGTGGAGGAGAATATTTGAGTTACGAGTTTGGTGTACATTTGAAACAATGCGGAATAGTTTCGCAACTCACGCCACCCGGAACACCACATCATAATGGTGTGTCTGAACGTCGTAATCGTACTTTACTAGATATGGTGCGATTTATGATGTCTCTTACTGATTTACCGCTATTGTTTTGGGGTTATGCTTTAGAGACGGCCGCATTCACGTTAAATAGGGCACCATCAAAATCCGTTGAGATGATGCCTTATGAACTGTGGTTTGGCAAGAAACCAAAGTTGTCGTTTCTGAAAGTTTGGGGCTGCGATGCTTATGTGAAAAAGCTTCAACCTGATAAGCTCGAACCCAAATTGGAGAAATGTGTCTTCATAGGATATCCAAAGGAAACTATTGGATACACCTTCTATCACAGATCCGAAGGCAAGACTTTTGTTGCTAAATTCGGAAACTTTCTAGAGAAGGAGTTTCTCTCAAAAGAAGTGAGTGGGAGGAAAGTAGAACTTGATGAGGTAACTGTACCTGCTCCCTTATTGGAAAGTAGTACATCACAGAAACCGGTTTCTGTGACACCTACACCAATTAGTGAGGAAGCTAATGATGATGATCATGAAACTTCAGAACAAGATACTACTGAACCTCGTAGATCAACCAGAGTAAGATCCGCACCAGAGTGGTACGGTAATCCTGTTCTGGAAGTCATGCTACTAGATCATGATGAACCTACGAACTATGGAGAAGCGATGGTGAGCCCAGATTCCGCAAAATGGCTTGAAGCCATGAAATCTGAGATGGGATCCATGTATGAGAACAAAGTGTGGACTTTGGTTGACTTTCCCAAAGATCGGCAAGCAATTGAGAATAAATGGATCTTCAAGAAGAAGTCTGACGCTGACGGTAATGTTACTATCTACAAAGCTCGACTTGTCGCAAAAGGTTTTCGACAAGTTCAAGGGATTGACTACGATGAGACCTTCTCACCCGTAGCGATGCTTAAGTCTGTCCGAATCATGTTAGCAAGTGCCGCATTTTATGATTATGAAATTTGGCAGATGGATGTCAAAACTGCATTCCTGAATGGATTTCTGGAAGAAGAGTTGTATATGATGCTGCCAGAAGGTTTTGTCGATCCAAAGGGAGCTAACAAAGTGTGCAAGCTCCAGAGATCCATTTATGGACTGGTGCAAGCCTCTCGGAGTTGGAATAAACGCTTTGATAATGTGATCAAAGCATTTGGTTTTGTATAGACTTTTGGAGAAGACTGTATTTACAAGAAAGTGAGTGGGAGCTCTGTAGCATTTCTGATATTATATGTAGATGACATATTACTAATCGGAAATGATATAGAATTTCTGGATAGCATAAAGGGCTACTTGAATAAGAGTTTTTCAATGAAAGACCTCGGTGAAGCTGCTTACATATTGGGCATTAAGGTCTATAGAGATAGATCAAGACGCTTAATTGGACTTTCACAAAGCACATACCTTGACAAAGTTTTGAAGAAGTTCAAAATGGATCAAGCAAAGAAAGGATTCTTGCCTGTGTTACGAGGTGTGAAATTGAGTAAGACTCAATGCCCGACCACTACAGAAGATAGAGAGAAAATGAAAGATGTTCCCTATGCTTCAGCCATAGGCTCTATCATGTATGCAATGCTGTGTACCAGACCTGATGTATGTCTTGCTATAAGTCTAGCAGGGAGGTACCAAAGTAATCCAGGAGTGGATCACTGGACAGCGGTCAAGAACATCCTGAAATACCTGAAAAGGACTAAGGATATGTTTCTCATATATGGAGGTGACAAAGAGCTCATCGTAAATGGTTACATTGATGCAAGCTTTAACACTGATCCGGACGATTCTAAATCGCAAACCGGATACGTGTTTACATTAAACGATGGAGCTGTCAGTTGGTGCAGTTCTAAACAAAGCGTTGTGGCGGGATCTACATGTGAAGCGGAGTACATAGCTGCTTCGGAAGCAGCAAACGAAGGAGTCTGGATGAAGGAGTTCATATCCAATCTAGGTGTCATACCTAGTGCATCGGGTCCAATGAAAATGTTTTGTGACAATACTGGTGCAATTGCCTTGGCAAAAGAATCCAGATTTCACAAGAGAACCAAGCACATCAAGAGACGCTTCAATTCCATCCGGGATCTAGTCCAGGTGGGAGACATAGAGATTTGCAAGATACATACGGATCTGAATGTAGCAGAACCGTTGACTAAGCCTCTTCCATGAGCAAAACATGATCAGCACCAAAGCTCCATGGGTGTTAGAATCATTACTGTGTAATCTAGATTATTGACTCTAGTGCAAGTGGGAGACTGAAGGAAATATGCCCTAGAGGCAATAATAAAGTTATTATTTATTTCCTTATATCATGATAAATGTTTATTATTCATGCTAGAATTGTATTATCCGGAAACATAATACTTGTATGAATACATAGACAAACTAAACGTCACTAGTGTGCCTCTACTTGACTAGCTCGTTACTCGAAGATGGTTATGTTTCCTAACCATAGACATGTGTTGTCATTTGATTAACGGGATCACATCATTAGGAGAATGATGTGATTGACATGACCCATTCCATTAGCTTAGCACCCGATCGTTTAGTATGTTGCTATTGCTTTCTTCATGATTTATACATGTTCCTGTGACTATGAGATTATGCAACTCCCGTTTGCCGGAGGAACACTTTGTGTGCTACCAAATGTCACAACGTAATTGGGTGATTATAAAGGAGCTCTACAGGTGTCTCCAAAGGTACATGTTGGGTTGGCGTATTTCGAGATTAGGATTTGTCACTCCGATTGTCGGAGAGGTATCTCTGGGCCCTCTCGGTAATGCACATCACATAAGCCTTGCAAGCATTGCAACTAATGAGTTAGTTGTGAGATGATGTATTACGAAACGAGTAAAGAGACTTGCTGGTAACGAGATTGAACTAGGTATTGAGATACCGACGATCGAATCTCGGGCAAGTAACACACCGATGACAAAGGGAACAACGTATGTTGTTATGCGGTCTGACCGATAAAGATCTTCGTAGAATATGTAGGAGCCAATATGAGCATCCAGGTTCTGCTATTGGTTATTGACCGGAGACGTGTCTTGGTCATGTCTACATTGTTCTCGAACCCGTAGGGTCCGCACACTTAACGTTATGATGACATTATCATTATAAGTTTATATATTTTGATGTACCGAAGTTTGTTCGGAGTCCTGGATGTGATCACGAACATGACGAGGAGTCTCGAAATGGTCGAGACATAAAGATTGATATATTGGAAGCCTTTGTTTGGACATCAGAAGTGTTCCGGGTGAAATCGACATTTTACCGGAGTACCGGGAGGTTACCGGAACCCCCCGGTAACCTAATGGGCCTTAATGGGCCTAGTGGAGAAAGAGTAGAGGAGGCCTAGGGGCTGCCGCGTGCCCCTCCCCCCAAGTCCGAATTGGACAAGGAGGGGGGGCGGCGCCCCCCTTTCCTTTCTTCCCTCTCCTCCTTCCCCCCAAGTCCTAATCCAACTAGGGAAAGGGGGGAGTCCTACTCCCGGTAGGAGTAGGACTCCTCCCGCGCGCCTCCTCCTAGGGCCGGCCGGACCCCCCCCTTGCTCCTTTATATACGGGGCAGGGGGGCACCTCTAGACACAGAAGTTGATCCTTGTGATCGTTTTCTTAGCCGTGTGCGGTGCCCCCTTCCACCATACTCCTTGATAATATTGTAGCGGTGCTTAGGCGAAGCCCTGCGACAGTAGAACATCAAGATCGTCACCACGCCGTCGTGCTGACGGAACTCTTCCCCGACACTTTGCTGGATCGGAGTCCGGGGATCGTCATCGAGCTGAACGTGTGCTAAAACTCGGAGGTGATGTAGTTTCGGTGCTTGATCGGTCGAACTGTGAAGACGTACGACTACATCAACCGCGTTGTCATAACGCTTCCGTTGTCGGTCTACGAGGGTACGTAGACAACACTCTCCCCTCTCGTTGCTATGCATCACCATGATCTTGCGTGTGCATAGGATTTTTTTTGAAATTACTACGTTCCCCAACAGCTGCATGGATGGCGCCGTGGCGGCAGGAGCTGGCATGAGAGGTGCTTTGGCGATGATAGTAGCCCGACGCTCGAAGTAGCCAGGTGGCGATGGTGGGTGGGTGGAGCCATACCCTAAACTCTAGGATCGAAAACTGATACCATGATAGATGAATATAACTATTGCTTGTATTATGTTTAGTATAGGATAAATGGTTATATATATATTGGTACAAACCAACCTAGACTAGGTATTATAAACCGACTTGGACTAGGGAACTTGTGTTCCAAGAAATAGTCTAGCAGGTGGTTTTGCGGGAGGTGACGATGCATGGTGGGTGGCGGTGGGCTGGCATGCTTAGGGTGGTGGCGCTCTGGCACTTCCACGCGTCGGTTTCCTAGTGCAGAGTGAGGGGGTCTCCTCATTGTGTAGGACAGGGGAAGCTTGTGCTAGGCCAAGGCCAACAACGGTGGTGGTGGTGTGCAGGGCAGCCATCGATCGGTGGCATCCTAGATCTAGTGTTAATTTGTAGTATGCCTCGAGGGCTGGACCAAATTTGGCCCATGGAGGGCCACCGCTCCATTGGCCTGTCTTCTAGGGCTGCCTTAGCAATGATGCTAGCTGACCTCTTGGAACCGCACCCCTGACCATGGTTGGGCTCTCCGTGCGTGGACCGGCATCGTTGATGTCTCGTCCGGACGGACGATAGTGCCACTCTAACATTGTCTGTGTATTGGTGCTAGGTTCTCGGGCACTTTGTTTCTTCGTTAGTGTTGGTGGTCTATTTTGGAATATGGGGCAACGACCCCTGATGGCGAGGCTGAATGCCTAGCATTGCGGCGAGCAGCATGTCAACGGGCGAGACCCGTCCCCGAGCCTGGTATCCCTAAACATGCTCTACGAATCACATTACTTCTGGGCCTCGAAAGGAGTTAATCTAGAAGGACTAAGGGCCTGAACGAAACCCTCCCATGGCTTCCAGCTCTTGTATGAGTCCTATGAGCCGGTTCACAAGGAGGCCCAAGGGAAAGGTTTTCCCTTCTTGGAGAGGAAGATAATCATGATTTAGAGTATGAGACGGGTTAGATAATATGACATAGAGTCTCCTGTAAAACTAGGGACTCAACCTATTATATAAAGGGGAGTTCCTGGGACGGAAAAGGACAAGTTACAATTGCTCGAAAGCTAGGTAGAAAAAGCAAATCCTTGTAATCGAGATCATGATCAATAGCAATCAAGAAGGGGTAGGCTTTTACCTCCACCATGAGGGGCCGAACTTGGGTAAACTCATGTCCTTCATTTTCGATCAATCGCGTTCAAGCTACCACCTGGTTACGATGGCTTTGAGACTTAGTCCTTTCATGAGGACATGTGTCGGGACAAAACCACGACAGTTGACGCCCACCGTGGGGCCAACACATGGTGGTGTTGAGTTCTTGGAGGGAGCTCTTCCAGGGATTGAGGGATACACGATTGGCTGGATGATGAAGAGCCGGCGTGGGAAGCTCTACATTGATGATTCCGGCTGGGCCCCCAAGGCCGACTCAATCGAGTTTGGATTTTGGGTCCCCCTTGGCAAGATCCATGCCTTCATCGGCATAATCGGTGGGCCTGACCCAGAGACGGACGTCATCATCGGTCTCATTGAATCTGCTCGGCATACCAAACCCGACCAGGCAAGACCTGGCCGGACTCATGCTTTCATTGTTTTCATCAGCAAAGTCACGCAGCAGAGTGACCCGGTCACCAATTTGGTGTTCGGTGGCGATAGGCTCGTCAACTCTGATAATGAGTCCTCGGATGGAGACACCGAGTCAATTCTGCCGCTCTTCAGTGAGAAGTTGGGAGGTTACTTTGATGATGATACCTACCCGGAATCTTACGAGACGGTTTGTCATGCAGTGGTCTACATCACTGGGAGTCAGAACTAGCCTCAGTATGATGCATAAAGATGTTTGGTCATGGATCCATCAGATTGCCGAAACCCGGGTGACACCACGTCGGGTCAACCAATCAATGTGGCGGCGACGCAACGGCTGCACTAGCGGCCGCCGACTCTGGTCGATCTGGGGCTCAAGCTTTAACCGAGATGATTACCACTCTGGGCACGCTCCTTATTGATCCAGTGACCCCTGAGAATGCGGGCGTGGGCAACGTGAAGATCACAAAGTATCACGAGCAGCTGGCCAAGATTCAAGATGATATCAATGCAGAGAACACACGTGTGGTTGATGCACGGGCTAAAATCCTTCATGAGGCTAAATGTCTGGAGGTGGAAGCAGTTCACCTCAGTTTTCGTGAGAACGAGATGTCTATGGTACACCGGAGGAGGTTCCAAAGCCGATTTCTGGTAAGTATGGAGCCGACACAGTTGTTCGAGACACCACATGACTTGCCCGCCCCAAAAATACAAGGAGTCGGTGCCGGCACACCGGGTGCAGGACCTGTTGTTAACCCACAAGTATATGGGATTGCAACAGTTTTCGAGGGTAGAGTATTCAACCAAAATTTATAGATTCGACACAAGGGGAGCCAAAGAATACTTGCAAGTATTAGCACCTGAGTTGTCAATTCAACCACACCTGGAGATTAATTATCTGCAGCAAAGTGATGAGTAGCAAAGTAGTGTGATAGTTTTGATAGTAGTAGTAACATCAATAGTAACAGTAACAGTGATAGCACTAGTTTTGTAGCAAGTGCAACAATAACAATAGCAGTACTAACTTAGCAAGATCAATATATAGGAAAATCATAGGCATTGGATCAGTAATTTGTTGGATGATATTCATCATGTGACAGTCATAACCTAGGGTGATGCGGCACTAGCTCCAGTTCATAAATATAATGTAGCCATGTATTCCGTAAGTAGTCATACATGCTTATGGAAATAACTTACATGGCATCTTTTGTCCTACCCTCCTGTGGCAGCGGGGTCCTATTGGAAACTAAGGGGTATTAAGGCCCCCTTTTAATAGAGAACTGGAACAAAGCATTAACACACGATGAATACATGAACTCCTCAAACTACGGTCATCACCGGGAGTGGTCCCAACTATTGCCACTCCGGGGTTGTCGGATCATAACACGTAGTAGGTGACTATAACTTGCAAGATCAGATCTAGAACATGGATATAATGGTGATAACATAAATGGTTCAGATCTGAAATCATGGCACCCGGGCCCAAAGTGACAAGCATTAAGCATGGAAAAGTCATAGCAACATCAATCTCAAAACATAGTGCATACTAGGGATCAGGCCCTAACAAAACAAACTAGATTACATGATGAATCTCATCCAACTCCTCACCGACTAGCGAGCCTACGAAGGAATTACTCACTCACGATGGGGAGTATCATGGAATTGGCGATGGAGAAAGGTTGGTGATGATGAAGATCGAAGATCCCCCTCTTCGAAGCCCTAAACGGACTCCAGATCTGGCCTCCCGATGAAGAACATGAGATGATGGTGGATCCGTCTCGTGGAACATGATAATTCTTCCTCCCTGATTTTTTCTGGAAAAATAGGATTTTATAGCGTCGGTTTCAGGGTCTGCAGGGCCACCAGGTGGGGACAACCCACCTGGGCGTGCCTGGGGGGGGGGGGCAGGCGCACCTTGGTGGGTTGTGCCCACCCAGGTGCCCCCTCTGGTGGTTCTTGGCTCCAGAAATTCTCTTTTATTATATAAAAAATCCTCGCAAAGTTTTGTTCCATTCCGAGAACTTTTATTTCTGCACAAAACAACACCATGGTAGTTCTACTGAAAACAATGTCAGTCCGGGTTAGTTTCATTCAAATCATGCAAATTAAAGTCCAAAACAAGAGGAAAAGCATTAGGAAAAGTAGATATGACAGAGACGTATCAACTCCCCCAAGCTTAAACCTTTGCTTGTCCTCAAGAAATTCAGTTGATAAACTGAAAGTGAAAAAGAAAACTTTTACGAACTCTTTTGCCCTTTGTCGGTGTCAAAACCGGCGGATCTCGGGTAGGGGGTCCCGAACTGTGCGTCTAGGCCGGATGGTAAGAGGAGGCAGGGAACACGATGTTTTACCCAGGTTCGGGCCCTCTTGATGGAGGTAAAACCCTACGTCCTGCTTGATTAATATTGATGATATGGGTAGTACAAGAGTAGATCTACCACGAGATCAAGGAGGCTAAACCCTAGAAGCTAGCCTATGGTATGATTGTTGTATATGGAGTTGATTGCCTACGGACTACAACCCTCCGGTTTATATAGACACCAGATAGGGTTAGGGTTACATAGAGTCGGTTACAATGGTAGGAGATCTTGAATATCCGCATCACCAAGCTTGCCTTCCACACCAAGGAAAGTCCCATCCGGACATGGGACGAAGTCTTCAATCTTGTATCTTCATAGTCCAGGAGTCCGACTGAAGGTATAGTCTGGCTACCCGAACACCCCCTAATCCAGGACTCCCTCAGTAGCCCCTGAACCAGGCTTCAATGACGACGAGTCCGGTGCGCAAATTGTCTTCGGCATTGCAAGGCGGGTTCCTCCTCCAAGTCCTTCACAGAAGATTGTGAACACCAAGAGTAGTGTCTGGCTCTGCAAAATAAGCTTCCACATATTGCCATAGAGAGAATAATATTAACACAAATCAAATCTGCTGACGTATTCCGCAGTGCGTCATCACACTACAGCCAAGTCCTTCACTCGAATCATTTTCACTTTTCCACCTCAGCGTTGTTTTGCGAGGCGGTTTCCTTGGCACGTCTTGTCAAAGCAGAGATCGTGTACCCCCCTTTTACAGGATTCTCATCAATACGGACGTGGGTAACCCAACCGCGCCACTTATCAGGGCGCTTGGGAGGCAAGCGAGTTTTACTAGGCAGGTGGGGACGCACAACCGCATCCGCCCATATAAGGGGACAAGGATCCACTTTTTTACCTATGCCTTCTTCCTCCTTTGCCTATCCATCTCCTGCGCACCCGAGCTCCAGAGCCCAAGCCCGCACTTCCCACCTCAACCTTCTCCAGCAATGTCTGGAGCGGGAGGCAAGTGGATGGTCTCCTCCGTCATGGAGGGTAAAGTCAAGAAGCTAAGGAAGGCCGGATACCTGTCCAAGGACATCGCGCACCGGCTTCCCGAAGAGGGGCAACTTCTCCCCATCCCAAGGCCCCATGAGAGGGTAGTATTTCTCCCCCACTTCCTCCGCGGACTGGGTTTTCCACTCCACCCATTTGTCCGGGGGCTCATGTTCTACTACGGCCTGGATTTCCACGATCTGGCTCCGAACTTCATCCTCAACATCTCGGCGTTTATCATCGTGTGTGAGGCTTTTCTCCACGTCCGCCCCCATTTTGGCCTTTGGCTCAAGACCTTCAACGTCAAGCCTAAGGTGGTGCGTGGCAGCCCGGCGGAGTGCGGAGGCGCCATGGCGGGCAAGATGGACAATGTCCTATGGTTCGAGGGCTCTTTCGTGGAGACCCTAAAGGGATGGCCATCCGGGTGGTTTTATATCACCGAGCCGCGCCATCCGAAATGGACCGCAGCCCCCGAGTTCCGATCCGGACCCCCCATGCGGCTTATGTCATGGAAAGAGACGGGCCTGTCGTGGGGTGACGAAAAAGAGGTGACCGGATTGCAAACATGCATCTAGTCCCTGGTGAACAAGCCAGTCCGGCTTGTTAATGTAATCCAGGTTATGATCGTCTGTAGGTCCTCCCGTGCCAACAACGGGATTTTAATCTGTGGGAGTTCGACCGGGCGCAGCATCAAACCCTCAGCAGGCTCTTCGACACGACGTACGAAGATGCCTGGAAGATGCTATTCAAGGGTGCCGAGGCTCCCGCATCCGCTTCCGAGGACCGCGGATACAGCTCGCAGCGTCACGCTAGCGAGGTATGCCATCTACACCTTTTACAGGATGTTAAGCTTTTTTCATAGTTTGACTCTATGCGGGATCTAAACTCCCTTACCTTTGACAGGCTTGGCGGGCGATACCCGGACCGATTAACTGTCCGGCTCCGCTGCCCGAAGACCCAGCCCTAGCTCTACTAGTGAAGCTGCTGGTTCCGGCGCCTTATGTGGTGCCGGAGAAGAAGGCCAAGAAGAAGATGACCACGGGGACTCAAAAGAGTGCCCGCAATGTGGTGGTGTCGGACTCGTCATCTGACGAGTCCGAGACGCCCTCCTCCTGCGAAAACAAGGAGGAGGAAGAAGAAAACTCTCCCCCGCCCAGCGGAGGGAGGAGAGAAGAGGAAGGCCGCCCCAACGGGGGAGGCTGAGGGGTCTAGGAAAAGGAAGACCCCTCTGCCGGACTACACCCCCAATGCTGAAGAGGGCAAAGAGGAGTGGCCAAACAGGGCCAAGCGTCCGGCGAAATCGTAAGTTCGGATATCAGAGTAACTCATGATGTTCCTTTGTTGCACAACTTTCCCTATTGTCGAATGTAATTATGCAGTCCGCCCCGGGCCGAATTCGATGAATCGTCGGGCGGCTCCTTAGACTCATCAGACGTGAACTCAGTTCCGCCCGCTGTCTCCCCCCGCACTGCAGACGACGTCGAAGTGGCGTCGCGACAAGCTCCGGGGCAGGAGGAGGTGGTCCTGGAGGAGCCGCAAAGCAACCTCTCGGACTCCAGGAGTGAAGGGGATAAGGCTCCCCAGGGCTCTAAGTCCGGCTTTGTGCCGGATACCGCACCGGAATCAGTTCTGGATCGCGGTAGGCGAACTCCTTCCAAGAGGAGCAAGCCTTCTGAGCCGGCGGCCTCCGTCCAACCGGAGGTGCCGGACAATCTGCTGGAGGTGCTCGACGACGCCTCCATCGACAAGGGGCACCGTACTATTATGAGTACGGTGATCCAGAAGGTTCAGTCCGCCAAGAGCGGACTGACTGAAGCTTGCGCTAGCCTTCTAATAGGCTTTGAGGTAAGTAAAAATATGTAAAAATATTACCGCATAGACAGTAAACCCCGATGCTCTGTTTGGCATTCGGAAAGAAAAGCCGAATAGAGGATCTATTAAATTTCGCAGAAGTCTAAAAAAAAGAGTCAATATGCGTATGCAGGCTTCACTGCTATCCACCGCCGCAGTGACTGCGGAGGTGGGTGTCCTGAAGCAGGACCTCGAGCGGACCGAACAAGAGCTCGGCCTTGCCAAGCGGCGGCTCGAGGAGGAAGAAGGTAAGAAAGACCTTACATAAAAAGTGCCTATAAAAGGCTTGATTGCAAAAAGAGTAACAGGATTGTACTGCTTATTGTAGGGGCCACGTCTGAGGTGGCGACCCTTAAGCAGGCGCTGTCTGAGGCCGAAAATAAAATAGCCGCGGAACGCACCGAGCAAGACAGACTTGGGGCTCAGGTCGGCGAGGTGCAGCAAGAGCTTGAGGCTCTCATGAAAAAACATGAGAGTTTGGAGCTGGAGTCGAAGGCGCAAGCATCCGAGCTTGCAACGGCCCTAGAGGCTGCCAAGTCTGCCAAGGCCGAAGCCCAAAAGGCCCTCCAAGAGGTGGAGGAGATGAGGAAGATAGCAGCGGGTAAGGCATTCTTTATGCAAAGCAGAAATATAAAAGTGAACTACCTGTTACTTACCCGAATCCGGAGCTCTCCAGGGGCATTCGCAGATCTTCCCCGCAGCGTATCCGACGCCACCGCATTCTACCGAGCTGAAGAGGGTAGCTCGACGGAGAAGGTGTTCTGGTCTCAGTATTCTGAGGCCGGACACCCTGTGCCCTTGAGCGACTAGCTGAAACAGCTGGTCGAGCTCCACAAGGCGGCCGAGCAGGCCATGAAGGGCTTCATAGTTCGGCTGTGGCCCGGAGAGGCCCTGCCTGGGAGCTATTTCGGGCTGGTGTGGTGGCTGGTGGAGGCCTGTCCGAGGCTTGAGTTCATCAAGCGCTCCGTCTGCATCGAAGGTGCCCGTCGGGTCTTTGCCCGTGCAAAGGTGCACTGGGGTAAGCTGGACGATGAGAAGCTTGTGAAGGATGGGCCGCCGCCGGGGAAGGAGCATCGCAAGCTCGAGAACTACTACAAGGATGTTCTTGCAGGTGCCCGCCTTGTGGCGGATGAATGTACCAAGGATGTGATATTTGAATGAACTCGCTCGTGTTTATCCTGTGCGCTGAAAACTTATTCATATGCGCTAAGAAATGCTTATTGAATTTAAAATATTACTTTCTGTGCGGCCGTTTATCAAAAATTGAGAGATGGCCAGTCGTCGGCTTCTGCCCCCGTGCCACTAGTGCTGGGGTGTTCGGGATAAACCTGAGCGCTCTTTTTCCCATAGTTGGGTCCTTCGAGGGAGGCGCTCAGCACAACGAACCAGGCAATCAGACAATAATGCTTGAACACTCTCACTTAGCCATAGAACTCTATAATTTTAAATTTCAGCGAAGCCCCTAGTTCGGAAGCCCGAGTTCGGGGCGCTATCCACGCCTTGGCCGGACAAAGCCAGCTCCTCGCTCGAAGCGGCATAAGCCTTTAGGGACTCGAAAAAACCTCTCGAACAGCGACTGGTCTCTCGCCACATCATGACAGTCAGTTTTAGCTTTCTCCACTGAGGTGCTTAACCTAGCTGAACCGGGGCACAATCGTAGTGGTTCTCCTAGTGCTACCTTAGCCGATAGAGCGGAACGCAAGGCACCAAAACATAGGAGCCGGGCAAACCCAACTATTGACCTAAATCATGATACGGAGCCGATGCATATAGTGCTATAAGTTTGGGGTGCCGCACTTGTGAAAGTGTACGGACTTCTCACACCATTATGAGGGGTACTGAAGCCCCTGGCGTGTTTGCCGTACCATGGTGTATGGGTGCAATCATGTCATTTAATAAACATAAATGTGAAAAGAAGACAATGCAAAAAATAGACAAGAAGCTAAGCATTGTTTATAGAGAGGCTATTTATCAAAGCCGAACGATACAAATAGTGCGGTAAGCAAAAGATATTGGACTATTCAGTATGTCCTGACCAGGGGCAGGCCGCGGAATTGTATTTAAAACAGGTATACCGCTCGTAACAGAGACCACCTGGGAGTTCCATAATGCGGCATGGCTTGTCTGCCTCCCTGGATCTTGCATCGTTTGTGCGGCAGTCGAATTGCCGAACAGGTCATCCGAAGTATGGAGTCCTGAAAGTAAGAAAAAATTAAAAAAAGAATCCGGCAGCCCCTAGTACGTTTTAAGCCGTATTTTGAGCGTGCTGTTATTGTGCCCCTTCCCCTGTGCCCATGGTATTTCAAGGGCGTAGTTATGTACGCGAGGTACTGGTTTCGCTATATCGTGAAAGCTGGGGTTGGGGCCGCATTGCTACGCTTGCTCAGAGTGTGCTAGGCGGTCCTGCTATGGGTTACTCTGGGCACGCTTGGCAGTGTCTGGCTTTTTAATGGCCTGACTGGAGAATTGCCTGAGAAGGCTACTTTGTACCTCTGCTGCGAGAGCCGCCGTATGCTCCTCCGTACAGAGGGAGCGTTCGGTGTTTCCGTTGACAGTAATTACTCCTCAAGGGCCTAGCATCTTGAGCTTGAGATATGCGTAGTGCAGCACTGCATTGAACTTTGCGAATGCGGTTCGTCCGAGCAGGGCATGATAGCCACTGCGAAACGGGACTATATCAAAGATTAACTCTTCGCTTCGGAAATTGTCCGGGGATCCGAAGACCACGTCAAGTGTTACTAAGCCTGTACAGTTGGCTTCTACACCTGGTATAACGCCTTTAAAGGTCGTTCTTGTGGGCTTAATCCTTGAGGGATCTATGCCCATTTTCCGCACTGTATCCTGATAAAGCAGGTTCAGGCTACTGCCGCCGTCCATGAGGACTCTTGTGAGATGAAATCCGTTGATGATTGGGTCGAGAACCAATGCGGCGAAGCCGCCATGACGGATGCTAGTGGGATGGTCCCTTCGATCAAAAGTGATCGGGCAGGAGGACCATGGGTTGAGCTTTGGGGCGACTGGCTCCATCGCGTATACGTCCCGTAGCGCACGCGTCCGCTCCCGCTTGGGAATGTGGGTTGCGTATATCATGTTCACCGTCCGCACTTGTGGGGGAAAGCCCTTCTGTCCATTGTTGTTCGGCGGCTTGGGCTCCTCGTCGTCGCTGTGCATCCCCTTGTCTCTGTTTTCGGCCCTTAACTTGCCTGCCTGCTTGAACACCCAACAATTCCTGTTAGTGTGATTGGCTGGCCTTTCGGGGGTGCCATGTATCTGGCACAAGCGATCGAGTATTCGGTCCAAACTGGATGGGCCCTGAGTATTCTTTTTGAATGGCTTTTTCCGCTGACCGGATTTATAGCCTTTGAATCCGGCATTGACTGCCGTGTCTTCATTGCTGTCGCTGCTAATGCGGCGTTTTTGCTTATTCCGACGTGTCCTGCCACTTTTGTCCTTGGTATCCGAATTACCAGGGTTCTTTGATAAGTTGTTACTGCGAGCTAGCCAGCTATCTTCTCCCGCACAAAAGCGGGTCATGAGTGTCGTGAGGGCTGCCATGGATTTCGGCTTTTCCTGTCCCAGGTGCCGGGAAGCCACTCGTCGCGGATGTTATGCTTGAAGGCTGCTAGGGCCTCTGCGTCCGGACAGTCGACTATCTGGTTTTTCTTTGTTAGGAACCGTGTCCAGAATTGTCTGGCCGATTCCTCTGGCTGCTGAATTATGTGGCTTAAGTCGTCGGCATCCGGTGGTCGCACGTAAGTGCCCTGGAAGTTGTCGAGGAATGCGGCTTCCAGGTCCTCCCAATAACCGATTGAGTCTGCTGGCAAGCTGTTAAGCCAATGCCGGGCCGGTCCTTTAAGTTTGAGCGGGAGGTATTTGATGGCGTGTAGATCATCGCCGCGTGCCATGTGGATGTGAAGGAGATAATCCTCGATCCATACCGCCGGATCTGTTGTGCCATCGTATGATTCGATGTTTACGGGTTTGAAACCCTCTGGGATTTTATGATCCATTACTTCATTCATGAAGCATAGCGGGTGTGCGGCGCCTCTGTACTGGGCTATATCACGACGCAGCTCGGAAGAGCTATGTCTGTTGTGTTCGGCCCGACCGGATTTGTTGTATCCGGAGTGAAGATCATTGTCACATGCCGTAGGGCGCCTGCGTGATCCGTAGATCGATCTTGTTTATCTTGCCTTATCCTCCAGTATGTCTTGCAGGTCGGGCGCATTTTCCTATGCCTTAGTTGAGCGGCGTCGGGGCATGGCTTGGGTGGAGGGCCGAGAGGCCTCTCTGTCGCGGCCGTGAGGTGGCCGGTCTACCATGTCATGCACTGGTGATGTAGGTGCTTCCTCCTATGATCGGGGTAGCGGCCTGCGCTTCGGGTAACTCTTGGAGGGGCCTTCGATTTCATACTCTTCGGCCCCAAGGACTTCAGTCCATCTGTCAGCTGGCAAATCTTGGGCAGCTCTAAGCCGTTGCTGCTTTTTCTTGAGGCTACTTGCCGTGGCTAAAAGACTGCGTTTAAAACACTCTTGTTCGGCGGGGTCTGATGGTATGACGAATTCGTCATCATCGAGGCTTGCCTCGTCTTCAGAGGGAGGCGTATAGTTATCATCTTCGACCTCTCGGTCTGCCGCTCTCTCATGAGGGTTGGCTTCTCCATCTTCCTGTGCCGAATCTTGCTGAGGTGGGTGTTCTTCGGTGCTATCCGGGGTAGTATTATCTCCCATGCCGGAATCACCGTTTTTGCTTTGGCGGGATTTAGAGCGGCGCCGCTAACACCGGCGCTTTGGCTGTTTCTTGGGGGCGTCATCCCCCACTGTTCCATCACCATCTCCATCTTTTGGAGTATCCACCATATATATGTCATATGACGAGGTGGCCTTCCAGCGCCCTACAGGTGCTGGTTCCTGTTCGTCTCCTACATCGTCGTCCATGCCGTCGATGTCTTCGGAGCTGAAGTCAAGCATGCCGGTTAGATCGTCGACAGTGGCTACAAAGTGGGTGGTGGGTGGGCTTTGAATTTCCTCATCATCCGTATTCCACCCTCGCTGACCGTAGTCCGGCCAGGGCTCTCCTGATAAAGAGAGAAACTTAAGAGAATTCAGGATGTCGCCAAAAGCCGAATGCTGAAAGATGTCTGTGGCGGTGAACTCCATTATTGGCTCCCAATCGGATTTGATTGGCAGGGGCGCGGGGGGTTCGGAGTCCGGGAAGGAGTCCGGATCCTCGGAGTCACGGGTCGTGCAGAGTGCGGGGCTAGCGTTCGACTCGATCGCTTTCGGGATTGCAGCCCCCGAGGTGACGTCCAACCGCTCATCCTCGATTGGCGCAATAGGCTCCGAGTTAGGGGTCAGAACCGATGCGTGTGCGGCCTCCAGGACACTGTCCGGGGGCAGAGCTAGATCATGCCCCTCGAGATAGTGCGGCGCGCTTGGCCGTGGCTCAAGCCCGTCGAAGATCAAGTCTCCGCGGATGTCAACCGTGTAGTTTAAGCTTCCAAACCAGACTTGATGGCCAGGGGCGTAGCTTTCGATCTGCTACAGGTGGCTGAGCGAATTGGCCCGCAGAGCGAAGCCGCCGAAGACGAAGATCTGTCCGGGGAGAAAAGTCTCACCCTGGACCGCATCGTTGTTGATGATCAAAGGAGCCATCGGGCCTAAAGGCGATGACACAGAGGAACTCTCAATGAAAGCACCAATGTCGGTGTCAAAACCGGCGGATCTCGGGTAGGGGGTCCCGAACTGTGCGTCTAGGCCGGATGGTAACAGGAGGCAGGGAACACGATGTTTTACCCAGGTTTGGGCCCTCTTGATGGAGGTAAAACCCTACGTCCTGCTTGATTAATATTGATGATATGGGTAGTACAAGAGTAGATCTACCATGAGATCAAGGAGGCTAAACCCTAGAAGCTAGCCTATGGTATGATTGTTGTATATGGAGTTGATTGCCTACGGACTACAACCCTCTGGTTTACATAGACACCGGATAGGGTTAGGGTTACATAGAGTCGGTTACAATGGTAGGAGATCTTGAATATCCGCATCGCCAAGCTTGCCTTCCACGCCAAGGAAAGTCCCATCTGGACACAGGACGAAGTCTTCAATCTTGTATCTTCATAGTCCAGGAGTCCGGCTGAAGGTATAGTCCGGCTACCCGAACACCCACTAATCCAGGACTCCCTCACTCTTGTTTGCATAAATAAGCTTAAACATCACCGAGGTTTTCAGCCAAGATTATAACTAACCATGTCGACAGTAATTCTTAAAAATTATATTAACTCATATCTATAACATAATCAGCCTGCGAGCAATAATAATATATCTCAAACAGCAACACGTTGTCAAAACAACAATGATATAATATGACAATAGTGGTATCTCGCTAGCCCTTTCTGAGAACACAAAACATAAATTCAGAGCACCTCCAAAGTTCAAGCAGCGACTAAACAATGTAATTCATGGTAGAAAAGATCCAGTGATGATGTAACCAACATTGGCTACACACAATGCATAAGCATGGCAACAGTGCTCCCATGTTCTGGTGCTTATTTTTGAAGGTGATGACACAACATAAAAGTAAATAGAAAGTCCCTTCATAGAGGGAAGCAGTGATTTGCAGCGGTGCTAGAGCTCAAGTTTTTAAAATAGAGGTAATTGATATTTTGAGAAATGCACCCTTCTTGTTTACTTCACGACCATCAATTATGAATATCTTCCATGCTAAACACATTAGTAGCACACTACATGAATCGGGCACTTTGCCGTCCGCCATGGTGACGGCAAAGACATGCCTGGCGGATGGCGAAGGCCTTTGCCGTCTGCCAGCAGACGGCAGCATGTCCGGCTGAATAAGCTATGGCAAAGCCCTCTTTGCCATCTGCTGGAGGACGGTAAAGATGCAAAGGCCTTTGCCGTCTGCGGGCAGACGGCAAAGAGTCTGGACGCCACACATGGCACCTTTGGTCTATTAAGGGGGTTAATGGCGTGCTTTGTCGTCAGCTGGCAGATGGCAAACAACTTTGCATCTTTGTCGTCTGCCAGCAGACGACAAAGATGCAAAATAGGGCAGCCGAGTGCACCCCGGGTTGCACAGGTGGCTGCCACGTGGCAGCTTTGCCGTCTGCTGGTGAGGGCAAAGTGCATGTATAGCCCTTGTTTTTCAGTTTTTTCTTAAATTCATTCAATTTCACAGAATTTCATAGATATATAATTTTATTAGAAACTATTCAATGAATGAGCATCCATGAGCAAGCACAAAAACACATAATTTCAATTCATGAGCATCCATGAGCATGCACAAAATGTCAATTCAATCAATTACCAAACTGAGTTTGGAAGGTAATGGAGATGGACACACATAATTAAGAAAGTTCAACACTATCATACTTAAAAGGTTTACACTAAAAAGATTAAACTAAAGATCTGCACTCCTCCTCCTTCATCATCCTGATGCGCTTAGAGCGGCGAGGCAGTGGGATGTACTCTTCTACCACAATTGGCATGGTCCTATCGCCCAGCTGTGGGATTGCCGGCGCCACCACCATCGTGAGGTCATTGTCAGGCACCACCACCATCGCGAGGCCATCTTCAGGCACCACCACCATTTCTAGGTCATCGTCAGCCACCACCATCGCTTGCCCATCGTTAGCCACTACCATCGCTTGCCCATCGTCAGCCACCACCATCGCGAGGTCATCGTCAGACAGAATAGGCTGCACCTCTTCATCCCCACTCTGCTCCTCTTCTTGCCCACTCCATTCCTCCTCATCCTCACTGCTGCTTTTGCTGTAGCCAGAGTTTCTGTTGCTTTTGTTGTTGCCAGAGTCGCTGCTGCTGCTCCCATTGCCTGACCAAATGCAACAAAGTTTTTTTAACAATCGGTGTGAGACAAAGGCATAAAGCCAAATGAAGAGGAAGAAGAGGCAGAGCATACTGGAATCGTCGTCGTCCTGGTAGCGCATGCGGCACATAGTCGTGTTGAACACCTTGACCGTGAGCATGGCGTTGCCATCGTACCTGAGGACAAGGAAGTACCCATGCCACAGGTCGTAGGCACGGACGAACTACTCCCAACCACGACACAAGTACATGTGGTCGTACCTTAACACCACCTCCATGTCCCACAGCCTGCGAAGCCCGTTCCCGGCCTGTCGTAGCTTCACATTCTTTGGCCAATGGTCATCCAACATCTTCATAAAAGTGTTAGGAAACCTCTATAGTGGGGGTCAAGCAGTGATGTAGCAAACAACAGAGTTATGATAAAGAGATGGGTGAAGGAGAGATCTCTCCTTTTATATACCTGCCTCCTGGAGGAATTCTCAAGTATGATCGTGAAGAACTCAAAACCTTCCAAGTCATACTGCGGTGTGGTAGAGCGCAGCCTGCGATGGCGGCTGTCAGTGTCAAAACCGGCGGATCTCGGGTAGGGGGTCCCGAACTGTGCGTCTAAGGCGGATGGTAACAGGAGGCAGGGGAAATGATGTTTACCCAGGTTCGGGCCCTCTTGATGGAGGTAATACCCTACGTCCTGCTTGATTGTTCTTGATGATATGAGTATTACAAGAGTTGATCTACCACAAGATCAAAGAGGCTAAACCCTAGAAGCTAGCCTATGGTATGATTGTCTCTTGTCCTACGGACTAAAACCCTCCGGTTTATATAGACACCGGAGGGGGCTAGGGTTACACAAGGTCGGTTACAAAGGAGGAGATATACATATCCGTATTGCCTAGATTGCCTTCCAAGCCAAGTAGAGTCCCATCCGGACACGGGACAAAGTCTTCAATCTTGTATCTTCATAGTCCAACAGCCCGACCAAAGGATATAGTCCGGCTGTCCGGAGACCCCCTAATCCAGGACTCCCTTAGTAGCCCTTGAACCAGGCTTCAATGACGATGAGTCCGGCGTGCAATGTTGTCTTCGGCATTGCAAGGCGGGTTCCTCCTCCGAATACACCATGGAAGAGTTTGAATACAAGGATAGTGTTCGACCCTGCAAAATAAGTCCCACATACCACCATAGAGAGAATAATATTTTCATAAATCTAATCTGCTGACACGTTTTGACAGCATGACGTCACGCCATGACCCGGTCATTATTTGAACCGTTTCTCTCAACCAGCTCCGCACACAATGCGAGGCGGTTTTCTTGACACATCTTGTCAAAGCAGAGATCACGTTCCCCTTATCACGGGATTCTCATCAATACGGACGTGGATAACCCAACCGCGCCATCAATTACGGCGCCTGGGGAATAAGCGGTTTTGCTAGGCAAGTGGGGAGGCACATCGCCTCTTTCGCCCTTACAAAAGGGACAAATATTTACTTTTCTCACCCACGCCTTCTTCCTCCTCGCTTACCCATTCCCGCACACTCGAGCTCTAGCGCCCAAGCTCGCGTTCTACTTCTTGAACCACTCCAAGCATGTCTGGAGCACGAGGCAAGTGGATGGTTTCCTCCGTCACGGAGGAGAACATTAAAAAGTTACGGGAAGTCGGATACCTAGCTGCGAATATCGCGCACCGGCTGCCGAATGCGGGGCAGATCGTCCCAATGCCCGAACCCCATGAGAGGGTAGTTTTTCTTACCCATTTCATCCACGGACTGAGATTTCCTCTCCACCCGTTTGTCCGTGGGCTCATGTTCTACTACGGGCTGGACTTTCATGATCTGGCCCCCAATTTCATCCTCAACATCTCGGCGTTTATCGTCGTGTGCGAGGCCTTCCTCCGCATCAGGCCGCACTTCGGCCTATGGCTAAAAACCTTCAATGTCAAACCGAAGATGGTGGGAGGCCAGCAAGCAGAGTGCGGAGGTGCCATGGTGGGCAAGATGCCTAATGTCACCTGGCTCGAGGGCACCTATGTGGATACCATAAAGGGATGGCAATCGGGGTGGTTCTACATCACCGAGCCGTGCGACTCCAACTGGGTGGCGGCCCCCAAATTTCGATCTGGAATCCCCATGCGACTCACCTCCTGGAAGAAGAAGGACGCGTCCTAGGGTTCTTTGGTAGAGCTGACCGGACTCCATACCTGCATCAAGAACATGATGAACAAGAAAATCAAGCTCGTCAATGTGGTCCAGGTTATGCTCTTCCACCGGATCCTTCCGTGTCAATGACGGACATTTGTTTTGTGGGAGTTCGAGTCGGCCAAGCACCAGACGCTACGTGAGCTCTATGACATGATGCACGAGGACGTCTGGAGGGTGCTGTTCAAGAGCACCGAGATGCCTCCCTCCCTCACCGAGGACTGCGGACTCGGCGCAAAGCACCGCGCCCTTCCGGTACGCTTTTATATCTCTCAGGGTATTTATTTTGCCCCAGTTTAGTTGTGTGTAGGATCTGAACTTCCATGTCATTAATCAGGACTGTATAGAGACGGCGGAGCAGCTTGATAGCCCAGCCCCGCTGCCCGAAGATCCTGCAGACGCTCTTCTGACGAAGATGCTGACTTTGGCACCCTACGAGGTGCCGGAAAAGAAGACCAAGAAGAAGGCCGCGGGGACATGAAAGGGTCTCCGGCGCAAGGTTGTATCGGAGTCATTGGATGATGGCTCCGACGCACACTCCTCCCATGGAAACGACGAGGAGGAGAAGAGTTCTCCCCCCCAAGCCGGGGGAGACAAGAAAAGGAAGGCCGACCCATCCATGGAGGCCGAAGGGTCCAAGAAGGGAAAGACCCTCCCTCCGTACTGTGCCACGACGGCCGCCGACAGCGGTGACGAGTGGCTACCCAGGGATAAGCCCCTAGCGAAGTCGTAAGTATCCGGACAACATAGTACTTCATGGTATGTTTTATTGTACTGCCTTTCCTCATGCCGGACATGATTATGCAGTCCGTCCGAAGCTCATCTCGACGTACCCTCGTCGAGCGGCTCTTTGGACTCGGCGGATATGAACAACAGTTCACCTCCGACCGCTTCCACCCCTCGCACAACGGACAACACAGAGGTGCTGTCTCAAAAGACACCGAGCCAAGGGGAGGTGGTCGTGGGGGCGCCTCGCGGCGACTTCCCGGACCCCGGGTACCAAGGGAGCGAGGCTCCTACGGGCTTTGAGTTCGGGCCCCAGCCGGACACTGCGCCGGAACCTTCGATGGTTCCGGACTCCGGCAGGCGGTCCCCCATTAAGGGGGGCCAACCATCCGTGCTGGTGTCCTCTGTCCAACCAGAGGCACCCGACAACTTGCTGGAAGCGCTTCACAGTGCTTCCATCGATGAAGAGCACTGCACTATTATGAGTGCGGTGGTCGAGAAGGTCCAGTCCGCCAAAAACAGACTGACCGAAGCTTGCGCCAGCCTCCTAACAGGCTTTGAGGTAAGCAATCAAAATATAAGAAAATATTACCGCATAGATAGCAGCCCCTGATGCTCTGTTCGGCGTTCGCGAAGAAAAGCCGAATAGAGGATCAAATGATAACTCAGGAGTCTAATTAGAGTATGTCTATGTGTATGTGCAGGCTTCACTGCTGGCCGCTGCCGCACGTACTACGGAGGTCTCTGCGCTGAAGCAGGCCCTGAAGCAGTCCGAGGACGAGCTCGGCCTTACTAAGAGGCAGCTCGAAGAGAGCAAAGGTAAGATAGACCCCTGTCTATATAGTAAAAAAGAAGTTCGGCTGTAAAGTAATAGGATCATCATGAATTTGTCAAGGGCCACGACCGAGGTGGAGACCCTAAGGAAGGCGTTGTCCGAGGCCGAAGACAAAGCGGCCAAAGAACGCATTGAACAGGAGAAACAAGAAGCCCGAGTAGGCGAGGTGCAGCAAGAGCTCGAGGCTCTCGCCAAAAAGCACGAGTCCTTGGAGCTTGACTCCAAGATGCGTGTAACACCCCGGATATGACCTTCCCAATATGTACTCCAACTCTTGCCGTTTCCTGCGTCAAGTTATTTTATTTTCTCAGGTTCAGGTTTTTGGCTCCGTGTGTTGTTATCGTTGTCATGCATCTCATATCATGTCATCATGTGCATTGCATTTGCATACGTGTTCATCTCATGCATTCGAGCATTTTCCCCGTTGTCCGTTTTGCGTTCCGGCGCTTCGTTCTACTCCGGTGGTCGTTTCTACCTTTCTTTCGTGTGTGGGGATTAAACATTTCCAGATTGGACCGAGATTTGCCAAGCGGCCTTGGTTTACTACCGGTAGACCGCCTGTCAAGTTTCGTGCCATTTGGACTTCGTTTGATACTCCAACGGTTAACCGAGGGACCGAAAAGGCCTCGTGTGTGTTGTAGCCCAACACCCCTCCAATTTGGCCCAAAACCCACCTAACCCTTCTCCATCACCTAGAGCGTTCGATCACGATCGCGTGGCCGAAAACCGTGCTCAATTTGGACTCTCCCAGCTCCCTCTACCTCTATATATAGACCCCCTCCTCAAAATCCGGATCTCCCCCGTCCAAACCCTAGTCTTCTTCTTCCTCCGCGCGCCAGACAACGTCCGCCGGCGCCGGACATGTCCGACCCAGCCGCCGCCGCCACGTGGCGCTCACTGATTCGCCGCCGCCACCGCGCCCACTTCGCCCGCCGCCGGCCCGGGGCAGCCCAGGCGGGCCCTCCAAGCCCAT
>NC_041382.1:595172241-595183505 GCF_002162155.2 Triticum dicoccoides | reverse complement strand
GCCCGTCCGGTGCCACCGCACCTCTCCACCGGCGCCGCCCCGCGCTCCTCGCCGTCCGCGCCTCCATCTCCGGCCACCACCGCCGCGGCTCCGGCCCCGCGCCTCTTCCTCGTTGCTGGCAAGTCCTTCTCCGGCGGCCTCCCCGTCTAGCTCCGGTGAACAGTGCTCCTCCGGCGAACCTCGTAAAGCGTGCGGATCTGGATCTGAGAATAGACCGGGTTGACTTTTTGCCCGAAACCCTAACTTTTTGTCTATGTTCATCGCATCGTAACTTTGCATCCGTAGCTCTGTTTTGGGCATATAGCATATCAAAATGTTCGTCTTAGAGAGCACATCATTTCATTCCATTGCATCATTTTCATTTGAGTTCATCTTGATGCCCGAAATGCTGTTAGAAGGAGGCTACTTGAGATATTTGTCAGATCTGCTACTTCATTTAGATATTTGTCATTTTTGCCATGATTAATGTGTGCATGATATGCCCAGGAGCTCTACATATGTTTTGTTAAGGGTTTTGCCATCTTTCCAGAGGTGCAACCCATGTATTTTTGTGATGTGTGTGGTGACTAGCACAAGCTTGCGAAGTGAGGCACTTGGTAATGCTGATTTTCAGGGACTTAGCATTTCCACTAAGTCCTTGAGCTGTTTATCTCATATGACCATATGTTCATGTTGTTTCCTAGTGATCAGTGCCTCTTTTGAGGATGATCAGTAAGGATGTTTTGTTAATCTTGTAGTGCTCTATCCATCCATGTCTTTGTTTGCAATTATGGGACACCCTAGCTTGAGTCAATCGAGCTCTACTTTTGCTACTTTGTGATTCTGGGCAGATTGTCTACTTGTTAGCAATTTTGCCGATGATGTTGTAGTTGATCCGTGCATGCTATGCTATTGTTCTTGCCATGTCTAGCTTTAATTTTGTGTATTCTTGATGGGTGTATGCTTAGATTATCATGACTTGCTCCATAGTGAGTGCATCGAGCTCGTAAACATGCCTACTTGATATTTGTTTTCAGCATGCTCCAGTTTTCACTAAGTCTGAGAACTGATTATGTTTTTGCCATATTCACATGCTTGCAATTGTATTTTCTGATCCCTTTTGGCTCAAGGTCACTAAGGGACTTTTGTTAATCGTTTTGAGTAGCTCCATGCCATGTTTTGCTTTGACATATTCAGGGACTGTAGCATGTAGTTTTGTTGCTCCAAAGAGTGCTACCTGATCTGAAATTCCAGACAAGTGTTGATTTCACTAAGTCTGAGATCTGTTTTACCATATGCATTTTTGCCATGCTTGTTGAACCTGTTAATGGATGAATTGGCCGTAGCTCAGTGCTAGACTTTTGTTAAGCATCTTGAATGCATCCTTGCCATGTATTTTGATGCCATGTTTGAGTGCTGTAGCATGTTCATCTTGTTGCATTTAGATGGCTACTTGCTGTAAATCGCAGTCCGGTGTCATATTTGAATCGCTTGCCATTTCCAAACCGTAACTCCGATTCTGACGTTCTTTATATCGTTTTCAAGCGATTTCATCTCATCTTTCCAGTGGCACACTTGGATTTACAAGCTGAGACCAGGTTCATGCATTCCTGGTCACATCTTGCATATGCATCCCGCATCGCATCCTGCATAGCATACCATCCTTGCATCATATTGTTTGATCCTTGCACGTGGTTGATTGTGTCCTTGTTTCTTGTTTGTATTGTTTGGTAGAGCCGGGAGACGAGTTCGCTAATGAGGAGCCCGTTGAGTTTGCTTTCGAGGATCCAGTCAACTCTGACAACTTTGCAGGCAAGATGATCATACCCTCGAAATCACTACTATCTTTGCTATGCTAGATGCTCGCTCTTTTGCTATGCCAATGCTATGATGCCTACCACTTGCTTTCAAGCCTCCCAAATTGCCATGTCAAACCTCTAACCCACCATGTCCTAGCAAACCGTTGATTGACTATGTTACCGCTTTGCTCAACCCCTCTTATAGCGTTGCTAGTTGCAGGTGAAGATTGGAGGCCGTTTCTTGTTGGAACTTTTATTTACTTGTTGGGATATCATTATATTGCCATGTTATCTTAATGCATCTATATACTTGGTAAAGGGTGGAAGGCTCGGCCTCTCGCCTAGTGTTTTGTTCCACTCTTGCCGCCCTAGTTTTCCGTCATATCAGTGTTATGTTCCCGGATTTTGCGTTCCTTACGCGGTTGGGTTATAATGGGAACCCCTTGATAGTTCGCCTTGATTAAAGCTTTTCCAGCAATGCCCAACCTTGATTTTACCATTTGCCACCTAGCCTATTTTTCCCTTGGGTTTCCGGAGCCCGAGGGTCATCTTATTTAAACCCCCCCGGGCCAGTGCTCCTCTGAGTGTTGGTCCAACTGAGCGATGTCCAGGGCTAACAGGGGCAACTCTGGGCTAGCCTACCCGATGTCTGACTCATCTGAGTGTGCCCTGAGAATGAGATATGTGCAGCTCCTATCGGGATTTGTCGGCACATTCGGGCGGTGTTGCTGGTCTTGTTTTAACCTGTTGAAGTGTCTTGAAGAACCGAGATACCGAGTATGATCGGAACGTCTCGGGAGGAGGTCTATTCCTTCGTTGACCGTGAGAGCTTGTCATGGGCTAAGTTGGGACTCCCCTGCAGGGATTTGAACTTTAGAAAGCCGTGCCCGCAGTTATGGGCAGATGGGAATTTGTTAATGTCCGGTTGTAGATAACTTGAACCTTACGTTAATTAAAATGAATCAACCGTGTGAGTTACCGTGATGGCCTCTTCTCAGCGGAGTCCTGGAAGTGGACACGGTGTTGGAGTAATGTCTGCGCAGGTTGCTCTCTAGTTTCTCGCTCGCGCTTTGCCTCCTCTTCTTGCTCTCTTTTGCGAACATGATAGCCACCATATTTGCTAGTCGCTTGCTGCAGCTCCTTGCCATACCTATTCAGCTTAAATAGTCTTGATCACGAGGGTGCGAGATTGCTGAGTCCCCGTGGCTCACAAATTACTATTACACCAGATGCAGGGACTGATGATTCTGCTCCAGGTGACGTGCTCGAGCTCAAGTGGGAGTTCGACGAGGACTCTCAATGATACTATGTTTCTTTTCCTGATGATCAATAGTGGTGCCCAGTTGGGGGTGATCGGGACCGTGTCGCATGTTGGGTTATCTTTTATTTTGGCGCCGTAGTCGGGCCATGAGTGTTTGAATGATGTAATGTTATTTATGTACTTGATTGACGTGGCGAGTGTAAGCCAACTATGTTCTCTCCCCTTTTATTATCTATATATTACATGGGATGTTGTGAAGATTGCCTAACTTGCGACATATGCCTTCAATGCGATTATGTCTCTAAGTCATGCCTCGACACGTGGGAGCTATAGTCGCATCGAGGATGTTACAATGCGAGAGTCCGAGCTCGCGCAGGCGCTTGAATGCGTCTGGAGCGCCAAGGCTAAAGCCCACAAGGCCCTCCAGGAAATTGATGCGGTGAAGAAGATAGCAGCGGGTAAGGCATTCATTATGCAAAGCAAGCACGTGAAGGAGACTTTCCTTTTTCTTACCCGAGTTCGGAGCTCTCCAGGAGCATTTGTAGATCTTCCCCATAGTGTACGGGATGCCGCGGAGTTTTATCGGGCTGAGGTGGGGAGCTCAATGGAGAAGTTGTTCTGGTCTCAGTATACTGGGACCGAACACCCCGTGCCCTTGAGCGACCAGCTGAAGCAGTTGGTCGAGCTTCACAAGGCGGCCAAACAGGCCATGAGGGGCCTTATAGTCCGGATGTGGCCTGGAGAGCCCCTGTCCGGCAGCTACTTCGGCCTGGTGAGGCGGCTAGTGGAAGCCTGCCCATGGCTTGAAGTCATCAAGCGGTCCGTCTGCATCGAGGGTGCACGCAGGGCTCTTTCCTGGGTGAAGGTGCACTGGGCGAAGCTGGACGCCGTGAAGCTGGTGAAGGAGGGGCCGCTGGAGGGAAAGGAGCATCCCTACCCCGAGAGTTATTATGAGAGTGTCCTGAAGGGTTCCCGCTTGGTGGCAGATGAGTGTGCCAAGGATGTAATTTTTGAATGAACATGCCCATGTGCTCCTGTAATATGAATCGAGTTCGTTTGCGCCAAGCGACGCTTTCTTAATTTAAAATATTACCTTCTGTGCGGCCGTTTATAAAATCTGAGAGTTGGCCAGTCGTCGGCTTCTACCCCCATGTAAATAGTACTGGGGTGTTCGGGATAAATCTGAACACTCTTTACCCCAATTTTGGTTCCTTCGAGGGAGGTGTTCAGCGCAACGAACCAGGCAATCGGACTAAAATGCTTTATCACTCTCACTTAGCCATAGAAGTCTATGATTTTAAATTTTTGGCAAAGCCCCTGGTATCCGGAGGGCCGAATTAGGGGCGCTATACACACCTAAGCTGGACAGGGCCGACTCCTCGCCTAAAGCGGGAAAAGTCTTTAAGGACTTGAGACCTCTCGAACAGCGACCAGTCTCTCGCCTTATCATGACAGTCAGTTTTTGGCTTTCTCTACTTAGGTCCTTGTCCGGAAGAACCGGGACACAATCGCAATAGTTCTCCCACCGCTACCTTAGCCGATATAGCGGAACGTAAGGTACCAAAGCATGGGAGCCGGGCAACCCAACATTTGACCAAAGACATGATTCGGAGCTGATGCATATAATGCTATAAGTTCGGGGTGCCGCACTGTCAAAAGTGTTCGTACTTCTTGCGCCATATTATGAGGTAAACGAGGACCCCTGGAGAACTAACCATACCCGCACGTGCGGGTGCAGATTATCGTAAATGGACATATATAAGAGAAAGAGAAAAACTTAAATAATGCAATGACAGATTAATGATATGGATTGTTATTTAAGTGATACGTTGAAGCGTACTTGGTACAAGTAGTGCAATAAGCATAAAGTAGGACAATTCGAATGTCCTATCCCAGGGCAAGCTGCGCATAAAATAGTGAAAAGTGGGTATATCAAGTATTACTAGAGACCACCTGGCGGTTCCCGTGTTCATCTTAGCTTCTTGCCTACTTGGTTGTTGCTTCCAGAATGTGTCCGGCAATCGTACTGCCGGAAAGGGCTTCCAAAGAGTTAGGCCCTGAAAGAGAAAAGGAATGTCAAAGGTATACAACCCCTAGTGTGGTTAAGCCACAATGCGGGGCGTGTCCTGATTGTGCCCCCGCCTATGTCCATGGTATTTTCAATGCATAGTTATGTATGTGCGGCACGAATTTCTTCGCTTCACTGGGACTGGGACGGGACCGGATTGCTAGGCGAGCTCTGATCTTGCCAGGCGATCCTGTTGCAGCTTGTTCCGGACTCGCTTGAAGGTGTCCAGGGGCTGTGACACCGAATGAGTGGTCTGCCTGAACAGGCTGCTTTGTGCCTCTGCTGCAAGGGCCACAGTGTGCTCTTCAGTAAGAAGCAAGCGCTCTGTGTTTCCATTTACTGTTATGACCCCGCGAGGTCTTGGCATGTTGAGCTTGAGGTACGCGTAATGCGGCACTACATTGAATTTTGCAAATGCTGTCCGTCCGAGCAGTGCATGATAGCCACTGCGAAACGGGACGATGTCGAAGACCAACTCTTCGCTTCGGAAGTTATCCGGTGATCCTAAGACCACTTCCAGTGTGATTGAGCCTGTGCAATGGGCCTCTACACCTGGGATGACGCCTTTAAAGGTGGTTTTGCTGGGTTTGATCCTTGAGGGATCGATACCCATTTTTCGCACTATATCCTGATAAAGCAGGTTCAGGCTACTGCCGCCGTCCATAAGGACTCAAGTGAGGTGAAGTCCGTCAATGATGGGGTCTAGGACTAGTGCGGCGGATCCGCCATGACAGATGCTAGTGGGGTGGTCCCTGCGATCGAAGGTGATCAGACAAGCAGACCATGGGTTGAGCTTTGGGGCGACGGGCTCCATCGCATAGACGTCCCTTAGTGCATGCTTCCGCTCCCTTTTGGGAATGTGGGTTGCGTATATCATGTTCACCGTCTTCACTTGTGGGGGAAACCCCTTCTGTCCTCTTGTGTTCGGCGGCCGGGGCTCCTCCTCGTCATCACTATGCAGCCCCTTGTCCTTGTTCTCGGCATTTAACTTGCCGGCCTGCTTGAACACCCAACATTCTCTGTTGGTGTGATTGGCTAGCTTGTCAGGGGTGCCGTGGATTTGACATGAGCGATCCAGTATGCGATCCAGACTAGACGGAGCCACATTATTTCTTTTAAATGGTTTTTTCCGCTGATCGGATCTAGAGCCTCTGAATCTGGCATTGACTGCCGTATCTTCGGTGTTATCGCCATTATTGCGGCGCTTTGGTCTATTACGACGCTGCCTACCGTTGACATCTTTGGTATCCGAGGTATCTGGATTCCTTGATGTGTTGTTGCTGCGAGCCAGCCAACTGTCCTCGCCCGCGCAAAAGCAGGTCATGAGTGTCGTGAGGGCTGCCATAGATTTTGGCTTCTCCTGGCCGAGGTGGCGGGCGAGCCACTCGTCGCAGATGTTATGCTTGAATGCCGCTAGGGCCTCTGCATCCGGACATTCTACAATTTGATTTTTCTTTGTCAGGAACCGTGTCTAGAATTGTCTGGCCGATTCCCCTGGCTGCTAGGTTATGTGGCTCAAGTCATCAGCATCCGGTGGCCGCACATAAGTGCCCTAGAAGTTGTCAAGAAATGCATCTTCCAGATCCTCCCAACCGCCGACTGAATCTGCTGGCAAACTGTTCAGCCAATGCTGAGCTGGTCCTTTGAGTTTTAATGGGAGGTACTTGATGGCATGTAGATCATCACCGCGAGCCATGTGGATGTGAAGGAGGAAATCCTCAATCCATACAGCGGGATCTGTTGTGCCATCGTATGATTCGATATTTACGGGTTTGAAACCCTCCGGGAATTCAAGATTCATAACTTCATCAGTGAAGCATATGGGGTGTGCGGCACCTCTGTGCCGGGCTATATCCCAACGTAGTTCGTATGAGTCTTGTCTGCTGTATTCGGCCCGGCCGGATTTACTCTTAGTGTATCCGACGTGACGATCATCGTCCCGTGTGGGCGCACGTGCCCGTGTCCCGTATATTGACCTTGCGATTTTTGCCTTACTGTCCAAGATGTCTCGCATGTCCTCTGTGTTACCCCGGGCCTTAGTATTTTTGACTGAGTGGTGACGGGGTGCATTCTGAACTTTAGGCTGAAACGCCTCTCTGGCTCGACTGCGTAGTGGCCGGTCAGCCGCATCCTACACTGGTGAATGAGGTTTCAGTGCTTCCTCCTTGAGGTGAGGCAGCAACCTACGTTTTGGGTAACTTTTGGATGGGCGCTCAAGTTCATGCTCCCCGGCCGCAAGGACTTCAGTCCACCTGTCTGCTAGCAAGTCTTGATCGGCTTGAAGCTGTTGCTGTTTTTTCTTCAAGCTATTTGCCGTGGCCATAAGCCGGCGCTTGAAGCGCTCTTGCACGACGGGGTCCTCAGGCACGATAAACTCGTCGTCGCCGAGGCTCACCTTGTCTTCGGAGAGAGGCATGTAATTGTCCTCCTCCGGTTCTCCGTCTGCTGCCTGCTCTGGAGGGCTAGCTTGTTCGTCCTCTAGCTCTACACCGTGCTGGAGGGGATTGTTGTTGTCTTCGACGCTATCCGGAGTGTTATTATCTCCTGTGACGGTATCACTGCTCTTACTGTGGCGGGACTTAGAGCGGCCCCGCCGACGTCGGTGCTTGGGTTGCTTCTTGGAGGGGTCATCCTCTGCTATCTCGTCGCCATTTCCTTCTTTGGGGGTGTCCACCATGTATTATCGTATGATGAGGTGGCGGTCCAGCGCCCTGAGGGCGGTGGTTCCTGTTCGTCTCCGGCTTTGTCGTCCATACCGTTGAAGTCTTCGGAGTCGAAGTCGAGCATGTCGGTTAAGTCGTCGACAATGGCTACTAAGTGGGTGGTGGGTGGGCAGCAAATTTCTTTGTCGTCCGCATCGCATTCTAGACGGACATAGTTCGGCCAAGGTTCTCCTGACAGGGAGAGAGACCTTAATGAATTTAGCACATGTCCGAAAGGTGAGTGCTGAAAGATATCCGCGGAGGTGAACTCCATGATCGGCACCTAGTCGGACTCGACGTGCACGAATGTGAGCGGCTCGGAGTTCGTGGCCGAAGATGAATCCAGTGGTTTGGCAACACGTCTCTCGTAAGGGGTGAAGTCAGTATCCGGCTCTATCGCCACTGAGAGTGCGGCCTCCATGGCGGGGTCCATCCCTCCGCTCTCGGATGGCGCGACTTGCTCCGGATTGATGGACAGAGTAGTTGTGGATGCGATCTCCCGAACATTGTTCGACGACAGAGTTACGTCATGCTCGTCGCGACTGTGCGGCGTGTCCGATATGGGCTCGAATCCATCGAAGTTCAAGTTTCCCAATCTGACCTGATGGCCAGGGGCGTAGCTCTCGATCTGCTCCAGATGGCCAAGCGAATTGGCCCGCAGTGCAAAGCCGCCGAATATGAAGATCTGTCCAGGGAGGAAAGCCTCACCCTGGACCGCATCGCTAGCGATGATCGAAGGAGCCATCAAGCCTTATGGTGACAACATAGTGGAACTCTCAATGAAAGCACCAATGTCGGTGTCAAAACCGGCGGATCTCGGGTAGGGGGTCCTGAACTGTGCGTCTAAGGCGGATGGTAACAGGAGGCAGGGGACACGATGTTTACCTTGGTTCAGGCCCTCTTGATGGAGGTAATACCCTATGTCCTGCTTGATTGTTCTTGATGATATGAGTATTACAAGAGTTGATCTACCACGAGATCAAAGAGGCTAAACCCTAGAAGCTAGCCTATGGCATGATTGTCACTTGTCCTACGGACTAAAACCCTTCGGTTTATATAGACACCGGAGGGGGCTAGGGTTACACAAGGTCGGTTACAAAGGAGGAGATATACATATCCGTATTGCCTAGCTTGCCTTCCACGCCAAGTAGAGTCCCATCCGGACACGGGACGAAGTCTTCAATCTTGTATCTTCATAGTCCAACAACCCGGCCAAAGGATATAGTCCGGCTGTCTGGAGACCCCCTAATCCAGGACTCCCTCAGCGGCCTCGCCCCATCTCTGACAACATCAACAACACTTAATTGATTTGGTAGGTTAGTTCACAATGGCAATTGGCACCCTTCAAAACTAGGGATTTCTTTAGACATGAAAGAAAACTGAAAATGTAAACCAAATTGATGGTGATACCAATAAGAAAACATTACCACTACCAACGATATTGATGGTGATATTCAAAGATAACAGAAGGTTCATGATCATATCCTTGTATACACAGCGAATGATACTGACACATGAGATAGGATGCAGCGGAGTTCCACCCAATTATACAATTCCCGTAAATAAAAAATCCAACTCCACAGCTGCCCCAAAATAAAACCACCCTGAAACCAATGACAGTTCTTGTTCAACCCTCCAGCACACAGCCTCAATCAAAACTCAAATGGAGTAGCAGCAAGGATACCAAGAGAAAAGGGCTCGACCCACAACACCTGGAAATAAACCGACGCATGCAGGGTCTTGCACAACGGCAAGTCGTTGAAGTTTTGACCACAAGGAACCCTTACAAAACAATCTGATAATGGATGCATCACAATGCAAGTATGAAAAAGGAAACATGAAATAAACAAGCTACATACTCTCGAAAAAGAAAAAACATGCTACCAGCTCGTGAGGGACATGTCCAACTTGGACCTCTTGAGCAGTGCAAAATTATCCCGTGACAGTGAACACAAGCCCCTTCTGCATAACAGATCCATAAGCAACCGGGACATGTAACCATACAACCAAAGTTCGATGCATGCGATGGATGCAAGGGAAAGTGATGGCACACCTAGACCATAGGGCATGCAAGCCACTCCAATGAACCATCGACATGGCACCCATACAAGCTCATCTCACCCCCAATAAGAAATTGAAGGTTCTAGATGCCTTTATCAAAGTTAGCAGGCAGCCAACTTAACCCTCTTTTCCACACAAGTGAAAAAGGCTGGGCTGACACATGTATTGATGCATGAGTTTGTGAGGACCCTTCGACACTCCTGTTAGGATGGTGGACTTCTCCAAATATACGATGCAACCGAAGACCCAGACTCGACACGTTTATCATAATTCATTTAATAATATTTTTTGCCAAGTGACAATTACGTTGCGGAATTAAAATGGACAGCAGTTCACATAAGGGTAAAAAATATCATTGAATGATCAATTCCTCACTCCATATCACATAAAAATTGCTGTTTTGACCATTAAATGTTATTATAATATCTGTATAAAACATGAAAATCTAGAGATTCAACAAACACTCCTGACAAAACCTATGCATAGGATTTTCTCCCTATTTCACAAATTAAATTAATATATATATATATATATATATATATATATATATATATATATATATATATATATATATATATATATATATATATATGCTGGCTAGGTATCTCGGAGGTGCCCATAATGTCTCTTATATATAGAGGCAGTATGGAAACATCTCCCCACATAATGTTATTTGCTATGTATTTTTACAATTCAAATTCTATCAAAGCATGACAAAGAATACATAAGGTGTTCTAAACAACAAAGAAACACAGTTGTACATGCTCAAGTACACATTGATCAATAATAACTATCAAAAGGAAAATATATTTGGATGTATGAACTTCCACAGCTTAGCCCAAAAGGGGAATATATTTGCATGTTCTGTTTTGGAGCTACACAACTCACACATCACACAGACAAAACAGTCCAACCATCAGCCTGAAGATCCACCAAGCACCATCTACAACCAGCATACACATTGCCCAGCACATCGACAAGTGAAAAACTCTAGCGCATGCAGCACAACACCCAACTACAACAGCAAAAGAGAAAAACTAGGGATTTATTCCTCTTCTTCTTCTTCTTCTTCTTCTTCTTCTTCTTCCTCTTCTTCTTTTTTCATCTTTCTTATACCTAAACTAAACCTAAAGTTAACTAAATGTAAACCAAAACTTAAAAAACAGAAACAAAACCTGAACTAAACCAAGCCTAAATTAACCTAAATCTAAAAAATAGAAAAAATACAAGGTCTCACTGGAGCAGGGGTCATCGGAGCGGCGGGGCGGCCGTGGGGCTGGAGGAGAGGGGCGCCGGGGTGCCTAGGGTGGAGGAGGGGGCACCGGGGAGCCTAGGGTGGAGGAGGGGGCACCGGAGCGGCGGGGCGGACGTGGTGGTAGAGGAGAGGGGCACCA
>NC_041382.1:595097814-595171887 GCF_002162155.2 Triticum dicoccoides | reverse complement strand
GGGTGGGGAAGGGGGTCGGCGGGGCGGCGGGGGCGGGGCAGGGGCGAAGGAGGGGGTCGCCGGGTGGTAGGGGCGACGCGGCGACGGGGGCGGCACGGGGCGGCGGCGACATGGGGGACGGGGGCGGGGCGGCCGACGATGGGGGTGGCGCGGGGCGGCGACGGCTCGGGCACGTGGCGGAGAGAGAGGGGACAGAGAGAGGGGTGGGGCGCAGGCGTTGGCTTTTTAGTTAGGGCACGGTTCTTTGCCGTCTGCTAGCAGACGACAAAGAGCCTAGCTAATGGGCGTTAGTTTGGCCAGTTTCTTTGCCGTTTGCTAGCGGACGGCAAAGAAAGTGGCCTTAGGTGGCTCTCGCTAGTGGGCCACCCTCCCTCTTTGCCGTCTGCTAGATGACGACAAAGCTTCTATGTCGTCTGCTAGCTGACGGCAAAGAGACGGCTGGCGACAAACAATATCTTTGCCATCCACTCCTTATTTGCCGTCATTTTTCTGTAAGCGATGGCAAAGACCATCTTTTCCATCAGCTAGCGGACGACAAAGAGACGGCTGACGGCAAAGATCCTGATTCCAATAGTGGCGGTTCCCAAGCGATAAAGTAAAGGTTATGACTCGTAGGAGTTTTTGTTTGATTATTTGTAAGCTCTTCTCTGTTTGCAATCTGGGACTGGGAATCCCTATTACCGCCCCTTTCTCGTGCCATGGAGAGTGAATAAACACTCGTCCTGAGTAGCATGGAAGATACTGACTACCTCCTATCGTTCTATGAACAATCCAGGCACACAAAAATGATGTTTATTTGAAGTTTTTAGAGATGGCACGTGCAAATTTACTTAGGATAGCA
Organism: Triticum dicoccoides; assembly: GCF_002162155.2. Taxonomy (NCBI): domain Eukaryota; kingdom Viridiplantae; phylum Streptophyta; class Magnoliopsida; order Poales; family Poaceae; genus Triticum; species Triticum dicoccoides. The sequence continues at coordinate 595,171,046 of NC_041382.1, read as the reverse complement.
GGGTAATACCGCATATAGGTAGGTATGGTGGACTAATCTGGAATAATTTGGGTTCAAGGGTTTTTGATGTACAAGCAGAATTCCCACTTAGTACATGCGAAGGCTAGTAAATAGGTTGAGAAGCGGCCAACTAGAGAGCAACGATGGTCATGAACATGCATTATGCATAAGTAACATTGGACACTAGCATGAGTAGAATATGAACACCATGAACATAAATATCATGGAGGCTATGTTGGTTTTGATTCAACTACATGCATGAACATGTGCCAAGTCAAGCCACTCAAACATTCAAAGGAGGATACCATATCATCATACTATATCACAATCATTTTAACGCAATGTTGACATCCAAGATAAATCATTATCCACTCCTAGCTACTTATGCATGGCATGAGAAACTATAATATCTAATTGTCATTGCAAACATGTTTAATCATAATGAGCTGAATCATGGATACTAGGTTAAACATATTTACAAAAACAGAACAAGTCGAGTTACCCGTTTCTCTCTACCACAGCCAGTTTATCAAATATCGTCATTATTGCCTTTCACTTGCATGAACGAACGATATGAAAATAATAATAGTGCAAGAGTGCCGTGGACTAAGCTAGAATCTACAAACATTTTATTCAACAGGAGAAGACAAGGTAAAATGGGATCTTTGTTAGATCAACAGTTATGCAAATGAGAGCCACTCAACATTTTCATCGTGGTCCTCTCCTCGGTATGACTCAAATAAAAGGAAAAGAAATTCAGAGAAACACACTGAAATATTTTTGGAGTTTTTGGTTTTCTTGAACAAGAAAAAATAAAAGGAAAAAGCAAAGACGAGAAAAACTATTTACACGGGAAAGCTCCCAACAAGCAAAAGAAGAACAATGAAATCTTTTTGGGTTTTCTTTTCAGTGCTACGGCTAACTACTCTAGAACAAAACATAAAAAAGAAGCAGGAAATATTTTTGTATTTTCTTAAAGTTTTCCAAACACACAAGAAGAAAGTGAGAAAATAAATTTAGCATGGATAATACAATGAAAAAGTGTGAACATGAATGTAATGTCGGTGGAAATATGTACTCCCCCCAGCTTAGGCTTTTGGCCTAACTGGCTAATACTTAGTCGAAGAAACCATGGGGTCCCATGTCGAAATGCTGAGGAGTGGGCACATGTGAATCCCACTGCTGAGGCTCATCCTGTGTTGCACCTAGGTTGTTCCAGTAGGCGACGATGTCCGCAGGCATAATCCTGTATCCACCCCTGGCAATAGGATCAAACAAAGCAGGTGCATGCAATGAAATAATATCATGAGTGCTCACACTGAAAACCAGGTTATAAGGAATAGGAATGTTAGGGTAATCGCGTGCAATAAACTAGTGGTGTTCCATGGCCGCGCGATCTAGGTAAACCTTGGGCAAAGGATAATCATGCTAACGTATATGAATGTTAAAGCGACTAGCCAAGCGAGTAGAGTAAATACCACCATGTATTCTGCCCTTGGATTTATTAATATGGCGGCGACGTGCCACAATAGCTCCCAACAAGCTATAAGTGGTGTCACCTTGGAGTGCACGGCGTAAAACAACAAGGTTTGGGGTACTGAGTGCACCCACCTTCTATCTAGAAAGCAATCACTTTGTAATGAAAAGAGCAAAATAATGCACGACAGGAAAATGCAAGCTAGTGGCGGTGACACTTGACACTCATCTCTCATCCCCTACAGATAGGGTACGATAAAAGCCTTCGAAGTCTGCAGGCCTAGGCTCTACTAAACTCCCATCGGAAGGGAGCAAGCATATGTCACAGAATTCAGTAAGCGATATCTGATGGGGTTCACTGTATAAATTAAACTGCACTTCAGGGGGATTATTCCTAAGAAGGAAATTAAAACTTTTCACAAAGGAGTTTGTGAGGAGATGATACTGTTCACATTCAGCTACGATGAAGTCGATGAGGCCGACATTAGCAGCATATTGTGTGAACTCCTGAAGGATTCCGACTCCTTCCATGAACGAATTATGCATCCATTTGCATGGTCGTAGCTCCGCCATTCTCCGGGTGCGTACATCACTATCAGATGACTCCCCGATAACTCACTTGGAGTTCTTCTTGGAAGCAAACTTCCTAAAGATACTCATCTTTTTCCTCTACCACCATAGGTGGTGGTGGTGTATCAAGCCCATGTATTTGTTCAATAGGAGGTAAATTTTTGGCATCCTTAGCTTTAATACCTTTTTCCTTCATAGATTTCTTTGCCTCTTGAATATCTTCAGGACTAAGATATAAGATACCCCTCTTCTTCAGAGTGGGTTTAAGCGGTGGTTCAGGAAGAGTCCAATCATCATAATTTTTTAATATGTTATTCAATAATTCTTCAGCATGCCCAATAGTTCATTCCCTGGAAACACAACCAACACAACTATCTAGGAAATCCCTAGAAGCATCGGTTAGTCCATTATAGAAGATATCAACTATTTCATTTTTCTTAAGAGGATGATCAGGCAAAGCAATAAGCAATTGGAGAAGCCTCCCCCAAGCTTGTGGGAGACTCTCTTCTTCAATTTGCACAAAGTTAAATATTTCCTGTAAGGCAGCTTGTTTCTTATGAGCAGTGAAATATTTTTTAGAGAAGTAATAAATCATGTCCTGGGGACTACGCACACAACGTAGAGCAAGAGTATTGTAGCAAGCTTTATGTCACATCCCTAGTTCTGGTTTGCACTAGGCTAGCTAGTCATATGTGCATCATGTTTAAATTTCAATGAACTTGAAATGGGGACATGTGAAAGCCTTAGAAATCATTTCTAAAAATGACCAAGATAAAAATTGTTTCAACTAAGCCCAAGAAAATGTTCCTGTTAATCTCTGAAAATAATGGCAAGAAGTAAAACTCAAACCAATATTTTTGGAATCACATAAATATTTATTTGGGCTTTTGGAATTAATTCAATAATTATTTGCATTGGATTTATATTTGATATATTTCAAATATGATCCAATAACGCTGAAAGTTTGCAAGCGGCCTTGAATACTTTTAAACAGGCCACATAATAATTTTCAGAAGTTTATGAAATGATTTGGTATAAAATCAAATCAAAACAAAGTAAACAAATAGAAAAGAGAAATAAGAGAGAAGGAGAGAAGTACCTGGGCCTTACCTGCATCCCAACTAGGCAAAGCTGGCCCGGCCCACTAGCCGTCCCAGTCACCACCAACCTCTCGCCAGAAGGACGAGAGGCGCGTGCCCGCGGCGCGCACGCACGCGCACCGCCACCTCCTGCCTGCCTGATGCCTCCCCGACGCCGCTACGAGCGCCACGACACCCCTTGGAGACCCCTCTCTCCTCTCCCTCACTCGCTGCTCTCTCTCCTCTCCCCTGTCTCGCTCTCTTCCCCACCACCGAGCGTGCCCGTCGCCGCCGCTCGTTGCTGCCGCGCCCACCGCCGATGCCTTGCCTCCCCGATCAATCCAGCACCTCCGCCACCTCGCACCACGCCTCTCCATCGAAGAAAGCAAATGCGGAGGCCCTATGGAGCCGCCATCGTCGCCATCTTCCTCATCTCTATCCGGTGATCGCTGTCGTCGATTTGCCGCACGCAGGACGTCCCCGAGCCCACTTAGCGTCTTGTCTGACTCCTCCTGAGCTCCTCTTCTCCTTCCCTCACTCCGTACTCTCGATTTTGTTCCCTAGCTAGCGGCCCCGCCGGACCCGAGAGCTCACCACCGCAGGACCTCACGCCGCCGTGGCCAGAGACCGTCTCCATCACTCTCAAGTACGCGAACGTGCTCCTAGCATCTCTAGGGAGCCAACCCGCAGCCCATCCTGCTCCCTAGCGCATCGCAACACCGCGCCCGCACGCACCCGAACTCCGGTCGCCTCCTAGCTCGCTGCTGCCATCGCCTTAGACCACCGCAACTCCCCCTGGTTGCTCCATCAGATGCGCGCAAGCGCCGGCAACCCGTAGCCGCAAACCGCTCATCGATCCGTGCCCTATAGCGCGAACCCGAAGCCCTCCGCCGTGCTGCGTGCTCGCCGGCGACCATCCCCGGCGGCAGTTGACATGGCACCATCATTAGTACTAATGACGGGGCTAACTAACCTCCTCCGTCACTGACAAATGGGCCCACACCCTTAATTAATCACAGGTTTACCCCCCTGCTTAGATTAAGCTAATGCCCGTGGCCCACTGGTCAGTTTGACCTTGCCACCTCAGCGTTGACCGGGCCCCATAGGTCACCCTCTACTGCTGACCCTGTTACACCGACATGCGGGACCCACAGGTCAGGTTTGACCTGGGTCAGCGTAGTTCACCTGCTGACATCACAGTGATGCAGTGCTGACGTCGTAAATACATTTACTGGAATTTTCATATTTCTAAATAAATTGGAAATTTCAGAAAATGTTCAAAACTTCTAATAATCATAGAAAATCAACCATAACTCCAAATGAAATAATTTATATATGAAAAATGATCAGAAAAATTCAAGGAATCCATCTGTACCATTTTCATGCATGTTTGAACAATATTTGTCCTCTGTTTTGGACAAATCAAATAAAGTGCAATTAAATAATCATATATGGAGTTGGAATTTGAATCATGTATTCAAACCAACTTCATTTAAATCATAGCTAGATGCATTAGCTCAAATCACAGCATATTGCCATGTCATGATCATGCATCATATTGTGGCATTGCATTGATTGTGTTCTTTCTCAGTTGCCGGTGATTGTCCCCTCTCGATTGACGTGCTTCCGACGATGAGTTCGATGACACCGATGAAGAACTATGCTATCTTCAGAAAGTGCCAGGCAAGCAAAAACCCCTTTTTCATTCCGATACAATCCCACTCTCTCGCTCCTGCTCTCTTTTACTGCATTAGGACAACAACGTTTCAACTGTTACATGCTGCGGTAGCTGAACCCCTTTCCTCTACATGACCTGTCATTGCCACAGTAAATAGATGAAACCCACTAGCATGAGTAGGAGTTGTTTGAGCCCTGATGTGCCTACTCATTCATGTTTGTTTGTCATGCCTGCTACTGCTTAGAGTTGAGTCAGGTCTGATTCACCGGGGATGAATTGGAATGTGGTGAACATGTCCTACCGTGTGTCAGCTAAATGTGTGAACACGATTTGGTAAAGGTATCGGTGAGAGGCCATGTAGGAGTACCTGGTGGGTTGTCTCATTGAAACCGTTCTTAGGAATCGAGTTCTGTGTCTGCGATCCATGAACAGCTACTACCACTCATTGGGATCCTTAATTGACCCTCTCGGCTTCTTAATCACCATAGTACTCTGTCCAGGAGTTGCAACTAGTTTCTGGTGTTTGTAGGTTATCTGTTGGCGGCCGTGCGTAGCGCTGACCCTAGGGGTGGGCTATGATGCGGTAGATACACCGTGGCATGGTGTACCGGGCGCCAGTTTGGTGTCTCGAGAACCCTGTTCACATCGTTCGGGGCCGTATGTGGAAACCTCGGCCGGACTCCCTGCGGATGGAACCTGGATAGGTGATAAACCTGGACTAGAGACTTGAGTGTTTAGGTAGGCCGTGGCCGACACCCTCGTTGGGCTTCCGCTTGAAGGTTGCCGAGTACATGTCGTGTAAACGACGGTAAGTGGTGGGAGCGTGTGTGAAGAAGTACACCCCTGCAGGGTTACATTATCTATTCGAATAGCCAGATTACTCGGATATGGAAACTTGGACCCCTTGCATAGTTGATAGACAAGTGAAAGTGGATACTCTAAAATGCGCAACATAAGCATGAGTGCTATGGATGGCCTTCTCGTAGGGAGACGGGAGCGGATCCATAGTGGTGTATTGATATGGTGAATATGTGGACTCGTGTGCGCCACCCCTAAAGAGTTACTTGCAGTCGCAGTTGAGCATAGCCACCGAGTGAAAGCTGGCTTGCTGCAGTTAAACTCCACCATCCCTTCATTGATAATGATGCATATGTAGTTAGTTCTGATGTAAGTCTTGCTGAGTACATTTGTACTCATGTTTTCTTAATTTATGGTTTTTGCAGAGAGACTTCAGTCTCGCTAGTAGTTCCGCGTGGACTTTGACGTTTAGCTTGTTACCTCAGCTACGATCTTGTACCCTTGGGAGGGTCTTGTAGATAGTCAGGCTTCTCAGCCTTTTTCATTTGTAGATGTTCGTACTCAGACATGTGAAGCTTCCGCATGTGCTTGTTGCTTGAATGCTCTATATGTTGGGTCATGAGACCCATGTTTGTAATATCTCGCTCCTCGGAGCCTAATGAATAAATACTTGAGTGGTAGAGTTATGTTGTGATGCCATGTTGTATTTACACATATCGAGCATATTGTGTGTATGATTGAAATGCTTGGTATGTGTGGGATCCGACAATCTAGTTGTTTATCCTTGGCATCCTCTCTTATGGGGAAATGTAGTCTAGTGCTTCCAAGAGACATAGTAGTACGCTACAGCCTGGTTCACTAGAGTCCTGCTAGCCCAGCACTACTGCTCAGGACACTTGACTGACCGGCATGTGTTTCACTTCGTTCCTGTGTCTGTCCCTTCGGGGAAATGTCATGCGGTGACATCCGGAGTCCTGCCTAGCCTGCTACAGCCCGGGTTCCCGGAGTCCTGTTAGCCTAGTGCTACAGCCCGGATTCACACGTTGCTAACCGACATTCTCGATGTGATTCATGTATGCCTGTTCTCATAGGTTGGTGCCGCTTTGGGTTCACGACTAGTCATGTCAGCCCGGGTTCTCTATCATATGGATGCTAGCGACACTATCATATACGTGAGCCAAAAGGTGCAAACGGTCCCGGGCCATGGTAAGGCGACACCCGTGGGAATACCGTGTGTGAGACCGCAAAGTGATATGAGGTGTTACAGGCTAGATCAGCGTGACTTAGAATCGGGGTCCTGGCAGCTTTGGTATCAGAGCCTGACTGCCTGTAGGATTACCAAGCCAACTGGTCGAAGTCGTGTCTAGAAATGCTTTAGTTATATAAGGGAATTGATTGTGGAAGGGAACGTAAGGCTCTTTTTACTCCTTTACCTTATGTCCTTCTGATCTGAGTCATCCTCTCTCTTCTACGGGGGTTAAGAACTAGGCTTCTCTTCTATCTCTCAGGATGACGTGTTACTAAATCGTAGTTGCCTAGGATTGTTGAGTTCAAGTCTCAGTTCAGCTTCTACTACTTCCGTATGTTCATAGCTGGCATCATAACCTTGTTACTGTGATGTTGAGTGGCTATGCCATCATTTTGCAGGATGACTCAAATAGCTTTGAGCATTTACAGCCGTTATGCTGTCCGAGTCATCCTAGGTTTCTAAACAATCTGATGCATTTGCAAATCCTTTCTTTCCGTTCCCGATGTCCTTTTGGTCAGAATAAGCACACTAATCATTGAGTTGAGGTACTCTGTTGTCTTGACATATATGTTCGAGCTATTATTATGACACTAGGTATCTTAGAGATAGTAATCTAGACATGTTTGGTGTTCCCTGTGTGATGATTCTGGCCACCATTCTCGATAGCATCTCGTGATGTTATTTAGTTAGTAGGTATTCTATTTCCGGGTCCTTGGACCCAAGATTCACCCTACTTACCTCATGTCGATAGTGTTTGCTAGTTCCTTTAGGATATTAGTAACCATTGCATTAGTCCTCGAGGTCTGTGGTAGTTCCTTCTTCCAAATACTACGAACCGCTTATGGAAGAAGTTCTTTGAACCAAAGGATCACAACCAGAGTGCTCTTGATGAGTTCTCCATTCTGCATTGTGAATCTGCCAGTCCTACCTTTCTGCATGGGTTGTCCGGAAGAAATGTTGAGTTTTGCTCGATATACTAATCTATGCATCCACAACTCAGAAAGTTATATGTTCCTTGAGTTGTTCCTCTTCAGTTGTATCCCGACCATCCTCTATCAGTTGATAGCCAAGAGTGTATGTGCATTTGTGTTCATCGATGCCTTTTATTCTTGTGGTCCGTCAAGCCATTCTATTCCGGAATGACTAGGAGAAATAAACTCCAGTACCTCATCCATATCGAGGATTGGGTCAAAATAGTTGTGCTCCGCAGATCAAAATGCCAATCCAACTTTTGATTCTGTTCTACCCTACAGTATTACCGTCTTATGCCAAGAATGTCATGAGAATTGCACAACCTCTCATGAATTCTTGATATAGTGATACTCCTCGCCATCGTTGTTCATTCCTCGGTTCCTGTGTTATTATAACCGGAATACCGACAAGTGAATTGTGATGTGTGAAATCAATACTCCTAGCAACCCCGTTGCTTGGTAGTTAATGGACGATAATTCCATTCTTAGTGTGTTGGTTGTTGAATCATCATCCTGAGGTAGATTGTGCTACCTAGTCCTTGTTTCTGGTGCACTCTACGATTGATGAGTTAGGATTTTATCAAATCCTTGCTCATTTGATCATATCGCCTTGCTCTGAAAAGCAAGATTGTTCTCGAGCTTAGTAACATATCGGTGGTTCGTGATGTTCCGAATGTCCTCTCGGAAGTATTACTAGGTTGTCACCTAACCGCTATGTTGAGTTTGTGATCAAGTTGGTTTTCTTATAAACCACCCCTTCTCCAAGAATCTGTGTTGGATATGCCTGAGCTAGTTGGTTGAGCTAGACAACAACTTGGAGAGTTGGAAGATGAAAGCTTGTCCCGCTTGGTTCATCTCCAAAGGGATATCTTTGTGTTTGTGTGTGTTGAAGAAAGATGATATCTTCATCAACTGGTCCTCGTATCAGTTGTTGGATCTACTGTCTTGTCCAAACTTTGATTTGAGTATGGGCTATCATCAAATCAAATCAGAACCAACGATATTCGTAATGTTGTCTTACTCATGGTTGATCCCTCGAGCATACACCATTACATCCTTTGGTCTGACCAATGCTATCACCGTGTTCACATGATGGTGGAAGTCCAATGATATGGAAATTCTGATGAGTTGCTGTTGAGCCCATCAGCAGCATCTTGTCTCCCCCATGATTCATGTTGAACATCAAGATAGTGTTGGAAACTTTTATAAGCATTATCTTCATGTCCCATTCATGAAGAATATGTTGGATGAAATAAGTGACTTTCTCTGATTCACGTGCATTTGGTGCAAGTTGCCGCCGTGAGTTCGAGAAAGATTGTTTTTGTTTCCTCTGGTACCATCCCAAATCAGTCATGCATGTGCGAAGTATGCTATGGTTTGACAGGCTCGCAACCTTCATTCCATATGTATCCCTAGCACACCAAGCCACTGGCTGATTTGTTCAGGGAAAAGAAGTTTCTTCATAAGAGCTAATCATATGACTTATGCAAGGACTTCGATATCCTTGATGATGGTTCCCAACTAGGACTCGGTAGTGTTTCATTGTAAGACTAATATGTGGTCATGCTTGTTTGGGACAACATGTTCACATGTGTTTAGCAGAACCAACTCATGTTTTGGAGCTTACTACCATAGTCCATTTCCTGAGAATCTCGCAGTCATCTCTCGATTTGTGTTGCAAACTTTCATTTTCTTTCTAGACTCGATGAGTCTGGAATATCCTGACACCAACCAAATCTGAATCTCAGGAAAATGGGATGGTTGGGACGTTTTCCCAAGAGCTATAATATTGATCTCTCTGTAACCGGTAAAGTGGATGTCGTGACCAACACACCCAGCTGGAAGACCTATTATTGTAGTATCTTGATTGAGTAAGTTGGCCACCTCCCCATAAGGATCTCGTAGAATTTATTCCAATAGTAGTTCCTTATGGATTTTTGTGTTTCCGAAGTCTGACCTGCTACTTGATATTCTAGATACCAAACCATTTCAAAGAATGGTTAGGCTAGCACATCAAGGAGAGCATTAGAAGCGGAGTGTTAAATGTCTCTCAGTCGAACATCTAGATTTCGTTTCCTTGGCATCGCTAAGGTGAAATCTAAGAAAGTGTTGTCCTCCTTTGTATCTGCATTGACCATCACTATTCATCATGGTAGTAAGATGTGTTGCCAGGATCCTCAGCACGGATGTTGGTAGAACCTTGATGAATATGGAAATGCTCAAGTTCTTGAGAGCACGCGCAAGCAAAATCATCCCTTGCGTTGTCTTCAACAAGGTAGTCCACATCATCCATTCTAGTCTGGGTATACCATCCCTACTTACTCCGCCAAACGATCAATTGTGAATTGCCTCAGGCTGGTATGAAGAGTTCCAATGGTCTATGGATCAAAAGTATTTCTTTTTGCCACTTAAGGGAATAATTCAATGAGCCACCTACTCTAGGTGCCCCGTTATGGAATCATGGCAATTTAGCTCCTCATTACTTTGAAATGCATCCACCATCCTTTCAAGCGTGGGATTGTTGCCTACCAATTGAACCTTCGTCATCTGCTTCTCCATCACCCTCGTGATGTGTGAATTGTGTCTTGGCTCAAGAGACGTTCTTTCGCCTCATTCCATGAGTTGATCGTGTATCGCTTGATCTTTGTGAAGATCGAATTCTGTCGAGTTTCCTCTATTCCATCATCATAGTTGGATGAAGATCTCAAAATCATGGACGTCAATATCAATTTGAAGGAATAAATCAACATCTTCGAGAAGGACAGTTTGGATCATGAGATCGTGTTATCTTTGTGTCCCCCCTGTCTTCTTACCTCACGTCTTGAATCTCAGGACAAGATTCTTGTTTTACTAGGGGTGAGTTGTCACATCCCTAGTTCTGGTTTCCTCTAGGCTAGCTAGTCATGTGTGCATCATGTTTAAATTTCAATGAACTTGAAAGGGGACATGTGAAAGCCTCAGAAATCATTTTTGAAAATGACCAAGATAAAAATTGTTTCAAATAAGTCCAAGAAAATGTTACTGTTAATCTCTGAAAATAATGGCAAGAAGTAAAACTCAAACCAATATTTTTGGAATCACATAAATATTTATTTGCGTTTTTGGAATTAATTCAATAATTATTTGCATTGGATTTATATTTGATATATTTCAAATATGATCCAATAACTCTGAAAGTTTGCAAGTGGCCTCGAATACTTTTAAACAGGACACATAATAATTTTCAGAAGTTTATGAAATGATTTGGTATAAAAATCAAATCAAAACAAATTAAACAAATAGAAAAGAGAAATAAGAGAGAAGGAGAGAAGTACCTGGGCCTTACCTGCAGCCCAACTAGGCGAAGCTGGCCCGTCCCACTGGCCGTCCCAGTCACCACCAACCTCTTGCCAGAAGGACGAGAGGCGCGTGCCCGCGGCGCGCATGCACGTGCACTACCACCTCTTGCCTGCCTGATGCCTCTCCGACGCCGCTACAAGCGCCACGACACCCCCTGGAGACCCCTCTCTCCTCTCCCTCACTCGCTGCTCTCTCTCCCCTCCCCTGTCTCGCTCTCTTCCCCACCACCGAGCGTGCCTGTCACCGCCGCTCGTTGCTGCCGCGCCCACCGCCGATGCCTTGCCTCCCCGATCAGTCCAGCACCTCCGCCACCTCGCACCACGCCTCTCCATCGAAGAAAGCTAACGCGGAGGCCCTGTGGAGCCACCATCGTCGCCATCTTCCTCGTCTCTGTCCGGTGATCGCCGTCGTCGATTTGCCGCACGCAGGACGTCCCCGAGCCCACTTAGCATCTCGTCTGACTCCTCGTGAGCTCCTCTTCTCCTCCCCTCACTCCGTACTCTCGATTTCGTTCCCTAGCTAGCTGCCCCGCCGGACCCGAGAGCTCACCACCGCCGAACCTCACGCCGCCGTGGCCAGAGCCCGTCTCCGTCACTCTCAAGTACGCGAACGTGCTCCTAGCATCTCTAGGGAGCCAACCCGCAGCCCATCCTGCTCCCTAGCGCACCGCAACACCGCGCCCGCATGCACCCGAACTTCGGCCGCCGCCTAGCTCGCTGCTGCCGTTGCCTTAGACCACCGTAGCTCCCCCTAGTTGCTCCATCAGATGCGCGCAAGCGCCGGCAACCCGTAGCCACAAACCGCTCGTCGAACTGTTCCCTATAGCGCGAACCTGAAGCCCTCCGCCGTGTTGCATGCTCGCCGGCGACCAACCCCGGCGGTAGTCGACGTGGCACCATCATTAGTACTAATGACGAGGCTAACTAACCTCCTCCGTCATTGACAAATGGGCCCACACCCTTAATTAATCACAGGTTTATCCCCTTGCTTAGATTAAGCTAATGCCCGTGGCCCACTGGTCAGTTTGACCTTGCCACCTCAGCTTTGACCGGGCCCCACAGGTCAGCCTCTACCGCTGACCGTGTGACACCGACATGCGGGACCCATAGGTCAGGTTTGACCTGGGTCAGCGCAGTTGACCTGCTGACATCACAGTGATGCAGTGTTGACATCGTAAATACATTTACTGGAATTTTCATATTTCTAAGTAAATTGGAAATTTCAGAAAATGTTCAAAACTTCTAAATATCATAGAAAATCAACCATAACTCCAAATGAAAAAATTTATATATGAAAAATGATCAGAAAAATTCAAGGAATCCATCTGTACCATTTTTATGCATGTTTGAACAATAGTTGTCCTCTGTTTTGGACAAAACAAATAAAGGGCATTTAAATAATCATATATGGAGTTGGAATTTGAATCATCTATTCAAACCAACTTCATTTAAATCATAGCTAGATGCATTAGCTCAAATCACAGCATATTGCCATGTCATGATCATGCATCTGTGGCATTGCATTGATTGTGTTCTTTCTTAGTAGCCGGTGATTGTCCCCTCTCGATAGACATGCTTCCGACGATGAGTTCGATGACACCGATGAAGAACTATGCTATCTTCAGAAAGTGCCAGGCAAGCAAAAACCCCTTGTTCATTCCGATTCAATCGCACTCTCTCGCTCCTGCTCTCTTTTACTGCATTAGGACAACAACGTTTCAACTGTTAAATGATGCGGTAGCTGAACCCCTTTCCTCTGCATGACCTGTCATTGCCACAGTAAATAGATGAAACCCACTAGCATGAGTAGGAGTTGTTTGAGCCCTGATGTGCCTACTCATTCATGTTTGTTTGTCATGCCTGCTACTGCTTAGATTTGAGTCAGGTCTGATTCATCGGGGATGAATTGGAATGTGGTGAACATGTCCTACTGTGTGTGAGCTAAATGTGTGAACACGATTTGGTAAAGGTAGTGGTGAGAGGCCATGTAGGAGTACATGGTGGGTTGTCTCATTGAAACCGTTCTTAGGAACTGAGTTCTGTGTCTGTGATCCATGCACAGCTACTACCACTCATTGGGATCCTTAATTGACCCTCTCGGCTTCTTAATCACCCTAGTACTCTGTCCAGGAGTTGCAACTAGTTTCTGGTGTTTGTAGGTTATGTGTTGGCGGCCGTGCGTAGCGCTGACCCTAGGGGTGGGCTATGATGCGGTAGATACACCGTGGCACGGTGTACCGGGCGCCCGTTCGGTGTCTCGGGAACCCTGTTCACATCATTCGGGGCCGTATGTGGAAACCTCCGCCGGACTCCCTGCGGATGGAACCTGGATAGGCGATAAACCTGGACTAGAGACTTGAGTGTTTAGGTAGGCCGTGGCCGACACCCTCGTTGGGCTTCCGCTTGAAGGTTGCCGAGTACATGTCGTGTAAACGACGGTAAGTGGTGGGAGCGTGTGTGAAGAAGTACACCCCTGCAGGGTTATCATTATCTATTCGAATAGCCGGATTCCTCGGATATGGAAACTTGGAGCCCTTGCATAGTTCATAGACAAGTGAAAGTGGATACTCTAAAATGCGCACGATAAGCGTGAGTGCTATGGATGGCCTTCTCGTAGGGAGACGGGAGCGGATCCATAGTGGTGTATTGATATGGTGAATATGTGGACTCGTGTGCGCCACCCCTAAAGAGTTACTTGCAGTCGTAGTTGAGCATAGCCACCGAGTGAAAGCTGGCTTGCTGCAGTTAAACTCCACCATCCCTTCGTTGATAACGATGCATATGTAGTTAGTTCTGATGTAAGTCTTGCTGAGTACATTTGTACTCACATTTGCTTAATTTATGTTTTTTGCAGAGAGACTTCAGTCTCGCTAGTAGTTACGCGTGGACTTTGACGTTTAGCTTGTTACCTCAGCTACGATCTTGTACCCTTGGGAGGGTCTTGTAGATAGTCAGGCTTCTCAGCCTTTTTCATTTGTAGATGTCTGTACTCAGACATGTGAAGCTTCCACATGTGCTTGTTGCTAGAATGCTCTGTATGTTGGGTCATGAGACCCATGTTTGTAATATCTCGCTCCTCGGAGCCTAATGAATAAATACTTGAGTCATAGAGTTATGTTGTGATGCCATGTTGTATTTACACATATCGAGCATACTGTGTGTATGATTGAAATGCTTGGTATGTGTGGGATCTGACAATCTAGTTGTTAATCCTTGGCAGCCTCTCTTATGGGGAAATGTAGCCTAGTGCTTCCATGAGCCATAGTAGTCCGCTACAGCCCGGTTCACCGGAGTCCTGCTAGCCCAACACTACTGCTCAGGACACTTGACTGGCCGGCATGTGTTTCACTTTGTTGCTATGTCTGATCCTTTGGGGAAATGTCACGCGGTGACATCCGGAGTCCTACCTAGCCTGCTATAGCCCGGGTTCCCGGAGTTCTGTTAGCCCAGTGCTACAGCCCGGATTCACACGTTGCTGACCGACATGCTCGATGTGATTCATGTATGCCTGTTCCCATAGGTTGGTGCCGCTTTGGGTTCACGACTAGTCATGTCGGCCCGGGTTCTCTGTCATATGGATGCTAGCGATACTATCATATACGTGAGCCAAAAGGCGCAAACGGTCCCGGGCCATGGTAAGGCGACACCCGTGGGAATACCGTGCATGAGGCCGCAAAGTGATATGAGGTGTTACAGGCTAGATCGGTGTGACTTAGAATCGGGGTCCTGACACTTTAGCATCACCCTTTAACGAGAATGGAAATAATTTGAGAATATAGTAATAGCGAGTGTTGTCATAATGAGCAAAAAGGGTGGCTATGTCATTCAACTTAGTAAGATGTGCCACAACAGTTTCAGTTTCATAACCATCGAAAGGATCAAATTCAACCAAAGTAATTAACTCTGGGTCAGAATTCATAATCCTTATCATCAATAAAGATAGGTGAAGTAGCAAACTTAGGATCACATTTCATTCTAGCATTCAGCGATTTTTCTTTATACTTGCATAATAATTTCTCTAGATCATCTCTATCCTTACAAGCAAGAATATCTCTAGTAGTCTCCTCATTCATAACATAACCTTCTAGTACCTTTGGCAATTCATATCTAGGAGGGCTAGTTCTAGTAGGTGTTTCAAGATTTTCAATTTCAAGCTCATCATCAGTTTCAACAATACCATGTTGTCTTACTCTAGCAATTTGTTCATCAAGAAATTCACCTAGTGGCACATCATCATCAAGCAAGGTACTAGCATCATCATAAGTATCATTCATAGCAGAAGTAGCATCATCAATAACTTGCAACATATCAAGATTGATAGCATGTGCTGGTGTTGCAAGTTTACTTATAACAGAAGCTGAATCTAAAGCAGAGCTAGATGGCAGTTCCTTACCTCCCCTCGTCTTAGAGGGAAAAAAATCTTAGTCTTAGCATCCTTCAGATTCCTCATAGTGATAAATTGATAATAATCCCAAGTGACTCAACAAATATAGCTATGCTCCCCACCAACGGCGCCAGAAAAAGGTCTTGATAACCCACAACTATATGGGATCGCAACAGTTTTCGAGGGTAGAGTATTCAACCCAAATATATAGATTCGACACAAGGGGAGCCAAAGAATACTTGCAAGTATTAGCAGCTGAGTTGTCAATTCAACCACACCTGGAGATTAATTATCTGCAGCAAAGTGATCAGTAGCAAAGTAGTGTGATAGTTTTGATAGTAGTAGTAACAACAATAGTGATAGCACTAGTTTTGTAGCAAGTGCAACAGTAACAATATCAGTAGAATCATAACCTAGGGCGATACGACACTAGCTCCAGTTCATAAATATAATGTAGGCATGTATTCCGTAAATAGTCATACGTGCTTATGGAAAGAACTTGCATCACATCTTTTGTCCCACCCTCCCGTGGTAGCGGGGTCCTATTGGAAACTAAGGGATATTAATGCCTCCTTTCAATAGAGAACCAGAACAAAGCATTAAAACACATTGAATACATGAACTCCTCAAACTACGGTCATCACCGGGAGTAGTCCTGACTATTGTCACTCTGGCAATGCCGGATCATAACACGTAGTAGGTGACTATAACTTGCAAGATCAGATCTAGAACATGGATATAATGGTGATAACATTACTGGTTCAGATCTGAAATCATGGTACCCGGGCCCAAAGTGACAAGCATTAAGCATGGCAAAGTCATAGCAACATCAATCTCAGAACATAATGGATACTAGGGATCAGGCCCTGACAAAACTAACTCGATTACATGATGAATCTCATCCAACTCCTCATCGACCACTGAGCCTATGAAGGAATTACTCACTCCCGGTGGGGAGCATCATGGAATTTGCGATGGAGAAAGATTGGTGATGACGAAGATCAGAGATCCCCCTCTCCGGAGCCCCAAACGGACTCCAGATCTGGCCTCCCAATGAAGAATAGGAGACGGCGGCGGTTCCGTCTTGTGGAACGTGATAATTCTTTCTCCCTGATTTTTTTCTAGAAAAATATGATTTTATAGTGTCGGTTTCAGGGTCTGCGGGGCCATCAGGTGGGGACAATCCACCAAGGTGCGCTTGGGGGGCAGGCACGCCCTGGTGGGTTGTGCCCACCCAGGTGCCCCCTCCGGTGGTTCTTGGCTCCAGAAATTCTCTTTTATTATATAAAAAAAATCCTTGCAGAGTTTCGTTTCATTCTAAGAACTTTTATTTCTGCACAAAAACAACACCATGGTAGTTCTACTGAAAATAGCGTTAGTCTGGGTTAGTTTCATTCAAATCGTGCAAATTAGAGTCCAAAACAAGAGGAAAAGTGTTAGGAAAAGTAGATACGAGAGAGTCATATCACCTGTTACACCCCAATTGACTGAGAGCGTCCTTCCAAATGATACCTAGTTGCAGCCACCGTCTCGTCAGCAGTTGCTGGTCAAGTATCAGCCCCGGCGTTTTCAGACAGCCGCTGGTCATTACTCAAACCCAGTTGACAACATGCTGGCAGCGACTCATAATCTCGCTACAATCCCAATTGACGGAAATAGTTTGATGGTGATCGAAGCAAGGAATGCCATTGAGATGCTAAAGATAGCCGTCGTGCAGCACGCAAATTATTCTCATAGCTCAAACCGATTTCATTCCATGCCTCATCATAGTTGAG
Organism: Triticum dicoccoides; assembly: GCF_002162155.2. Taxonomy (NCBI): domain Eukaryota; kingdom Viridiplantae; phylum Streptophyta; class Magnoliopsida; order Poales; family Poaceae; genus Triticum; species Triticum dicoccoides. The sequence continues at coordinate 595,153,728 of NC_041382.1, read as the reverse complement.
TAGGAACTGACATGGCAAGTCCCCTGCAGTTTCGAGCAGCGTGCTACGTCACAAGGCACATCAGCCGCAATAAAACCAGGCAACAATTTATGATGCCCATGCCATAGTTGATAATGCGTGGGCTCTCTGGATGGACGATGACCCACAAGTATATGGGATCACTTGTAGCTCTTTAGAATAAGTAAGAGTGTCGAACCCAACGAGGAGCAGAAGGAAATGACAAGTGGTTTTCAGCAAGGTAATGTCTGCAAGTGTAGAAATTGTAAGTAACAGAGTAGTTTGATAGCTAGATAATTTGTAACGAGCAAGTAACGATAATAGTAGCAAAAGTGCAGCAAGGTAGCCCAATCCTTTTGAGGCAAAGGATAGGCCAAAACGGTCTCTTATGATAAGCAAAGCGTTCTTGAGGGTACACGGGAATTTCATCTAGTCACTTTCACCATGTTGGTTTGATTCGTTTTCGGTACTTTGATAATTTGATATGTGGGTGGACCAGTGCTTAGGTATTGTTCTTACTTGAAAAAACCTCCTACTTATGATTAACCCTCCTGCAAGCATCCGCAACTATGAGAAAAGTATTAAGAATAAATTCTAACCATAGCATTAAACTTTTGGATCCAATCGGCCCCTTACGGAATAGCGCATAAACTGAGGTTTAAGCTTCTGCCACTCTCACAACCCATCATCTAATTGCTAATCCAAAATGCATTCCCTTAGGCCAAAATATGGTGAAGTGTCATGTAGTCGATGTTCACATGACACCACTAAGGGAATCAAAACATACATACTATCAAAATATCAAACATATATCAAGTTCACATGATTACTTGCAACATGATTTCTCCCGTGACGTCAAGAACAAAAGTAACTAATCACAAATGATAATCATGCTCAAGATCAGAGGGGTATTAAATAGCATATTGGATCTTAACTTATAATCTTCCACCAAATAAACCATATAGTAATCAACTACAAGATGTAATCAACACTACTAGTCACCCACAAGAAGCAATCTATAGTTCCGGTAACAAGATTGAACACAAGAGATGAACTAGGATTTGAGATGAGATGGTGATGTTGAAGATGTTGATGGATATTGCCCACCCCAAGATGGGAGAGTTGTTGGTGATGATGAGGATGACGATCCCCCCCTCCGGGAGGGAAGTTCCCCCGGCGGAATCGCTCTGCCGGAGGGCAAAAGTGCTCCTGCCCAAGTTCCGCCTCGAGACGGCAGCGCTCCATTCCGAAAGTCCTATCCTTATTATTTCTAGGTCAAAATGACTTATATACTAGCAGATGGGCACCGGAGGTGGGCCTGGGTGAGCACAACCCACCAGGGCGCGCCTGGGCTCCCTGGCGCGTCCAGGTGGGTTGTTCCCACCTCGTGGGCCCACTCTGGTAGTTATTTGCTCCAATATTCCTCATATATTTGATAAAAATCTCCTTTAAGTTTTAGCTTGTTTGGAGTTGTGCAGAATAGGTGGCCTGACGTAGCTTTTCCAGGTCTAGATTTCCAGCTGCCAGAATTCTCCCTGTTTGTGTATACCTAGCATATTATGAGAGAAAAGGCATTAGAATTACTCCAAAAAGCATTATTAAGGATAAAAACATCATAAATAACAGTAAGAAAATATGATGCAAAATGGACGTATCAACTCCCCCAAGCTTAGACCTCGCTTGTCCTCAAGCGAAAACCGAAATCGAAAAACATGTCCACATGCTTAGAGAGAGAGGTGTCGATAAAAACAAAATACGGACATAGAACCATCATGTAGATATAACAGCAACAAAATTAAACATAAGACTTTTAATATAGAACATTTATCATATACGTCTCATGAATAAGTAACAGCTCATTACAGAATCAAAGTATAAAGCAAAAACTCTATTAAAAACCAACAAACTATGTTCTCAGTCAACTTTGCAACTACAATTCATCATCTTTTCAGGAAGGGTCACACATCGGAGCCTTTAGGCAAGTCAACATACTCAACCATCATATAGTCTTCTATTATTGCTAACACTCACTGCATACTCATGAGCAAAACGTTTCAACCGGAGGCATAAGAAGATGAGGGCTTATAGTTTTGCCTCCCAACGTATTCACCTAAGGGTGATGTCAACAATAATAACTCATGCTACCCATATTCAACTGGACATATGTGCCTAGATCTTTCCTCACCACATGATGCTTGCCAAAGGAGAAAATAAAAAGTAATAGAGAGAAAACTTTGGCTCTTTGCATAAAAGTAAAAGATAGGCCCTTCGCAGAGGGATGTAGACGTTGCCATGCACTTAATTGTTTGTATGCTCAACCCCTTAGTGCAAAAGAATGTCACGTTGCATTGCCCCTTGTGATAGCGACCTTTATTATGTATTCTGACGCTTTTATTCTTCACCATCACAAGTTCGTGCAATGCTCAATTTTCTCTTACACTAAATGATCTCACACATTTAGAAGCAATTTTTATTACCTTTTTGCACCGATGACAACTTACTTGAGGGATCTTGCTCAATCCCTAGGTAGGTATGGTGGACACTTGAAAATAAGATTTGGGTTTAAGGGTTTTTGGATGTACAATTAGTATCTCTACTTAGTGCGGAATTTTTGGCTAGCAAGATAGGGGGCAATCACCACATGTTAAAGGATCTACGACAATATGACTTCTATGTGAATATGAACAAACATAAATCATTAAGTTGCCTTCCTTGTCCAACGTCAACAATTTTGGCATATAATATTTTGATGGGGGCTCACAATCACAAAAGATTTCTAGGATAATATATTTATATGTGAATCTTCTCTTCCATTATTAATTCTTTCATGAGTTGCATCATTGACTAATGCTATGTTTGTCAATCTCTAATAAAATTTTCTACTTATACTTTTCCTCATGTGGTGCCATCACCTACCATAAGATTAGCATATAATCTTCTTATTTATTTCGTTTCTTTTTATTTATATCCTTTCCTTTTATTTATTTCCTTTCTTTTAATTTGAACAAGAAAGTAAAGAAAGCAAAAACTCACACTAAAATTTATTATATATCTTGCACGCGATTACAAGGATAGATCACTAAGCATACTCTCAAAGAAAGGATCAAACTAAACTTTTATTCATCTAAAGCAAAAGATCAAAGTAAAATAAGTAAAGGCAAAATATAGTGGGGATGATACGATACCGGGGCACCTCCCCCAAGCTTGGCGAAAGCCAAGGGGAGTGCCCATACCCAATACTCAATTCTCTTTTAGTGGTGAAGAAGAAGGGTGGGTGGTGATGAAGAAGAGATCTTGTCCTCGGATTTCCATGGAAGTGGTCCACCATCATAAGAGGAGGAGTGAGTCTCACGGGACCTGCAACTAGCAGCCAAAGTCATACCTTTAAACCTTGCCTCATATTCAAAGACTTGGTTTTGGAGGTCATAGATCTAGCTTTGGAGGAAGTTGATTTGCTTGTTGAGGGTGAAGACAATGTCCTTCATGGGCTTGCCATCCACCTTGAGATCACGAGAGAGGTCCGTGGTCACGAGGTCATTGGCATTGAGTCCACGCTCCACCATTCCCTTGCACCGGAAGACATCCTGTTCCATAGCATCAAGCCTGGCCTCCATGGTTCCTGTCCCCTTGGGACATGGCACATCGTGAAGGTGAAACACCCCCTCATGCATCTGTATGACCTGAGGGTGCTACACCACCTCCCGCAGATATGGGTTCATGACGTTCTTGAAGAACTTGTCCTTCGAGGATGTTGAAGCAGCCATGGTAGATGGGATCTAACAGAAAACAACAAGTAAAAGAAAATAGAGGATTTCTCTGCGATACGGTGGTTAATAGGTTCAGGGGGTATATAAAGATTTTTTTATCTTGGGAAACAAGCAAACAGAAGAAAAAATGGAGTCCAGAAGGTACCCCAGGTGGGCACAACCCTTGTGCCCACCAGGGTACGCTTCCTGGAAGTTTCTTATTTTCCTAATTTTCTAAATATTCCAAAACTGACAAAAAATATTTTGCAGATTTTTCGGAGTCCGTTTACTTACCGTATCACGTACCTCCTTATTTTCATGATTCTGGAGTGTTCCGGAAGGACTCTTTTATGTGTTCTTCCGATGTTAAAGTTTGGATAATACTGCTTTCAACATTAATAGGCGTACCTAAGATATAATGTTTTATTCGTTGCCCATTGACAACCTTTGCATTAGTACCTTCGGCATTATTTATTTTGATGTCTCCAGACCGATAAACCTCATCGATAACATAGGGGCCTTCCCATTTTGAGAGGAGTTTTCCTGCAAAGAATCTGAAACGAGAGTTGTGCAAAAGAACATCTTCTCCGACTTTAAACTCGCGCTTTTGGATTCTTTTATCATGCCATCTTTTAACTTTTTCTTTGAATAATTTTGCATTTTCATAAGCTTGGGTTCTCCATTCATCTAATGAACTAATATAAAATAACCTCTTTTCACCGGCAAGTTTGAAATCATAATTGAGTTCTTTGATTTCCCAATATGCTTTATGTTCTAAATCAAGAGGCAAATGACAAGCTTTTCCATAAACCATTTTATAAGGAGACATACCCATAGGATTTTTATATGCTGTTCTATAAGCCCAAAGTGCATCATCTAATTTCTTAGACCAATTCTTCCGGGACCTATTGAAAATCTTTTGCAAGATTAATTTTATTTCTCTATTGCCAAGTTTAACTTGACCACTAGACTGAGGATGATAAGGTGATGCAATTCTATGGTTAACATCATACTTGGCAAGCATTTTACGGAAAGCACCAATGTTGATAAGTAAAGCTAGGTGGTAAATATTTAGCAACAATGTAATTAGCATAGTCAGCATACCAAGGAGTATTATGAGCAACATTTATTGCAGCTAACTGCTCATCAGGAAAACTATCATCAATAGGTAGTGGGTCGTCACGCACATTTTCAAGCCTAGACAGATTATCAGCTACGGGATTGTCAGCTCCCTTTCTATCAGTGATATGTAAATCAAATTCTTGTAGCAAGAGAACCCATCGAATAAGTCTAGGTTTAGCATATTTCTTTTCCAATGATATTTAATAGCAGCATGGTCTGTGTGAACAATTACTTTTGAATCAACAATAGAAGGTCTACATTTATCACAAGCAAACACCACTGCTAAGAATTCTTTTTTAGTAGTTGCGTAGTTGCTTTTTGAGCAGTGTCTAGAGTTTTACTAGCATAATGAATAACATTCAGTTTCTTATCAACTCTTTGTCCTAGAACAGCACCAACAACATAATCACGAGCATCACACATAATTTCAAAAGGCAAGTTCCAATCAGGTGGTTGAACAATAGGTGCAGAAATTAAGGCTTTCTTGAGTGTTTCAAAGGCTTCTAAACAATCATCATCAAAAACAAAAGGAATATCCTTTTGCAAAAGACTTGTAAGAGGCCTAGAAATTTTTTAAAAGTCTTTGATAAATCTCCTATAGAAACTAGCACATGACCTACGAAACTACATACCTTTGATATTTTTAGGACATGGCATTTTATCAATTGCATCAACCTTTTCTTTGTCCACTTCAATACCTCTTTCAGAAACTTTATGACCCAAGACAATACCTTCATTAACCATAAAGTGACACTTCTACCAATTCAAGACAAGATTTGTTTGCTCACATCTCTGCAAAACTCGATCAAGATTGCTTAAACAATCATCAAAATTATGACGCGCCTCTTTTTTTTCTTTTCTTTTCGTCCCTAGTCTCATCCCGACTTGTGGGGGAATCATTGTCTCCATCATCCTTTCCTCACTTGGGACAATGCTCTAATAATGATGATCATCACACTTTTATTTACTTACAACTCAAAGATTACAACTCAATACTTAGAACAAAATATGACTCTATGTGAATGCCTCCAACGGTGTACTGGGATATGCAATGAATCAAGAGTGACATGTATGAAAGAATTATGAATGGTGGCTTAGCCACAAATACGATGTCAACTACATGATCATGCAAAGCAATATGACAATGATGAAGCGTGTCATAATAACGGAACGATGGAAGGTTGCATGGCAATATATCTTGGAATGGCTATGGAAATGAAATAATAGGTAGGGTGGTGGCTGTTTTGAGGAAGGTATATGGTGGGTTTAAGGTACTGGCGAAAGTTGCGTGGTACTAGAGAGGCTAGCAATGGTGGAAATGTGAGAGTGCGTATAATCCATGGACTCAACATTAGTCATAAAGAACTCACATACTTATTGCAAAAATCTATTATTTATCGAAACAAAGTACTACGCGCATGCTCCTAGGGGGATAGGTTGGTAGGAAAATACCATCGCTCATCCCCGACCGCCACTCATAAGGAGGACAATCAATAAATTAATCATGCTCCGGCTTCTTCACATAACGGTTCACCATACGTGCATGCTACGGGAATAACAAACTTTAGAACAAGTATTTATCAAATTCACAACTACTCAACTAGCATGAATCTAATATCACCATCTTCATATATCAAAACAATCATCAAGTATCAAACTTCTCATAGTATTCAATACACTTTTTATGATAGGTTTTATTATACCCATCCTGGATGCCTATCATATTAGGACTACTTTTATAGCCAAAGAAAATTACCATGCTGTTCTAAAGGACTCTCAAAATGATATAAGTGAATCATGAGAGATCAATAATTTCTATAAAATAAAACCACCACCATGCTCTAAAAGATATAAGTGAAGCACTAGAGAAAAATTATCTAGCTCAAAAGATATAAGTGAAGCACATAGAGTATTCTAATAAATTCCAATTCATGTGTGTCTCTCAAAAAATGTGTGTACATCAAGGATTATTGTGGTAAACTAAAAAGCAAAGACTTAAATCATACAAGACGCTCCAAGCAAAACACATATCATGTGGTGAATACATATATAGCCTCAAGTAAAGTTACCGATAGAAGAAGACGAAAGAGGGGATGCCTTCCAGGGCATCCCCAAGCTTGGGCTTTTGGTTTTCCTTGAATTTTATGTTGGGGTGACTTGGGCATCCCCAAGCTTAGGCTTTTGCCACTCCTTATTCCATAATCCATCAAATCTTTACCCAAAACTTGAAAACTTCACAACACAAAACTTAAACAGAAAATCTCATGAGCTCCGTTAGTATAAGAAAATAAACCACCACTTAAGGTGCTGTAATTAAATCATTCTTTATTTATATTGGTGTTAAACCTACTATATTCCAACTTCTCTATGGTTCATAACCTCCGATACTAGCCATAGATTCATCAAAATAAGCAAACAACACGCGAAAAACAGAATCTGTCAAAAACAGAACAGTCTGTAGTAATCTGTAGGTTTCGAATAATTCTGTAACCCCAAAAATTATAAAATAAATTTATGTACGTGAGGAATTTATAAATTAATCATCTGAAAAAATAATCAACCTAATCGCACTCTCCAGTAAAAAATGGCAGCAAATCTCGTGAGCGCTAAAGTTTCTGTTTTTTTACAGCAAGATCGTAAAGACTTTCCCCAAGTCTTCCCAAAGGTTCTACTTGGCACAAACACTAATTAAAAGCATAAAACCACATCTAAACAGAGTCTAGATGAATTATTTATTAATAAACATAACCAAAAAGCAATAAAAAATAAAATTGGGATGCCTCCCAACAAGCGCTATCGTTTAACGCCCCTAGCTAGGCATAAAAGCAAGGATAGATCTATGTATTGTCATCTTTGGTATGCAATCCATAAGTGGCTCTCATAATAGATTCATAAGGTAATTTTATTTTCTTTCTAGGAAAGTGTTCCATGCCTTTCCTTAATGAAAATTGGAATCTAATATTCCCTTCTTTCATATCAATAATTGCACCGATCGTTCTAAGGAAAGGCCTACCAAGAATAACGGGACATGTAGGATTGCAATCTATATCAAGAACAATGAAATCTATGGGCACATAATTCCTATTTGCAACAATAAGAACATCATTAATTCTTCCCATAGGTTTCTTAATAGTGGAATCCGTGAGATGCAAATTTAAAGAACAATCATCAAATTCACGGAAACCTAACACATCACACAAAGTTTCTGGAATCGTGGAAACGCTAGCACCCAAATCACATAACGCATAGCATTCATGATCTTTAATTTTAATTTTAATAGTGGGTTCCCACTCACCATAAAGTTTTTTAGGGATAGAAACTTCCAATTCAAGCCTTTCTTCATAAGATTGCATTAAAGCATCAACAATATGTTTAGTAAAAGCTTTATTTTGATTATAAGCATGTGGAGAATTTAGCACGGATTGCAACAATGAAATACAATCTATTAAAGAACAATTATCACAATTAAATTCCTTGAAATCCAAAATAGTGGGTTCATTGCTATGTAAATTTTTGACCTCTTCAATCCCACTTTAACCAATTTTAGCATTAAGATCTAAAAACTACGAATCATTGGGACGCCTTTTAACTAAAGTTGACTCATCTCCAGTCCCATCATTATCAAGATTCATATTGCAAAACAAAGATTTAATAGGGGACACATCAATCACTTTTAGATCTTCATCCTTATTATCATGAAAACTAGAAGAACACGCTTTCACAAAGCAATCTTTTTTAGCACGCATCCTAGCGGTTCTTTCTTTGCGCTCATCAATGGAAAATCTCATAGCTTTGAGAGACTCATTTATATCATGCTTAGGTGGAATAGATCTAAGTTTCAAAGAATCAATATCAAGAGAAATTCCATCCACGTTCCTAGCCAACTCATCAATCTTAGACAGTTTTTCTTCAATCAAAGCATTGAAACTCTTTTGTGAACTAATAAGTTCTTTAATATTAGGTTCAAAATCAGAGGGCATCTTATTGTAATTTCCATAAGAATTGTTGTAGGAATTACCATAATTGTTAGAGGAATTACTAGGAAACGGCCTAGGATTAAAATTACCTCTATACGCGTTATTACCAAAATTGTTCCTACCAACAAAATTCACATCCATAGATTCATTATTATTCTCAATCAAAGTAGACAAAGGCATATCATTAGGATCAGAAGAAACACTCTTATTAGCAAACAATTTCATTAGTTCATCCATCTTTCCAGTCAAAACATTAATTTCTTCTATTGCATGCACCTTTTTACTAGTAGATCTTTAAGTGTGCCATTGAGAATAATTAACCATAATATTATCTAGGAGTTTAGTAGCTTCTCCTAAAGTGATTTCCATAAAAGTGCCTCTCGCGGCCGAATCTAAAAGACTTCTAGAAGCAAAATTCAATCCGGTATAATTTTTTTGTATAATCATCCAAAGATTCAAACCATGTGTAGGACAATTACGTATCATTAATTGCATCCTCTCCCAAGCTTGTGTAACATGTTCATGATCAAGTTGCTTAAAATTCATAATATCGTTTCTAAGAGAGATGATCTTAGCGGGAGGAAAATACTTAGAGATAAAAGCATCTTTGCACTTATTCCATGAATCGATACTATTTTTAGGCAAAGACGAAAACCAAGTTTTAGCATGATCTCTAAGCGAAAACGGGAATAACATAAATTTAACAATATCATTATCCACATCTTTCTTCTTTTGCATATCACACAAATCAACAAAGCTGTTTAGATGGGTAGCGACATCTTCACTAGGAAGGCCGGAAAACAGATCTTTCATGACAAGATTCAGCAAAGCAATATTAATTTCACAAGATTCAACATCGGTAAGAGGAGCAATCAGAGTGCTAATGAAATCATTATTGTTGGTATTAGAAAATTCACACAATTTAGTATTATCTTGAGCCATCGTGACAAACAATCCAACACACGAGCACACAAGAAGCAAGCGAAAAGAGACGGACTAGAAAAGAGAAGGGGAACGGAAAAGAGGGCGAATAAAACGACAAGGGTGAAGTGGGGGAGAGGAAAACGAGAGGCAAATGGCAAATAATGTAATGCGAGGGATAAGAGTTTGTGATGGGTACTTGGTATGTCTTGACTTGACTTGGTGCAACCTCCCTGGCAACGGCGCCAGAAATCCTTCTTGCTATCTCTTGAGCACTGCGTTGGCTTTCCCTTGAAGAGGAAAGGGTGATACAGTAAAGTAGCGTAAGTATTTCCCTCAGTTTTTGAGAACTAAGGTATCAATCCAGTAGGAGACTACACGCAAGTCCCTCGTACCTACACAAACAAATAAGAACCTCGCAACCAACGCGATAAAGGGGTTGTCAATCCCTTCACGATCACTTACGAGAGTGAGATCTGATAGAGATAATAATAATAAGATAAATATTTTTGGTAACTTTATGATATACATTCAAAGTAAAGATTGCGAAATAAAATAGATTGGAAACTTATATGATAAAAGATAGACCCAGGGGCCATAGGTTTCACTAGTGGCTTCTCTCAAGAGAGCATAAGTATTAGGGTGGGTGAACAAATTATTGTCGAGCAATTGATAGAGAAGTGCATAATTATGAGAATATCTAGGCATGATCATGTATATAGGCATCACGTCCGTGACAAGTAGACTGAAAAGATTCTGCATCTACTACTATTACTCCACACATTGACCGCTATCCAGCATGCATCTAGAGTATTAAGTTCATAAGAACAGAGTAACACATTAAGCAAGATGACATGATGTAGAGGGATATACTCAAGCATTATGATATAAACCCCATATTTTTATCCTCGATGGCAACAATACAATACGTGCCTTGCTGCCCCTGCTGTCACTAGGAAAGGACACCGCAAGATTGAACCCAAAGCTAAGCACTTCTCCCATTGCAAGGAAGATCAATCTAATAGGCCAAACCAAACTGATAATTCGAAGAGACTTGCAAAGATAATTAAATCATACATATAAGAATTCAGAGAAGAACCAAATATTGTTCATAGATAATCTTGATCATAAACCCATAATTCATCGGATCTCGACAAACACACCGCAAAAAAGAGTTACATCGAATAGATCTCCAAGAAGATCGAGGAGAACTTTGTATTGAGATCCAAAGAGAGAGAAGAAGCCATCTAGCTAATAACTATGGACCCGAAGGTCTGAGGTAAACTACTCACTCATCATCGGAGAGGCTATGGTGTTGATCTAGAAGCCCTCAGTGATCGATTCCCCCTCCGACGGAGCTCCGGAAAAGGCCCCAAGATGGGATCTCATGGGTACAGAAGGTTGCGGCGGTGGAAATAGGGTTTCGTGGTGCTCCTCGATGTTTTGGGGGTATATGGGTATATATAGGAGGAAGAAGTAGGTCAGTGGAGCTACGAGGGGCCCACAAGGGTGGAGGGCGCGCCCAGGGGGTAGGCGCGCCCCCTGCCTCGTGGCCGCCTCGTTGATTTCTTGACGTCCACTCCAAGTCCTCTGGATCACGTTTGTTCCAAAAATAACTCTCTTGAAGGTTTCATTCATTTTGGATTCCGTTTGATATTCCTTTTCTATGAAACACTGAAATAGGAAAAAAAAGCAATTTGCACTGGGCCTTGGTTTAGTAGGTTAGTCCCAAAAATAATATAAATGTGCTTAGTAAAGCTCATTAAACATCCAAAACATATAATATAATAGCATGGAACAATCAAAAATTATAGATACGTTGGAGATGTATCAGTGTTCAAGAAAGGTCTATCGAAGGTAATGGGACAAAAGTCATCTTGTGCGGAACCAAGAACAAGAAAAATAGTAGGGTATTTTATTTTCCCACACAAGACTTCAACCTCTCTAACAATCCCAATTGGTGAAATAGCGTCTCTATTAGCAAGTTTAATAGTAACATCTATGTCTTCTATCTCTGCGGGTGCTATGTCATTCATAATTTCTTGATATATGGTGTAAGGAATAACACTCACACTAACACCTATGTCACATAAACCATGATATCAGTGATCTCCTATGTTAACTGAGATAACGGGCATGCCAACAACAGGTCTATGTTTATCCTTTTTATCAGGTTTGGCAATTCTAGCAGCTTCTTCACAGAAGTAAATAACATGGCCATCCATATATTCTTCCAAGAGATCTTTAACCATAGTAATACTAGGTTCTACTTTGATTTGTTCATCGGGTTTATGTGCTCTAATATAGATTTTGTTAACCACAGTTGAAACTTTAGCATGTTCCTTTATCCTAACAGGGAAAGGTGGTTTCTCAATATAAGCAGTAGGAACAACTGGATCAACATTGTAAAGCATAGTTTCTTCTTTAACTGGTACCTCTTCTTTAATTTCTTCTTTAATAAGTGGGTGATATTTAGACCACTTTTCTTTAGGGATATCAACATGAGTAGCAAATGACTCGCAAAAGGAGGCTACTATCTCAGAGTCAAGTCCATATTTAGTGCTAAACTTTTGAAAAGCATCGGTATTCATAAAGGATTTAACACAATCATACTTAAGTTTCATACCTGACTCTTTACCTTCATCGAGTTCCCAATCTTCAGAGTTGCATTTAATTCTTTCCAAAAGATCCCGCCGAAATTCAATAGTCTTCTTCATAAAAGAACCAACACAAGAAGTATCAAGCATGGTTTGATCATTATGAGAAAGCCGAGCATAAAAATTCTGGATAATAATTTCTCTCGAGAGCTCATGATTGGGGCATGAATATAGCATTGACTTAAGCCTCCCCCAAGCTAGAGTGATACTTTCTCCTTCACGAGGCCAAAAATTATATATATAATTCTGATCACGATGAACTAGATGCATAGGATAATTTTTTTGATGGAACTCCAATTCCAAGATCCAATATCATCGCATAGCCTATACCATGCCAATGCTTTTCCATTCAAAGATAAAGGGAAACCTTGTTCATAACTTCATCTCCAGGTCAACCTACAAGCTTGAACAATCCACAAATTTGTTCTACATATATCAAGTGCATATGAGGATGTTTGGTTCCGTCTCCTACATAAGGATTAGCTAGCAGTTGTTCTATCATACCCGAAGAAATTTCATATTCAATATTTTCAGTAGGTACAGTAGGTTGAGGGGTAGCTAATTGTGGTTCCGGTTGAGGTGAAGATACCCCGAACAAACCCCTCAAAGGATTGTTTTCCATAGTAACAAGTGACAATAAATTTCAGCACAGTATATAAATGTTTCCTTACCAAATACCTCTTACCAATGGCACTTCACTCCCCGGCAAGGGCGCCAGAAAATAGCCTTGTTGACCCACAAGTGTATGGGATCAATTGTAGCTCTTTTCAATAAGTAAGAGTGTCGAACTCAACAAGGAGCAGAAGGAAATGACAAGTGGTTTTCAGCAGGTAATCTCTGCAAGTGCTGAAATTGTAAGTAACAGAGTAGTTTGATAGCAAGATAATTTGTAACAAGCAAGTAACAATAATAGTAGCAGAAGTGCGGAAAGGTAGATCAATCCTTTTGAGGCAAAGGACAGGCCAAAACGGTCTCTTATGATAAGCAAAGCGTTCTTGAGGGTACACATGAATTTCATCTAGCCACTTTCACCATGTTGGTTTGATTCGTGTTTGGTACGTTGATAATTCGATATGTGGGTGGACCGGTTCTTAGGTGTTGTTCTTACTTGAACAAACCTCCTACTTATGATTAACCCTCCCACAAGCATCCGCAACTACGAGAAAAGTATTAAGAATAAATTCTAACCATAGCATTAAACTTTTGGATCCAATCGGCCCCTTACAGAATAGCGCATAAACTGGGGTTTGAGCTTCTATAACTCTCGCAACCCATCATCTAATTGCTACTCCACAATGCATTCCCTTAGGCCCAAATATGGTGAAGTGTCCTATAGTCGACGTTCACATGACACCACTAAGGGAATCACAACATACATACTATCAAAATATCGAACACATATCAAGTTCACATGATTACTTGCAACATGATTTCTCCCGTGACATCAAGAACGAAAGTAACTACTCACAAATGATAATCATGCTCAACATCAGAGGGGTATTAAATAGAAAATTTGATCTGAACATATAATCTTCCACCAAATAAACCATATAGTAATCAACTACAAGATGTAATCAACACTACTAGTCACCCACAAACAACAATCTATAGTTCCGGTAACAAGATTGAACACAAGAGATGAACTAGGGTTTGAGATGAGATGGTGTTGTTGAATATGTTGATGGAGATTGCCCTCTGCAAGATGGGATATTTGTTGGTGATGATGAGGATGATGATTCCCCCCTCCGGGAGGGAAGTTCCCCTGGCGGAATCGCTCCACTGGAGGGCAAAAGTGCTCCTGCCCAAGTTCCGCCTTGAGACGGTGGTGCTCCGTCCCAAAATGCCTCTCCTTATTTTTTTCTAGGTCAAAATGACTTATATACCAGAAGATGGGCATCAGAGGTGGGCCTAGGTGAGCACACCCCTCGAGGGCGCGCCTGAGCTCCCTGGCGCGCCCAGGTGGGTTGTGCCCCCCTGATGAGCCCCCTCTAGTAGTTATTTGCTCCAATATTCCTCATATATTTGATAAAAGATCTCCGTGAAGTTTTAGCTTGTTCGGAGTTGTGCAGAATAGGTGGCCTGACGTAGCTTTTCCAGGTCCAGATTTACAGCTACCGAAATTCTCCATGTTTGTGTATACCTAGCATATTATGAGAGAAAAGGCATTAGAATTACTCCAAAAAGCATTATTATGGATAAAACATCATAAATAACAGTAAGAAAATATGATGCAAAATGGACGTATCAACTCTCCCAAGCTTAGACCTCGCTTGTCCTCAAGCGAAAACCGAAATCGAAAAACATCTCCAAATGCTTAGAGCGAGAGGTGTCGATTAAAACAAAATACGGACATAGAAGCATCATGTAGATTATTAATCAACAAAATTAAACATAAGACTTTTATCATAGAACTTTTATCATATACTTCTCATGAATAAGTAACAGTTCATCACACAATCGAAGTATAAAGCAAAAAACTCTATTAAAAACCAACAAACTATGTTCTCAGTGAACTTTGCAACTACAATTCATCATCTTTTCAGGAAGGGTCACACATCGGAGCCTTTAGGCAAGTCAACATACTCAACCATCATATAGTCTTCTATTATTGCTAACACTCACCGCATACTCATGAGCAAAACGTTTCAACCGGAGGCATAAGAAGATGAGGGCTTATAGTTTCGCTTCCCAATGTATTCACCTCAAGGGTGATGTGAACAATAATAACTCATGCTACCCATATTCAATTGGACATGTGTGCCTAGATCTTTCCTCACCACATGATGCTTGCCAAAGGGGAAAATAAAAAGGAATAGAGAGAAAACTTTCACTCTTTGCATAAAAGTAAATTCATAAAAGTAAAAGATAGGCCCTTCAGAGAGGGAAGCAGAGGTTGCCATGCGTTTATTTTTTTGTATGCTCAACCCCTTAGTGCAAAAGAACGTCATGTTGCATTGCCCTTGTGATAGCAACCTTTATTATGTAGTCTGTCTCTTTTATTCTTCACCATCACAAGTTTGTGCAACGCTCAATTTTCTCTTACACTAAATGATCTCACACATTTAGAAGCAATTTTTATTGCCTTTTTGCACTGATGAAAACTTACTTGAGGGATCTTGCTCAATCCCTAGGTACGTATGGTGGACACTTGAAAATAAGATTTGGGTTTAAGGGTTTTTGGATGCACAAGTAGCATCTCTACTTAGTGCGGAATTTTTGTCTAGCCAGATAGGGGAAAGCACCACATGTTAAAGGATCTATGACAATATAACTTCTATGTGAATATGAACAAACATAAATTATTAAGTTGTCTTCCTTGTCCAACGTCAACAATTTTAGCATATAATATTTTGATGGGGGCTCAGAATCACAAAAGATTTATAGGATAGTATATTTATATGTGAATCTTATCTTCCCTTATTAATTCTCTCATGAGTTGCATCATTGACTAATGCTATGTTTGTCAATCTCTAATAAAATTTTCTACTTATACTTTTCCTTATGTGTTGCCATCACCTACCATAAGATTAGTATATGATCTTCTTGATTGATTTCCTTTCTTTTTATTTATATCCTTTCCTTTTATTTATTTCCTTTCTTTTATTTTCAACAAGAAAGTAAAGAAAGCAAAAACTCACACTAAACTTTACTCGGCCCCTCTATCCTGCCTGCCTGCACCCCCTTGATGCCTTGTTCGCCTTGGACGTCGCCACGCAACCCTGTCAACCCCCTGCCCCCTCGTCCTCATCCTCTCCTCTGCCTCTCTCCCCACTCGTCCCCATATGCGTCTGAGAGCGTTGGCGCGTACCAACATGCCCACCGCCATCTCCTCGCCTCCCCGAGCTGTCCAGCAGCTTCGCCGTCCTCTGCTACAAGTCCTCACCGACGAGAACAAGCACAGACGATGCTCATCGTCGCCACCGTTGTCTTCTTCACCGTTGGCCTCCGAAGATCTCCACCATTGATTCACCACCTACCAGTCGTCCCCGAGATGTCGAGCCCTCCGTCCGATGCGCTGTGAGCTGTTGATGTGTTTCCTCCGTTCCCAGTTGTTCCTCGCGTCCTCTAGCCATTGCCCCGTGAGCACCGAGCTCCGGCCATCGCCATGGCCGGTGAGCCTCGTGCTCCCGAGCTCTTCCGCCCACTCCCGTATCACCCGAATGCTCGCCAAGTCCCGAGGAAACCGTAGAAACCCTCGGTTGGGCTCCCCATGCACCGCATCATCATCTTCTTCATGACTGAGGCTCTAGCCGCCACCCAACTTGCTGCCACTGCCGCTATAGACCGCCCCGCAACCAGTCGTTGCCTCCCCTGGATGCGGGCGAGCGAGTGGTCCCTCCTGGTGTGTTCAATGCGTCCAGCCACCCCCTGTGGCACGAGCCCAAGCAACTCCGATGATCCTCCACCCGTCGGGTTTGGTCGCCGGCATTCAGTCGTCCATGTGGCACACCTAACTAGCACTATGACCCTGTTAAAATAAACCCCCAACCACTCATAGGTGGGCCACCTTCAGTTAATTAATTAGATAAGTAAATCATTAGATTTAATTAATACTGTTTAACTCCATGTGTCACTGAGTTATCCACCCAGACATCTGTGTTGACCTTGCCATATCAGCATTGACCTGGCCCCACCAGTCAGCCTTTGTAACTGACTCTGTTACACCGACGCGTGGGTCCCACTAGTCAGGTTTGACCAGTTTTACCACGACTGACCTGCTGACGTAGTGCTGACGCAGTAAATATTTTTTGGATTTTATATAAATTAGTAATGATTTATTAATTACAAAAATACTTTAAACTTTGAAAATTCACAGAAATTCAACCGTAACTCCAAATCAAATAATTTATATATGAAAAATTATTAGGAAAATATGAAGAATCTGTTTACGTTGTTTTCATACATGATAAATCAACTTATACCTACTGGTCATGTCAAATCAAATAAAGGACATTTTAAATGCTTCTTTTAGAGTTTGAATTTGAATATGTGATTCAAATGAACTTCAACTAACATGGTAGTATTTTCCATTAGCCCAAAATAGAACATATTGCCATGACATAATCATGCATCATATTGTTGCATTGCATTGATTGTGTTCCTTCTTGTTTGCTGGTGGTTGTTCCCTCTCGATAGACATTGTTCCGACGATGTATTTGTTGACGCTGATGAAGTGCAATTTCATCTTCAGAAGTGCCAGGCAAGCAAACCCCCTTGATCACTATGATACAATCCCACTCTCTCACTCCTACTCTCTTTTTACTGCATTAGGACAACAATGATTCAACTGTTACATGTTCGGTAGTTGAATCCATTCCTCTGCATGACCTGTCTTTGCCACAGTAAATAGTTGAAACCCACTAGCATGCGTAGGAGTTGTTTCATCCATGATGTGCCTACTCGTTCATGCTTGATTGTTACGCCTGCTATGCTTAGAGATGTGCCAGGTCTTATTCATCTGGGATGGATTGGGATGGTGGTTGATAACCCACCGATATAGGGGGTCATTCGTAGCCTTTTTCGATAAATAAGTGTGTCGAACCCAATGAGGAGCTAAAGGTAGAACAAATATCCCCTCGTGTTCTATCGACCACCGATGTAACTCTACGCGCACTTAACGTTTGCTTTACCTAGGACAAGAATAAAACTAGAAGTACTTTGCAAGAATAAAACTACAAATGAATTGCAAGATAATAAATTTAGTAGTTTAGTTGAAATCTTTTTGTAACACAAGAGAAAGATTTGTCCCTAGGCAATTGATAACTAGACCGGTAATCATTATTGCAATTTTATAGGAGGGAGAGGCATGAGCTAACATACTTTCCATACTTGGATCATATGCACTTATGATTGGAACTCTAGCAAGCATCCGCCACAACCAAAGATCATTAAGGTAAAACCCAACCATATCATTAAGTATCAAGTCATCTTTATCCCATATGCAACAACCCCCTTACTCGAGCGTAAGCTTCTGTCACTCTAGCCACCCACCATAAGTGAATCATGAACGTATTGCAACACTCTATAGAGGGGATCCCTCACATTTACATGACACGGAGGGCACCATAGGACAACACCGAAATAAAATATATACAACTCAAACCAATCATGATCATCAGTCAACCCATAGGACAAAATAGATCTATGCAAACATCATAGGATAACCACATATCATTGGATAATAATATATAGTGTTGAGCACCATATTTAAGTAGAGAATTGAAGCGGGAATAGATAGGTTACACCGCTGCATAGAGGGGGAGAGAGTTGGTGTTGACGACGGCGAACTTGATGGTGTAGATTGCTGTCACAATCCTTGCCCCGGCGGTGCTCCGGCGCCATCAGGAGATAGGGGGAGAGAGCCCCCTCCTTCTTCTTCTTCCTTGGCCTCCCCCCTGGATGGGAGGAGAGTCGTCCTCCCTTTGGTCCATGGCCTCCATGGCGGAGGAGGGGCAGGAGCCCCTCCTAGATTGGATCTATATCTCTATTATGTTCTGTTTCGCGTTCCTCTTTTCTGGCCTTTCACCGTTTCTTAAATATCCGAAGATTAGTAACTTCGATTGTGCTGAAATTTAACACGATTTTTTCCAGATATAAGCTTTCTTGCGCCCGAAGAAGAGCCCCAACCAACTTACGAGGTGCCCACTAGGCACCACCGTGCGCCAGGGGGGCAGGCGCGCACTGGTGGTTAGTGGAGGCCCTGGGCCTCTGTTTGCGTTGATTCCACCTCCCAAAAATCACATATATCCCAAAATAAATTCTCTATAAATTGTTATCGCATTTGGACTTTGCTTGACATGGATATTCTACAAAACAAAAAACATGCAACAAACATGAATTGGCACTGGGCACTGGATTGTTATGTTAGTACTAAAAATAATATAAAATGTTTCCAAAAGTATATAGAAGTTGTATAATATTGGCATGGAACAATAAAAAAGTATAGATACGATGGAGACGTATCAGTCATGAAGATGTCCTACTATTGAGAGCTAAGTGTGTGAACATAATTTGGTAAAGGTAGCAATGGGAGGCCATGTCGGAGTACATGGTGGGTTGTCTCATTGAAACCGTCCCCAGGAACTGAGGTCTGTGTTTGTGATCCAAGACAGTTACTACCACACATTGGGATCCTTAATTGACTCTCTCGACTTATTCATCTCCTTGATCTATGTCCAGGAGTTGCAACTAGTTTCTGGTGTTTCTAGGATATGTGTCAGAGGCCGTACGTGGCGCTGACCCTAGGGGTGGGCTATGATGCAGTATAGACACTATGGCACGGTGTACCGAGGCACCCATTTTGTGGGCTTGGGAACCCTGCACACATCATTTTCGGCCGTAGTGGAAACCCCACCCGAACTTCCTTACGGATGGAACTCAATTAGGCGATAAACCTGGGCTTCCACTTGAAGGTTGTCAAGTACATGTTGTGTAAACAATGATTAGCGGTGAGAGTGTGTGGGAAGAAGTACACCCCTGTAGGGTGATAAATGATCTTTTCGAATAGCCGCGTCCGCGGATATGGACTACTTGGAAAGCTTACATTGTTCGTAGATAACTAGAAGTGGATACTCTAAATTGCGCAAGATAAGCGTGAGTCCTATGGATGGCCTTCTCCTAGGGAGACGAGAGTGGAGCAGAAGGGAGACAAGTATATGGGATCAATTGTAGGCTTTTTGATAAGTAAGAGTGTCGAACCCAATGAGGAGCAGAAGGAAATGACAAGCGGTTTTCAGCAAGGTAATGTCTGCAAGTGCTGAAATTGTAAGTAACAGAGTAGTTTTATAGCAAGATAATTTGTAACGAGCAAGTAACGAGAATAGTAACAAAATTTCAGCAAGGTAGCCCAATCCTACGGAGGCCAGGGACATGCCAAAACGGTCTCTTATAATAAGCAAAGTGTTCTTGAGGGTACACGGGAATTTCATCTAGTCACTTTCATCATGTTGATTCGATTCGTGTTTGCTAAGTTGATATATGGGTGGACCGGTGCTTAGGTGTTGTTCTTACTTGAACAAACCTCCTACTTATGATTAACCCCCTCGCAAGCATCCGCAACTACGATAAAAGTATTAAGAATAAATTCTAACCATAGCATTAAACTTTTAGATCCAATCGGTCCCTTACGGAATAGCGCATAAACTAGGGTTTAAGCTTCTGTCACTCTTGCAACCCATCATCTAATTACTACTCCACAATGCATTCCCTTAGGCCCAAATATGGTGAAGTGTCATGTAGTCGACATTCACATGACACCACTAAGGGAATCACAACATACACACTATCAAAATATCTAACACATATCAAGTTCACATGATAACTTGCAACAAGATTTCTCCCGTGACCTCAAGAATAAAAGTAACTACTCACAAATGATAATCATGCTCGACATCAGAAGGGTATTAAATAGCATATTGGATTTGAACATATAATCTTCCACCAAATAAACCATATAGTAATCAACTACAAGATGTAATCAACACTACTAGTCACCCACAAGCACCAATCTATAGTTCTGGTACACATATTAAACACAGGAGATGAACTAGGGTTTGAGAGGAGATGGTGTTGTTGAAGATGTTGATGGAGATTTCCCTCCCCAAGATGGGAGAGTTGTTGGTGATGATGATGATGATTTCCCCCTCTGGGAGGGAAGTTCCCTCGGCGGAATCACTCTGCCGGAGGGCAAAAGTGCTCTTGCCCAAGTTCCGCCTTGATACGGCGGCGCTCTGTCCCGATAGTCCTCTCCTTATTTTTTTCCTAGGTCAAAATGACTTATATACCAGAGGATGGGCACCGGAGGTGTGCTGGGCTGAGCACAACCCACCAGGGCGTGCCTGGTGGGCCAGACGCGCCCTGGTGTCTTGTGCTCACCATGTGGCCCCCCTGCAGTGGTTATTTGCTCCAGTATTTCTTGTTTATTCCATAAAAAATCCTCGTGAAGTTTTAGCTTATTTGGAGTTGTGCAGAATTGGTAGCCTGACGTAGCTTTTCCAGGTCCAGATTTCCAGCTGCCGGAATTCTTACCTTGCATATTATGAGAGAAAAGGCATTAGAATTACTCCAAAAAGCATTATTATGCATAAAAACATTATAAATAACAGTAGGTAAACATGATGCAAAATGTATCAGATACCCCTGAACTAGTTTGTTAAGCTAAACAACAACTTGGAGAGTTGGAAGATAAAAGATGATATCTTCAATTTACTATGCATTGAAGAAAGATGATATCTTCATCGATTGATCCTCGATTGTGATCAATTGTTGGAGCTATTGTCTTATACAATCTTTGATTTGAGTGTGGGCTACCGTCATACCAAATCAGAACCAACGATGTTTGCAATGTCATCTTACTTGTGGATGTTCCTCGAGCATACCCCATTATATCTTTTGGTCTGACCAATACTATCACCTTGTTCACATAGTTGTGGAATTCCGTCTTTATTGGAATTTTGATGAATTCTCGTTGAGCCCATCGGCAACATCCTTATCTTCTCCATAATTTGTGTTGAACATTAAGCTAGTGTTGGAAACTTTTGAAAGCATTTTCATCGTGCTAGCTCATGAAGTATATGTTTGATGAAAGAAGTGACTTCCTCTAACACACGTGCATTTGGTGCAAGTTAACACTGTGAATTAGAGAAAGTTAGTTTTGCTTCCTCTGGAATCTCCCAAGTCAGTCATGCATATGTGCAAAGTATTATGTGGTTTGGAGACTTGCAACCTTCATTTTATATGTATCCCTAGCACACCAAGCCACTGACTGATTTGTTCACGGAGAAGAAGTTCCTTCTTAAGAGCATGCCTTATGCAAGGACTTCGATATCCTTGATGATGGCTCCCAACCAGAACTCGGTGGTGTTTTTCTTGGTCACGCTTGTCTTGGACAGTGTGTTCACGTGTATCTTACAATCCATCTCATGTTTTGGAGCTTGCTATCGTAGTTCATTTCCTGAGAATCTCGCAACGCCATATCGTCAATTTGTGTTGGAAACTTTCCTTTTTAGACATGCCGAGTCTGAACTATGCTACTACCCACCAGATCTGAATCTTAGGCAGATATCATGGTTCGAACTTTTCAAGATCTATGATGTAGGTTCTGGCAAGGTTGATGTTTTGGCCGACACACCTAGCCGGAATATCTATTATTGTAGTATCTTGATTGAGAAATTTGATCATCTTCTCCATGAGGATCTCATGCGACTTATTCTATAAGTTGTTCCTTATGGATCATTTTTTCTATTGAAGTCTGACATTTACTTGCTGACCATATTGATGATGCTTCTAAACATGATCACGGTATCTAGTACATCAAAGAGAACATTAGAAGCAGAGTGTTTTTTTACTATACACAGTAGGGAAAAACCCCACTGCAATTTTTATTTAATTAAAAACAGAAACAACAAAGGTTCCACTATACAAAAGGCTTGAGATAAGCCAAAGAGCAAAGCAACAGAAAGAAAAGAAAAAACTATGGTCTAGGATTATAGCACAAGATTGTCAAGCCAGGAACAATAAACTATAGCATAACTCTTCTTTATTCTAAATCTTAGAAGATTGAGCTCCTCCAGGAAAATAGCTTTCCACCTCTGAATGCTAGGTTGTACTGCTTGGAAGATCAAATTGTTCCTTGAGATCCAGATAGCCCAGGAAGCAAGGATGATTATTTCCATGAAAAAAGGTACATGTAGCTTCTGTTTGAGATCAAGAAAAGCTTCCAGGATTGAAACATTTGCCTGTCTTGAAGGGAAAATCAAGTCCCAACATTGAGCTGCGAAAGGACAGGTCCAGAAAAGATGGTGAAGAGTTTCTTCCCGTGGACAATTGTTGACATCATAGTTGTAGTTGGCCAAATGGAAAGTTTTCTTTCTCAAAAGATTTCTGGTATTGAGCCTGTCATGCAGCAATCTCCAAAAAAACACCTTGTGTTTTGGTTGACAAGAGGAATTCCAGATCCAGTTGAACTGTTGTGGCACAATTTTGACTCCCATCATGACTTTGTAGGCCTTAGCCACTGAGAAGTGCTCATTTCCCCAAATGTAGCTCCAAGTGTCAGTGCAATCTAGTGTATCAGAAGCCCTTAGATCAATACAAATGTCTTCCATAGCCTCAAATTCCTGGAAAGCTTGCACAGTCAGGGGTAGGTGGAATAGATCCTCTAAGTATTCTACTTGGAGAATGCTGTGGACAGTAGCGTTTTTGTTCTTCACAAAAGAGAATAAATGAGGGAACATGTCTTGCAGACAAGTAGAGTGCCACAGATCAGTCCAAAAGAAGGCACTCTTGCGATCACCTATGTTGCATATGGCCAAGGACTTATAGTTATCAATGAGCTTAAGATTTGCATTCCACCAAAATGATCCAATCTAGTTATTACCAGGTAGTGTATCAGTGTTGTAATATGATTCCCAGATCAAGTTTACCCAGGGGGTATTGTGTCTGTTATAGAACTTGTGCAGATTCTTAAGCAGCAGAGCCTTATTATGGATAAAGATATCCATGACACCCAATCCTCCTTGATTTTTGGGTCTACACACAGTGCTCCATGCCACCATGGCAGGTCTGTGGTCCTCCAGATCAGGGCCTCTCCACAGGCAGTGTCTCAAGTACTTTATGGCCTGGGTTTTGATTGTGACTGGCACATCAAGGCAACCCATGAGATAGATCAACAAAGAATTTGGGACAGATTTCACCAACAACAATCTTCCAGCCATTGTCATAAATGAGGACAAACCCATAAGTTTCTTTTGCAGTCTTGTGACAAGAGGAAAACATTGCTCAACAGTAGGCTTATGAAGGCCTAAAGGTGTTCCCAAATACTGGATTGGAAAAGATTCCTTCTTGCAATGAAAAGTATTTACCAAAATCTCCATCTTCTCTTCTGGCACATTTATTGGAATCATACTGGATTTTTGTGGTTTACCTTAAGTCCAGTGGCATCTACAAAAGTATTGAGGAGGTCTTTAAGACAATGTAGTTGCTTTGCATCTGCTTGTAGAATAACCAGGGTGTCATCAGCATAGTGGACAATTGGAAAATCAGGGCATGACTCCACTTGTAGAGGAGCAGATAACAATCCCATGTGCATTGCCTTGTTGAGAACTGACTGAAGGAGATCAGCAGCAAGCACAAACAGAAGAGGGGATAGAGGGGCCCCCTGCCTCACACCTCTAAGGCAATAAAACTTTTTTCCAGGGACACCATTTAGCAAGATAGCAGATGAGGCAGAAGTGAAGAGCATTTTGATCCATGAGATCCATCTGTCCCCAAAACCTTTGGCCTTTAAAATATCCAGCATTGCCTGGTGCTCAATTGTGTCAAAAGCCTTTTCAAAGTCCAGTTTAAGCACAATAATCTCATCTTTAGACTTATGACATTGGTGTAGATATTCATATGCCCAGCCCAAACAATCATGTATTGATCTTTCCTTCAGAAAACCATATTGGTTGATATGTACCAACTTAAGAATCACTTTCTGCAACCTGTTAGCCAGCAGTTTAGTGATAATCTTCAGACAGCAGTTTAATAGAGAGATTGGTCTAAAATCATTTGCTGTCAAGGGAGTACTTCCCTTAGGAATGAGAGTAATGTATGAAGTATTTAAGCTCTCAAGAGAAATTTGCCCTGCATGGAAATCATATATGAATTTGAGCACATCTCCCTTAATAATGTCCCAACAAGACCTGGGAAATTCATCGTTAAAACCATCTGGGCCTGGTGATTTGTCTGTTGGAAGGTTTTTGACCACATCATCAATTTCCTCTTCAGTAAAAGGCAGTTCAAGATTATCAAAGATATCTGAGTGTTGTCTCTGCCCAAACAAGGAAGCCAAATCAAAATGCATTGAGGTATTTTGGGATGTGCCCATTCTTTTTTTGTAAGTGTCTAAAAGAATTGCAGCTTTCCCAGCATGATCAGATATTTCAACTTGGTCATCATTTTGGAGAACAGCAATATGACTATGCCTGTAATTAATTGAAGCTTTAGCGTGGAAAAGCTTTGTGTTCTCATCTCCAAACTTCACCCCCTTGATTTTTCCTCTTTGTTTCCAATAAATCTTTTGGTTTCTCAAAAGAATAAGCAGATGCTCTTTAAGAATAGCCCTGCAATTCCATTCATGAATGTCCAACTCTCTAAATTCTTCAAAGAGGTCCCATAGGAAAATGAACTCATTCAGCTTTGCAATTTGAGTTTTCAGACAGGACAAGGTTTTTGCCCACAGCTTCAAAGCTCTTCTTAAGTTTTTAAACTTAGAATTCAAGGTTTTAACAACATCAAGATTGCCAACTAGGATATTCCAAGCATTTGCAACTATCTGTTTAAAGTCAGAATGTTGGAGCCAGTAGTTTTCAAATCTGAAAACTTTTGCCTTTGGGATAGAAGTACCAACTTTAATAACACAGGGCAGATGATCTGAAATAGGTTTTGCAAGGGGTAGCACCATTGTGTTTGGGAAGGTAGTCATCCAAGAGGCAGAAGTGAAAAACCAATCCAGTTTTACCAGCAGAGGATCATGCTGCATATTGCTCCAACTAAACTTTCTGCCATGCAAAGGTAATTCAATTAAGCGTTGATTGCTTATAGCCTCATTAAACATAAGCATATCATTGATATCTCCCCCAGGTCTGTTCCTATCTGATGGTGCTCTCATAAGGTTGAAATCACCCATTAAAATCCAGTCAACATTATCAGGCATGTGAATATTCAGGAACCAGTTAATAAACTCAATTTTGTCTTGTGGATCACAAGGCCCATAAATATTAGAGATGATCCAAGACTGATTGGAGAGTAGACTGGTAAACTGCACTGAAAGTGAAAACCTATTTTGTGCAATGACTTCTCCAGAAAACTGAGAGCCATTCCAAGCCACAAGGAGACCCCCAGATGCTCCAACAGAAGGTAGGAAGGAAAATTTATTAAGTCTGGAAGGGCAATTTTTTTAAGTAAGCTACATCAAAAATCTCCCTCTTGGTTTCTTGAAGACACAAGATGTTGCAGTCACTCTCATCAATTTTCTGCCTCAAGGCCAACCATTTGTCCTCAGAATTTATACCTCTAATGTTCCAATTGAGAATATTCCAGCTTCTGTTTGTGTTATTCATGGAAACACATAAGTTTTTTTGTACCAGAGGTCAAGTACCAGCACTTGATCCTTCACACAGAAAAGAGAGTTGGGCAAAAACCAGATCCACAGCAAAACACATATCCAGTATGGCATCCACTCATACAGCAAAGAGGCATTAATAGGGTAGCACTTCACCAGATCTATAGAGTTCATAAAGTTCCAATATCCAAATCTTACATCAAGCAAAAGCAGCATCAAACTAGGAATGAGGGTACAAACACACACCCTCCATACAGTACTCCAAGTAAGGGACCTAAACATTATGAATGGTTGGAGATATGTCCTTCTCCTTTGGCCAAGGGCACCTTGTCCAAAACAACCTCTTGCCTTATCTTGGGCTTCTTGGCCAGCTTGTCCTCCAGCTCCCCCTCAGCAACCTTACAAAAAGAGGCAGTGAGGTTTTTAACAACTGATTTATGTATGGTGGGAGGGACAACATTGCAAGGTAGACAATTGTTATTAGAGCAGGAGTTTCTCTTGTAACCAGCATTATCATTCTTAATTCTATCACTTCTCCTTACCTCTGTTTCCACTAGTGGAGTCTTTCCACTCCTTCTCTTCCTCAGATTATCTTGACCAAAAGGCTGCAACAGAGCCTGGGACTCCTCATCCTGCATATTGGCATCCCCACCAATATTTTCTTTGCCCTTGACCACATCTATAAAGCCTACACCATTACAATAAAGAGATCAAGGCATAGAAAGGTAGAATAATCCTACACTATACAATAAAGAAATTACAGCTGACTATACCCACTGGGCATTATGGTTCGGCACAGGTGATAATAAAGCATACACAAACAGCAAATTACATACACTGGGCAAATACAGCTCATACATCATGGACGCACATCAACTTAACTCCAATTGAACTATAATCTCTTCAGAAAATAGGATTGGCCGGATTCAGATAGCATAAATTTCAGTCTGCAAAATCTCCAATTCCTTCATGGTTACCTCAGTGTCTTGTTTCATTTTTTGACTCCTGCATCTAATACCTGCATGTCCAGTCTCAACTTGTTGATTATACGTTGACAATCATGTACACGTTGTCTTGCCACCTCTAGTTGATGCTCGAGAACATCAGCACATTCCAATTCCAATCAATAATCATTCGGTAATGGCCATGCCGCACTGCTCGCAGATCTTTGTGTTGATGTCACTTCATCCTGAAATGTTTCTATAAGTACACATGACTAGGGCAAAAATATAGTTACAACAGTAAAGCGAACAAGACACTATTTTGTACTACATGGCAAAACAGGACTAACAATAATGTTACATGTCACTTTCAAAAAAAAGTGTTACACGTCATGAAGCATAAGCAGGTGATATTTTAAAAATTATAAAAAAGATAGTCTGTGCACCCTGCATACAGAAATCCCTCTTAGCTCACCAGAGGAGCATGATGTTGGGGCCCAATCGAAGACACAGACAAGTTACAAATTTAGACAGCACGTTGCATATAAGTAAGCAAACAGTTGGCCATTCTGTGCCTCAATTAAAGTCTTAGGGATCATAATGAACAGCAGAGGGTTTCATACAAACATACTACAACAGGCAAAACTATGCAATCATTAGCGTAGTATAAACTAGATTGTGAGCCTCATGCAATAACAGTTCGTTAATAGACTTCAAAGCTTCAGGCACACTTCGGCAGAGTAATTAAATGGTAAGGCCTTTAATTATGTCAACTAATAGTGATACAATTACCGAACATCAGGCATGATTATTTGGGCATCTCATTAACTGAGGATAAATAAAACAATTGAAAAGAGAAAATTAACTATGCCTGAAACAAACAAGGAATTGAACTGTTGAGTTGCATACAGTGACTTACCTTAGCAGGTTGAAGAGGCTCAGCGCAGCTCCTACTTCTCTTGCAAGGCTCCTTCCTAACATCTTGTACTTGGAAATCCTCAATCTTATCTTCATTGCACCCCCTCTGCAAGGTGACACAAACTAGTTACTCGTCTCCTTGGAAGATAAATATGCATACTTTCCAGTCTATGAACACAAAAAGAATGAGATTATAACAAAACAACACCACATAATGAAACATGCCGCATCTCTTGCACTTGCACACAATGAAATGAGCATTTACTATGTCTGCACTATGTAAAAACTAGGCATACCTTCGAACTAGATCTCCAGGTACTCTTGGAGAGCCTACTGTAGTGTACAACCAAACCTTTATGTCACCTATGAGTTAGACAAGGCCCCACTACAGCAGCCCTTAGTGTTTAAATCGTTGACAAGCTCTATTAGAGTGTTATGTCAAGAACATCAATTAACCAAAGCAAACAGTCCTAGTACGGCTGGGTGATGCAAACAAGAAATTGAACAGATGTGTGAGCAAATCTTACATATCAAGAAAAGAAGCAAAGAAGGAGGCTTAAAGACCATCACTTGACTGACCAGATTTAAGGGGCATTTAAACATCATGTGCAACGTATGAACTAACATAAACATTGCATATTTCCAGATTCTACAATGGAATGCACATGTATTAGGTTATGCATTGTATGATGACGCCTAAATGTACAAATACCAGGCAAGAGTGATTCATCATTGCACGCACAATTGAATTACAGGTTAAGGGCCAGTTCGATTCCGCCTTTTCAGTGCATATTGTCAAAATAAGCCATAAAAGATGTAAAGAAGTCATTTTTGAGTTATAGGCTTGGGCTTAACTAATTTCGCTTTGGAGGGGGGGGGGTGTTTCGGGTAGAACCTCACTAAAAATTGAAGGGAAGGGGAATAGTGAAATGACTCTGTTGTCTGCCTATATTACACATGCAACTGCTGACGCCCGTGTCACACCTGACCCTCAAGTAAAAACAAACACGCAAGCATTCATTGCCCTGCCCGCTTGCATCTCCTCTCCCCTTTCCACTATACGATGAATTGCTATGAGCTGCTTCTGCTGCTGCTATATGATGCATTGCTATGAGCTGCTCCTGTTGCTGCTATATGATGAATTGCTATGAGCTGCTGCTGCTATATGATGAGTTGCTATGAGCTGCTGCTGCTGCTATATGATGAATTGCTATGAGCTGCTGCTGCTATATGATGAGTTGCTACAAGCTGCTCCTGCTGCTACATGATGAGTTGCTACAAGCTGCTCCTGCTGCTGCTATATGATGAATTGCTATGAGCTGCTCCTGCTGCTGCTATACGATGAATTGTTATGAGCTGCTCCTGCTGCTGCTATATGATGAATTGCTATGAGCTGCTGCTGGTATATGATGAATTGCAGATTGCTGCTGCTGTATGATGAGTTGCTATGAGCTGCTGCTGCTGCTATATGATGCTTTCAGGTGGTGCTGCTATACGATAATAACCAGCCACCTGGACCATCGAATTTCAATAAATAATTGTTCTTCATTTAAATGTGGGTCATGCGTTCTTTGTTTAAATTAGGCAATGGGATCTCTATGGAAAACATTGACCAAAGTAGATTGTGCCAAGTAGATGGTATCTTTATATTTGTATTTTGAGCAAATAGTGATGGTCTATTTTCCTATCATATTAATTACTGCACTGGGTTCAATTTGTGATGTTTGCAAGTCAAATTAATTTCCATATGGGCAGAAAAATGAAAAAATATATAATGCAATCTAGACTTTCCACTGATCATACCAAAGATAAGCTTATGCAAAGAAAATAACTGGTTGGCTTATTACATGGAGCTTATATTCATAGGTGCTTATTTTCTTAGGATAACTTGTAATAACTGTCCCTAAGAAACTTGGCTAATAGAATTGGCATATAAATAACATGTCACGATGATTGCAATGGAGGAGTGACGTACCATGGCACACTGTATAGGCTCACCGCTGCCTCTCCTTTTTTTGCGATGTTCCATGAAATTGCCACATACATCTTGTACTTTTTCATTGTGTAACCCTATCTGCTAGTTGACACGGCTAATTTCAGACATCTCTACATGATACTACATTGCATATCCCTTGCGCATCTTTAAACCACCAATTAACGATTGTGTGCATACCATAAACTAGCCATGACTCTGTATGCTGGACTAGCAGGCACTCTAAGGGAGCCTAATGTAGTGCACTGGAATTCCTACATGCCACCTACGATTTTGTGTAATGTACTGCCCCTGTTCCTAAATATATGTCTTTGTAGAAATTCCAGTATGGACCACATATAGATGTATATAGATGCATTTTCGAGTGTTGATTCACTCATTTTGCTCCGTATGTAGCCTATAATGGAATCTCTAGAAAGACTTATATTTAGGAACAGAGGTACGAGGTAGTATCATGTATGACATCTACGTATCTAATTTAGCAGCCAGTAGTAGAAATGATTGTCTGCACAACGGGATTACTGGTCGAAAACCCTAGCAAAGCACGCTGGCAGGCACAGAACAATACAAGAGAGAGAGACGCCTTACAAGATCATAGCAATGCCTCAGTCCAGGATCTTGGTTGGCCAAGCTGTTAGATCCAGAAAAAACATCGTCCTTCTAGTTTTTGCCAGCTGCATAACAGGTAACAGCGACCGGTTAGTATATTTGAAGTACATCGGGCAGGTGATGCTGGACGGGTTTAAAGGTGACAAGTACCTACGCCGTGGCGGGTGCTTGGCATCTCTCCAGACTGTGGGAATCGGGTTATAAACGTCGAGGGTGATGACGCTGCGCTGGCTGTCGGGGTCCGGTAAGGAGATATAGAATCGTCGAGTAGGGTGTTTGTGGAGCGGCTCCGGTAGGGTGGACTACAGTGTGGGCGAAGCGGATCTATGGCCGTGGACAAGGGTGTAGGTGAAGCTGCTCCGGTGGTTGGGTTAAGGATGGTGTCCACGATGCGGATCTGCGGCCGTGGACGGGGCGTCAGAAGCTGCTCCGGTCCTTGGGTTAAGGGTGGTGTCGACGATGTGGATCTGCGGCCGTGGATGGGGTGTCAGAAGCTGCTCCGGTAGGTTGGATGAGGGTGCGAGGAAGCGGATCCGAGGTCGTGGACTTCTGAGTTGGCAAAGCGGCCCCGGTAGGGTTGAGAATGATATAGGCGAAGCTACTCCGGTAGGGTTGAGGAAGGTGTCGGCGAAGCGGCTCCGGTAGGGTTGAGGAAGGTGTCGGCGAAGAGGATCAGAGGCCGTCGACGGGGGCGTCGGTGGGGCGGCTCCGAGGTGTGTGGACGAAGCATCTCCGATGGGGAGTACGAATGAGCCGCTGCAGATGCGCGGCGGTTGACGTGAGTACCGGCGAAGCAGATCCGGCGCCGTGGACAAGGCCTACACTGAATGGGCTATGGTACAGTGGTGGACGAGCAGTCTACTTGTTTCTAGGGGAGGTGGGCGGGGTAGATGCGGCCGCAGAAGCAGATCCGGCGAGGTGGACGCTGCTGGCAGTGAATGGGCTATGGTACACCGGTGGATGAGCAGTCTAGGGTTTCGAGAGGGAGGGGAGAAAGGGCGATGAAGTACGGATGGCGTGATGTAAGATGCTCTGGTGCTGTGGAATTAGTCGTTTTTGCGGGAGGGGGAGAGGAAATGGGGGTGCCGTGTAGTGGGGGAACCGGAAGTTACCAAAGCAGCCCCGACCTATCATGTAGATGAGGGCGGTATTGTAACTGTTGGTCTCCGTGCACCAAGGACAAAAGGGGGATTTCGCATGCTAAAGACTAAGGTGGCGGAAATTTTAGAAGGAGGCGGGAGATTTTGCCGCCCGCGGGATCGTTCGTATCCAGTTTCAACTAATTTTGGACCGTGCTAGCGGGAAGGTCATGCTAGACTGTGTACACGGGGCACACATCAGCAGTTAATAACTGGTGTGAAGTCCACCCCAGAAAAAAGACAATAACTTAGGATGATGCGCCGATAACTTGGACGTTCACACGGGCGCGGCCAATCATACGGGTGTAGTGGCGCGTTCACAAAAAAGGGATCAAACGCTCAGCCTATGTATTTCTCGTGTAAATAGATAATTTAGTGCCATTGGTTATTTACTTTAAACATAATGCATTGACGTGTTAGTGTAGAGGCGCACAAAAAGAAATGGATATTGTAGTCAGCTACTTAAAAGTGTTACCTCATATGATTACATAGCCTCCATTTCATAAATTGCGTACCTGTTGAATTCATATATGAATATTACATATATTACTTCAAAATAGAAACTTAAATCATCCAAGACTAATGAATTTGAATGCAAGAGTAACAATGGTGCATGTTCATGATAGCTACATTGGTTGTTTGAAGAAACATCACTGTAACTTTGGCATGCACAACTAAAAAGGCTTATTTAAATAAAAAAATGTGATATGTGAGTGTCCAATCTTTATAGCGTTGAATCGATATTGTACCTTTGGCCACGATACGAAGTAGATATTGACTTATGTTCAAGCGATGCACGTCCACGATCGGTAGATAGTGATACGTGAATGAATTGTGCAATCTCTCTCACATGCATACATATCTCATTTCCCTGTGGGCATCGGAATCACACACGCGCACTTCGTGTATTTCTCTCCCTCTGTCAGGGTTAAATTCGTCTTTCTACCCCGTCCTACAAGTCTCTCACGCAGAAACACACACGCTCTCTATGTCTAACACGCCCACCCCTTTAATTCCGCCCACCCACAGCCACTAATGTCTCTCACACATATGCTATCTACCTATCCCTTAATATAGCTAGATATGTGTCACACAAACTTCTTCTCCCTACTAGCAAGATGCCCACGCGTTGCACGGAACATCAATATGTATTTGTATGAGAAGTTTATCTTGTGGGAGAAAAGGATGAACGAGGGAATACCTTATTTGCAAATGCGGAGAGGGGTGTGGGTATCTTTTTGCAAAATTGCCATAGTTTCCTTCCTGTCCGTCGGATATAAACTGGATGGCCTATATTGTAGGATGGCAGGAACACCATCATCACCAACTCTGTTTTTTTATAAGAGTAGAGATATGTGAGTGTCACTGCCCCCTTCCCACACACCCACACTTCCCAACACCGAAGGAGTAGGGTGACACCTCGATCTTGATACTAATCTATCGACTGGCTTCTCTCTCAAACATACACACACACACACTACCCGACACCGAAGGAGCTAGTAGGGTGGCACATAGATCTTGATAATAATCTATCTACTCCTCTTTCAAACACACACACACACACACACACTCGCTAGTTGTGCCTCTATGCCTACCGCGCACACTCTCGATACGTCTTTCTCTCCCTCCCCCCAACAATGACAGCAGAAGGGTGACAACTCGATCTGATCATAATCTGTCAATTGGTTTCTCTCTCAAACATTGTGTTTCGGTGCCTCGCTCGGTAGCCCCCTCGATATGTAGACTTCTCGCGTGCGCACAGCTGTAGTGACAATGACACTAAACCCAGTGTGCCTCGTTTTTAACGGCCTCATGTGATAGTTTTCACCCTGTTTCTGTTAATTAACAAGGCAACCTTTTCTTTGTTACTACAAGTGAATCTGAAATCATTCGGGGCAGACATAAAATATATCACTTCAACCCAATTATCGCAGCAACTATTTTAAAAGAAATAAGCTAGCTGCCCATGCATTGCACGGAACATCAAGATGCATTTGTATGAGTAGTTTATCTTGTGAGAGAAAAAGTTGAACAAGGGAAGGCCTTATTTGCGAATGTGGAGATACGTGTGGGTATATTTTTGCAAAATTGCCAAGTTTCTTTCCTATCTGTTAGATATAAATCCGACGGCCTATATTGCAGGATGGCACGCACACCATCATCACCAACTCTGTTTTCTACTCCCTCCGTCCGAAAATACTTGTCATCAAAATGGATAAAAAGAGATGTATCAAAAACTAAAATACGTCTAGATACATTTCCTTTTATCCATTTTGATGACAAGTATTTCTGGACGGAGGGAGTATTTGTCTTTTTAGAGATTTCAACAAGTGACTATGACTGGACCTTACAACCATACTCAAAAAAGTAGTCCATAATTTTGATGTTACCTTCTTTTCTTGGTGGTGCAGTGCCATCTGGATACCTCATAAATAAATAAAGTACTACATGATACTAATATATGATTCATGGCGCAGGAGTACTAAGTATTATTAATACAATTTTGCTAGAACTCATCTAGATGAGATATAATTTGGTCTCATTCATATTTTATAGCTATTGGATGTGATGCTATATAAGATGCATGTGTGCTGACGTGAGTTGTATTTGTTCTTGTGCAACGAACTGACCACTGCATGTCATGTTTGATAGTCTCAAGTCATTAAAAGCATACAAGCCACACATCTCTTCTTGGTTGATTCCTCTATTTATGTCAGAAAAATAAGAAACAACGTGAGAGTTAATGCACCACGCCTATGTGTTTACTATTTGGTTTTCGTAAGATGACTTAATACTCACCTAGACGGAGGGAGTATTCGATTTGACAGCGGGCGGCGCAATTCCCGATACGGCTTCAATGCAGAACGGCCAATGCATCCTCCTTCAATTAATGCATGAGGGAAGTAATGGGAGGAGGTCCGGGAAAAGAGGCTACACGATGTGAATGCAACGCAGTTTGCCCTCATATAAAGGTGCCCCTCCATTCCAATGCATCTACTACATCATACACACCTAAGCATTTGCCTAAGCCCCTACACCAAGCGCAAAAGTGCTCACTCCAGACCCATGGCGGCGATGCTCGTGAGCGGCCAGCGGCTGTGCCATATGGTCCACGATGCCGGCCTGCGGCATGGCACCGAGGATCGTCTCCAGACGATGTTGGAGACCGGCTGGTGGATGGCCGCCTTCGACGCCAACTATGACTCTCATTTGGACTAGATGATCGTTGCCACCAGCAACAAGTTCACCATCCTCAAGAAGCTCGTGGACGACATTGCTGTACTCCTCCAGCCCGCGCGCCCGGGCTCCTCATTGCCTGCCACCCTAATCGGCCTCCATGGCCGGAACCTCTTTCAAGCACTGGTGGCCCTGCGACTGCCCACCGACGCCATGAAGAATGTCCACCTAGAGGTCGCGCTCGCCGCGAGGCGCCTCGCCCTGCAAGAGTTCGTCGACCTACACATCCACATGTACGAGGAAATCGTGTACATAGGTATCTACAAGGCTAGGGAGGACGCTACGACGTTGGCCTTCCTCAACCGGCTGGAAGCCTTGGATGCCTTTGCTGAGAAGCACCTCGACCTCGCCACAAAAGCCGCCGCTCGTTAGCCACCGGTCGGTGGCTCGGCGCACTAAGTTGAGGAGGAGTAGGTCGTACGTTCGTGGATCCATCTTTCTTCTTGCCTTCTGTAACCACCACTGCGATCACATCATCGTGGCCTTAATTCTGTGTTGTTGCATTCTCGTTCCAGTCAATACCGACATGTGCGATCCCTTTGCTTAATTATATGCATCACTGTAACTAGTACTCCATCCGTCAATTTATAAGTTGTGCTTACCTTTTCCATCAACTTCGTGCAACGCACGGGCATCTTGCTAGAAACACTAGAATATGTCTATATAATCCGTATGTGATAGTCCATTTCAAATCTCGAAAAAGACAAAAATTTAGGTACGGAGGGAGTAATATATTAGGAGTATATCAAAACAATAGTGATTTCTTTCAAATTTGTGAACAAACACTACTATTCTACTACTTTGGATCCGTCACAACACATGAGCACATTGCTGGTAAAAGGAAAAGGCCTGCCGCGTTCGCGTCGCACCCCCACACGCCCGGGAATTGGGAGTACAACACAGCCCGTCCGGCACGACACATGGCTTAGGGATGGCGTGTTGCCTGGCATTTTCACTTTCATGTGGGACCGCCGTTGAGCAAACCGACACCCCGCCCACCGCCAGGTTGGAAAAACGAAACGAGGGGAAGATCTAGCTGTAGCACGGAAGCCAAGAAAATTGCTGTCAGACGGGGCTCGTTGATAGAGTAGGAGCATTCCGTACTAGTACTACTCCTACTAGTACCAAGTTTGTACTCCTAATACTATATTACTAGTACTACCACTATACAACTAGTAGGTACGTGCACGGCACAACATCGTAGGAACAAAAAACGGGAAGATCTTGTTTTGGGTGATTTATCTATTTTTCAATCAACGTAGTATGAATAATATGATGTGGGGGGCACCCATGAAGCTTATGTGGCTTGGTTGCATGTCTACGGAAGGTTAGAGAAAAATAAATAGATAATGTGTTTAGAGTGCACTCCACTAAATAGATATATATACTTTGGATCCATTGCAACGGACCGGCACATCTATATCTATACCCCCTATATAGTGTGTGAAAAACTTTGAAAGTTGGTCGTTGGATGAAGCCAATCCGACGGTACAAAGATGGAAAATCCGAGCACTACTGGCCGTTGGATATCATCCACCAGATTCTGCCACATGTATAATCTAGAAGACTCCATGGTTGAACTTAATTCATGACTAAGGGCCTCTTTGATTCATAGGATTGCAGAAACACAGGAATAGGAAAAAAAGTAGGATTGGAATGGCATGTTCATTGGATCCCTATAGGATTTGAGTTTGTTTGATTATGTCACATGAAAAACAAAGGATTTCTTTCAAGAGGTTGGAGTGCATGTTAGAATTCCTGTGAAACGTAGTACAAATGAATCCTTAGGAAAATATTCTACATGATCCAATCCTACGAATCAAACGACCAACATAGGAAAAATTCCTAAGGATTCTAATCCTTCAAAGATCCTATGAAAATCCTTTGAATCAAACAGACCCTAACCTTGCCACAACTAAGCTTAGGAAAAGTTATTAGTTCTTCAAAACAAGAGAAACAAGTTGGCAAGCCTAAGGGAATCTTGCCACATTTTTTGTGTGTATGTCATGTGGGGCCTTAGTGTGGCTTGCCTAAGGTGTGGCTTGAATCAAACACTCGCCTAAGTTAATCAAACTTGCCTAACCTTACATTCCACCAGATTTTGCCACATGTTAGAATCCAGAAAGCTCCACATCTAGAAGCATAATACACAAACCACCAGAATCTCATGCGTGCAATGCACGTGTACCTTACTAGTACTAGTTGGTAGTAGTAAGAAACAAATTCCAATTTTGGCACGAGCTCGTACTGCGGGAGCACCACACGGCCTGCTGCAGGAGTTACATTTCCCTCTCAGGGCCCACGGGACCGAACTTCAGTGGCTTAGTGGTAGAAACAAGAAACGTGATGGTCGCCGTGGTTCAACTTCCATGGACAAGCTGTCATGTCTGCTGACACATGTATATCAAAACTAGAGTGTTTATATTTCAAGCATGTGAACAAGTATTATTCTACTACTTTGGATCCATTGCAATGCACGGGCCAGGACATTGGTAGTAGTAGTGTCCATCTCTATCTCTAGAGGCCTTCCCTCGTTCATCCTTTTCTCTCACAAGATAAACTACTCATACAAATGCATCTTGATGTTCCATGGAACGCACGAGGATGTTTCCTTGTGGGTCTCTCCAGCACGGCGTGGCCGTAGTTGCAAGTTGACGCCCCTTGAGATGCCGACGTTGAGGGGCACTCGGATTTCCTCCGATGAGCAGGTAAGATGAGTTTGATCACGTAGTAAATGCATTCTAAAGACTACTTCCGGGTCCATTTCCTAATTCTCCCCCTGCCCACTGTTTCACAGGTTAGGCTCGGTGCGAGTGGAGATTGGCTTGCATATGTACGGGAGGGTACCAACATCAATTTGCACAACATTTACAACGGTGAAACCGTTCCCGTAGAACCTTTGTCCAACATTGGGATCAGCCATGCAACGGGCCACCGCATGAATTGGTATGATGGAACCACGGTGAGATTGAATAAGATAGCACGAACCTTGCACATGGCGGTCAAAGGCGGACCATGCTGTCTGCGGCCGATTTGTTGTCATACGTGTAGGAAGACGCTGTGCTCCTTTCTAACTGCATCTGCGCGGTGACAAACCAGGGGACTTATTTGTAAGGGACACATCCTACAATATACTCCCTCTCTCCCAGTTTATTTGTTTTGAATCTTTTTGTTTTATAAGTTTCAAATTCAAATTTAGAGCTCCCCATCACATGTTGAGATTACAATGTCCATTAAATCGTTGTGTGCATGTATAGTAAAGAAACAAATCTCGAGTTTGGCACGAGTTCGTGTTGCGGGAGCACCACAAGCCCTGGCGCAGGAGTTACATTTCCCTCTCAGGGCCGTCGGGACTGAGCTTCAGCGCCTTACTACACCTACCTTTGAGTCAATAACATGTGGACCCGATAGGTGACTGGTCCACATGTAATGCTCCCGTAGGCAGAGGGGCGGTGGGGTCAAGAGGGGTGAGCCACAGGTCGGGGGACGTGTGGTTTCATTGGTTCGAGCAGCATCGTGGGAATCGCTGGTGGCTGTGGTAGAAACTTGATGCTCGCCGCATTTTAGGTGGTCCACATGTCATGCACACAAAGGCAGAGGGGCGATGCGGCCGAGAGGGGTGAGGCGCACATCGGGGGGGCGTGGTGTCGTGGGTTGGAGAGGCGTCATGGGAATCGCAAGATGAAACGTGATGGTCGCCGTAGTTGAACTTCCATGGACAAGCTGTCATGTCTACGGACACATGCACTGCATACCGATCACTTGAAGGAGTAGCAGAGAAAGCTATATATGCGGATAAATAGTTCCTTATAGTCAAGCGGACCCACACTACTACTCTGTTCCAAAGACATGCATACCATCGAAATAGTCCATCTATATCAATATACACAGAGAGGAAATAATTTTTTTACAAGAGAGGAAATAGTTCATCCATCCATAATGCCCTCCTGCTAGTGCAGCCTTCTTCTTCTTCTTCTTCTTCCTCTTCTTCTTCTTCTTCTTCTTCTTCTTCTTCTTCTTCTTCTTCTTCTTCTTCTTCTTCTTCTTCTTCTTCTTCTTCTTCTTCTTCTTCTTCTTCTTCTTCTTCTTCTTCTTCTTCTTCTTCTTCTTCTTCTTCTTCTTCTTCTTCTTCTTCTTCTTCTTCTTCTTCTTCTTCTTCTTCTTCTTCTTCTTCTTCTTCTTCTTCTTCTTCTTCTTCTTCTTCTTCTTCTTCTTCTTCTTCTTCTTCTTCTTCTTCTTCTTGTTCTCATTCTCTGTGGGAGACGGCTTCGCAACAAGCTCTTTGGACCTTGCAGCTATCTCGAAACTCACACGGGCATCGAGGGCAACATATTTTATCCGCTCGTACGTCAAGGGATAATTCTCCCATCCAGACGACCTTAATGCCACCGTCTCCTCGCCCTTCTGAAGATTTGTACCGAGCACAAAATTTGCTACGTCGAATAGGGATGGTGTATGTTTATCACAAACTTCTACAGGAATTTTGATTCTGGTTTGTAGGTCAGCGATGCTATTCAAATCAAGCTTGTACGGCTCCAGCTTCTGTTTGTCCCCTTTGATGGCTGCCCCACAGAAGTATACGTCCTCCCGAGACAAGAAATCGTGAAGCTCACCTAGTATGGAGGGCGAGTGCATGATGTGGTACACCAAAACATCATCTTCGAAGCACAGCGGCGCGCTAGATCTTCCCAGGGGCATGCTCCGTGTACTCTGCGCCAAGACCGATGACCTTCGTCTCTACCTTTTCGAGGGAGTTGGATACATTGTTGATCCACTGCCGAACAACCCTTGGGTGGACGGTGACAGTGGCAACTATGCGCATCGAGCCTTCCACGAGGACATGTTGGACGCTAAAAACCTGCATCTCGATCTCTATCGCCATTTGGAACCGCTGGAACGGAGGGCTATGGTTTGGAGAATGAGGATTAGATGGCTAGTCTAACTGAAGTAGTAGATGATTATTTAAAGAGGTTAAAACAATGTGAACACAGTGGGGTTTGGATGCAAATGAAGATGAAGGGGAGGTGAAGAAGCCGAGGAGAATCGATTCCCGATGGAGAAGTAAATGGGAGAAGTGGCATGCAGGCAGTTGATTA
This sequence comes from Triticum dicoccoides, assembly GCF_002162155.2. Lineage (NCBI taxonomy): Eukaryota > Viridiplantae > Streptophyta > Magnoliopsida > Poales > Poaceae > Triticum > Triticum dicoccoides. The sequence goes on along the minus strand of NC_041382.1, from coordinate 595,113,271 downwards.
GACGGCTAGGTAGACTAAATGAAAAGGCTATGCGGGTAGACTGATGAGTCGTACCTGTTCGTGTACGTGCCCATCCTGGGACCTATGCAAACAGATAAAAAAATGTGTCGTAGTTTTTTTTGAGCGCATGAGTGGGAGACACAACATTCTCTGGTTAAGGAATACTCCCTCCGTTTAGGTGAGTATAAGTCACCTTATGAAAATCAGGTTTTCCCAAAACCTTTAGGCGTGGAGCATTAACTTCCTGCTCGATCCCCTCCCAGCCTCGTTAGCCAGCATTCTCTTCCTCTGCTGCCGCGTTCTACCTTTCCATTTTTCCTCTTCTCAAGTGTGGAACGATCTGCATGCCGTCCTTGATGCACCAGCACGACCACTACATGCATCGCGACAGAGCGTTGATTGGGCATGCACGAGAATTTGGTTCTGCTCGCAATATGGATGAAACTGGAGTACTCATGTACCTATTGGTAGTAGTAGTAGTAGTAGTAGTACAACTGTGGTACACTTGATGGTCAAAATACTATTCATCTGGTCCTCACAGTGAAGTGACAACACCCTGCGCCTGACACTAGTCCAGGCGGCGTGTTCGGGTTACCAAAGTCAGCCTCACCCTGTGCACCGTGCAGTCTGTCACCGCCGTTGTATAGCACATTGGCGCCTCGCCTCATCTCCCTCTCCGCTCCCATAGCACCACTCCATCTCCATCTCCTTCTGCATCTCCATCTCACTGTGCCCCCGTGTACCGTCGCCTCACTCGCCTCCCCCAGCACCACTATTCCCTCGCTAGCCGCTCCAGCACCGACATCCTTCTCCCCCATAAATCAAGCCCCCTTCCAAACTCCACCATGGCCGAACACGAACCGCGCAACATCCATATGAGTCGCGATTGGAGCAATCTCCCTAGTGACATCCTCGACCTCTGTTGTTCGTGTATGGATATGTTGAGCGCCCTGCGGCTGGCTGCATGCTCGAGGGACATGCACACGACCATCGTCGAAGCGAGGCCCAAGCTTTTCAAGACACCCTGCTTGCTGCTATCTGGTCTTGCGAGATTGGCTCACCATGATACGGAGGAGTGCATGATGCCCCTCGACTTCAATCTGATCTCCATTAGTCGAAACTTCTTTGCAGGTATGTAGTGGGTCGCCGTACATCATTTCCCTCGACATCGATCCGATCACCATCACCCGAAACTTCTTGGCAGGTATGTACTGGGTTGGCATGAACTCCCACTGGATGGCTGCCTTCAGAGAAGACGGTAAAAAGTTGGTGCTCGTGAACTTCCAAACCTCCCATGAGATTATCCTTCCTCCGTTGGATTATATAGCGTATTACCATCGCGGTCCAAGTCATCTAGATTACTACGTCAGTTGGATGGATCTTGTTTTGCAGAAGATTGTAATCTGCCAAGTGCCCACACGACATGCGAATTACGCAGACTTCAAGCTAATTGCCTTGTTCAACTGTGGACTCGCCTATCTTTACGCCGGTGCCTTCTTTAGCTGGAGACAACTCGGCTCGCAGTGGATCATCGTCAAAGCTGATACACACTTCTGTGATGCTATTGAACACAATGGCATCATCTACGTGATCGACAAAGCAGATGGCACCATGTATTGCTGGGACGGCGCGTGTAAGTTGTTTCCTCTCATGTTAATGATGACGCCATGACACTGTTTGAACTTTTTGTGATGATTGGCATATCTCTGTTTGAGCAGAATTTGAGTAGAACTATGGCAATGTATTAGAGACGCTGTAAATCAGCTATATTTGGAATGAGTTAATTCATGGGATTGTGACCATGTCATTACAGCCAATTTGTACCCTGAATAATCAAACGGTTAGGAATATATGGATATTATCCTTATTTTGCAGTAATCTATATACTACTACTAAATATGAGTGTGTATCAATGGCCATGTTAGTTTCCTCATTTTCATGATGTAGAAACATGCACCACGCTGCTGGTTTCATCTAACCATACATTAGGGAAGTAAATGTGCATATGGAGAACTCTATATTTGGAAGTAGTCAAATCCTGCAATGCTTACCATGTGTACATACCTATATTCGCCCTTCAGCAATCAATGGCTAGAATAATATCCTCACAAAATTTTTTCCCACAGAACACGAGTATATAACAATGCATGGTCTGTTAGTTACCTTGAAGAATTTGTTTGTGAGGATAGAACATGATTACATAACATGCATGACATGGTAGTTTCCTGTGAAGAATCGATTGCGAGATAACATGAGTATAACCATGCATGGCACTTCTATACATTTCCCTGTATTTTCCTCCTAGTTCCAACAGGGACATATCAATGATGTTTCTTGCATTATCCTACTCATACTCTGAACAATGCTGATCTTACATTAACAATGCCTGTCCTTTTTGATATGATGCAGTGTCCCTATAGTTACTGCCCTTTGTAATCACACCACCTTTGCCAAAAACAGGGAAGCACAACTGGTTCCTCGCTCGATCAGACAACGACAAAAGACTGATGATCATTCGGACACATGAGCCGGAAAAGTTATATTGCAAAAACCCCACTGTATTCAAGCACCGTGTAATACGTGAGTATCCGGACAGTGGCTGTTACGTCTATGAGCAGGATACCAGCTTGTTGGGGCCTTTAGGATTTTTTAGTTGGAGGCGGGTAAACAGCCTTGGTTCACACTCTCTGTTTCTCGGACTCAATTATCCGATTAACCAGAAGATCACCGTTGGCAAGGACCTTGATGGCAGAGAGGCTCTGTTTGCTATGGAAAACTGTGTCTACACGGCGAGCCCTAGGAGTTCGGGAGCAAACTCCCCTGATTGTCAACGATACAGCCTGCAGCCAAAAGAAGGTGAGAATGACAAAGGCATCCAGATTAACTTTGATCCTTGGATGTCTCAATTACGACAGGCAGTGATGTGGTTCGAGCCTTTAGGTTGATAGGTAATTGGGCTGTTGCATCGAAAGGGTGGAGTACTGGTGTCTCTGGATCACTAGTCGCTGAAGCAGGGCTGCAAATTATGATGGTGTTGGATCATCTCTTCGAATGACTTTGTTGTCTTTGCTGCTGGTTCTGGATGGGTAGTTCTTTCTTTTGTTATGCATATTCCTTGTCATTTGGTCATCCTCGTCTATGTCACTCTTACTATGTAATAGTTGCTTCTGTTTAGAATGTCATTCTCATCTGGATCATGAAAGTCTGAGCGCTGCAGATGGGTGTGTTTTGGTGGTGTAGCAAGACTTCTTATGAACTATCATGTCCTGCTGTTTATGTCAGTAGTAGTCACTAGTCAGTGTTTGAATGGTGTATATATCGTTGTTTGGAACTGTTTATTGTCTCGAACTACTGGTGGGCTAAATGAGGGCATCACCATTCTCCAGTGTTCAGAGTATATCTCCTTTTTTCAAGTTATATAATTTGAGCTCAGTGTCTTTTCGATGATATACACTTGTTTGGGCCAGTGAGGTGTCGTTGAATATGGGCCGAGTAGTAACGCAATGCCAAAAAGTCAATTATGACTCTTAGGCCAGGCTCTCAAAAGATTCTGAAAAAAAGGACGGGCTCTCCAAAAAAGAATGAATAAGGACTCTTAGGCCGACATGTGGGCGCCACTGGTGTTTTCGTGCGCTTGCATGCCGAGAGCATATTGGCACGTGCTCGAAATTCATGCTACCTTTTCATCCGCAGTCTCCCGCCCCTCCCCCACCTCTGGAATCTCGATTCCTACTCTAGTTCCCCCAAATCCCCCTCCTGTACTCAAGCGCACTATCATGTCGCCAGTCAACGCGGATCTCCGAGCCGGAGATCCTGAGGTCCGTCCTGCCTTCGGTCGCTGCATGCTGTCGCTCAACAGTGGCATGGCGGCGCTTGACGACAAGTTTGCCGGCAAAGTGCTGATGGTAACCATCAACGGCGACCGGCCTCCCGTCTCGCCGGATGACCTTGTCAAAGCTCTTGGCATTGCGCACGGCATCCAAATAAGTGACTTGCTCGTCGAAGTCTGTCTGCCACCGGCTGATTTCTTCGTCAGGTTCCGGACAACTTTCGACTGCAGTCGTGTGTTCGAACCTTCCCGGCATTTGTTCTGCGATGGCGCGCTGGTGAGCTTTGATCGCTGGAACCCAGGATGGGGCTCGGTGCCCTCTGAGCTTGAGTTTTTAACAAAGCTTACCTTCCACAGCATGCCTCGACGTGCTTGGAACATCGAGTCCATGAACGAGCTTATCAACGACCTTGGAGGTGAGCTCGTAAGTATGTTTGTTCGTCCAGACAGCTGGGCTCTAACGGTTATGGCATGGATGAAGAAGCCGTCCACCATACCGAAGGTGATTGGTGTTGAGATACCGGTGCAGGAACCGGGGTTGTACTATTTGTCGCCACCAAGGCCGCCGCAGACCACGTTAGGGATGTACCTGTATCGAGTGTTCGTGCATGTCGAAGAAGTGGTCAATCCATCAATCGAAGTCCTGCCGCCGCCGCTGGTGCCAGGGTCCGTCGACGACGTCCATTACAGGAGTTAACGTCAGACTTTCCCCGTGTTGCTCGGAACGATGGATGGCACAGGGCCTACTCCATCGCGCGGCGGAGGCCACTGCTTCTTTGGGAGAAGAGGTAGGGCTGGCTGCCTGGATGTGCTCTAATTTGAGGTAACAACTGAATCTTGTCAGATACTAGTTAAATCCGAGCTATGGGTGTGAAGCACTGATATGCCAGTACATTTGATTGTGACCTGTTCTAATTTTGTACCTGGACTTTTTTTACAAAGGGATGTACGTCAACTTAATGTGCTAGGAGAACTTATTGTGTTGTCTGTCTGTTTTCTTTGCACAACATTCAAGATATTTCCCCGTCATTGATAAAGATGATGAACCGTTATGTACGACTTCGTTGGTTTCAACATAGCCCTTCCCGTAGCGATCCACTGCTTCCATCCTGATTGTGCCGCCTGCGTGAAATTTTTGTACGCAAGTTCAGTGTGCTATGATGTTCTATATGATTGTGTCAACTATATAAGTTTTTACTGAGCATCAGCAATGCATATGGCTGAAAGATGTATTTACGAGCATCGGCCGATGGGTCTCTCTCTCTCTCTATCTCTCTCTCTCTCTCTCTCACACACACACACGCACAAGTGGGACCCGTTTAATTATTTATTTGCTCGTGACAGCTTTTAATTAGGTTCCACTCTAATCTAACTTTTTTCTTAAGTTATTAATTGAGCTCAGTGACTTCAAAAAGTTGTACAGAAGCCTTGTTTGGGCCTTTCCGGCGTCGCTGAATGTGGGCCGAGTAACCATGTTAGGTTGTACTGTACTACACAGGCCTTTTTCGTTATTTTTTCTTAAACAATACATTTTTTATTAATTTTCATAAATATTACACTGGGTAAATTTTTTTTCAAAAATAATACACCGTACACCCGCTGCAGGCCGACTGGGCCTAGTCGGTCCACATCAGGCCGATTGGATTCCAGTCGACCTACAGCTGGCCGACTGGCCCCTGTCGGCCCACTGTGGGCCGACTGGAGCTAATTGGCTCGCTGTGGGCTAATTGTTTTTGCAAAAGTGTTAATCATGTATTTAAAAAATATGTGTATTGTGACCTCCTCCGCTCGCTGTGGGCCCACTGTTGACTAAAAAATATGTTTTAAAAAGTGTTAATCATGTATTTAAAAATTGTTAAATGTGTGTATAAAAAATGTTCCTTATCTATACAATTTTTTTAATGTGTGTATAAAAAATAACTTTTTTTCAACATCAGCAATGCAACTGGGCCGACAGTTGTACACAATATCCGGGTAAACTTGTTATTCTCCGCCCCGCTGGGCTGCAAACTTTCCCAGGAGGTATGTGTCGGCGTTCTGGGAACGGGGGTCCCCAGACTTGCCTGCCTGCGGCCTACGGTGTGGCTCAAAAGGGGGCCCAGCACGGCCCATCTTCATCAACACAGACCCAAGACCCTCGCGAGGGGCCAAGCCTCGCGGGGCGGACGACACGGAACTTCCTCAGGCACAGCCTCATCAGGCTGGCTCGCGAGGAGGCGGAGAGATCAAGGCGGGGTACCTCACGAGGTGCCCGTGACGCAAGCCGTGACGACCAAAGGCGCCAGGCGGACGCCAGCCCGTGTAGTGTCCTCCTTTCCTCTTTGGTGCAAAGGGAGCAAGCGCAGGCGAGAGCATCAAGCAAAGGCACCCGTTTCGGTGCAACGAGACCAAGACCAGTCCAACGACAGGGAGGAAGTCATTGTGGAGCCCAAGCCAGCGTCACCACCAGAGTCTTTGGCAAGCGAGGACTAACTTTAGACAGGATAAGTGTACCAGATGTTCCCCTTCAAAATGGCCAATTGTTGGCGCCCTTCCCGCTCAATATTTGGGAAGAGGCCCAGGGCCTTTGCCTATAAATAGGACTAGCCACCCACAGGGAAGGGATCGGATGGTAATCAGGAGATCTAGAATCGGCCAACCCAGAAACAAGCTGGGATCGGATCGAGTAGCATCACACACACAGAGAGAGAGAGAGAGAGAGAGAGAGAGAAGGGTGACTGAACTCCTCCTAGCAGTTCATCCCCACAGCCAAGAACAGACCCTCGCGAGTTGTTCTTCCTTGTATTGCTCATCATCATCAGCCCAAGAGGCAATCCACCACACCACACACTGGAGTAGGGTATTACACCACAACGGTGGCTCGAACTAGTATAAACCCTGTCTCTCTTGTGTTGTTCTTTCCATAGCTTAGATCTTAGCGAGGCGGAGGGGTGCAGGTAGGTAGAAGGCGAAATCTCCGTGCGCACCCCAGTGTTCGAACCTCAAGAGTCTACCGGAACCCGAAATCTGACATTTGGCACACCAGGTAGGGGTGCGCCGGAATCCACCTTCTACCGCTTCGTGTCCCGCCACATCGTCTTCACCATGTCCGGCGACCAGGCGGGTAACCCCGATCCATGGGCGGCGTGGCCCGCCCGCGGAGAGCCGCTCGCCTCAGGAGACCCCGTGCCCCAGGCAGCTCGCGGTCCGCAGGGCGCTGCGGGCCGCGGGCGACGCGGACAGGCTTCGACAGCTCTCACATCGCGGCAAGCGCGGTTGGCAGCAAGGGCCTCCAATCATGCCGCGACCACGACACCGTACACCCGCCGGGAGTAGGCGAACTCGAGAGCCGCGCTCACGGTGGCCCGAGAGCTGCTGCAGTGCAGGCTGCTGGAGGGTGGCCGCGACGTGCTGCTGGAGCGGGTGGCAGAGCTCCTGGGCTTCGCCGCCTCGGGGGCTCACCCCTTCTGCACCCAGCTCCCATCTCAAGCCCAGGACGGCCCGCGCGGGGGCTCCGCGCGCGCCCCCGGGCTCCAAGGCTACTCCAATGCCAGCGAAGCTGTCAGCACCGGACCGGCGGCGGCGCTGCCCCCGCTCCCATTCCGCGAAGAAGAAGGACTCGACGCGACCCACGGCCCCAGTGGACAGCCGCGCTACCACCCCACGGTGGGCGCGTCAAGCAGGGCTACGTGGCACACGGAGCACTACGGCATGGCCTTCGGGATGACGGCGCCAGAAGAATACGTGCCCCTCATGATGGACCAAGGACACCCTCACCAGGGCGAACAAGGCTCGCTCCTCAGCCCAAGCTGGGGGGACGAGGCGCCAGAAGCTGAGCCCTTCCAGGAGCCCCGGGACGGTCCCACTTGCCACGCTGGAGGCAATGATTATCGGGTACCGCTAATTCCTCAGGAGCAGGCATACGCTAATCATGGATCGCAGGAGGTACAGGTCGCCACAGCGAGCAGCAGCCCCGCTCCCACAGTCTCCTACCCCTTGGGAGGAGGGCGCAGGGGGCTGCTGGAGAGGGGCCGAGATCCGACATCACCACCGCGGCGTTCGGAGCAAGGTGTTCTCAGGAAGTAGGCCCTCTGCTGGCGAGGTGCCTCAGGGCCTGCCCCTGGTGGAGGACCCGTGGTCGTCGGGGGAACCGCTGGCGACCGCTCTACCCCATCGGCGGCGTCCTGGTTTCTGGTCGTTGTTGATGGCACTAGAGTGTGGCGCAAGGCGGGGCCCTCGTCTGGCGATATGAAGCAAGGCCGGTTCCTGTGAAGAAGGCCCAGTGCCTGTGAAGCTCGCCGCCCTGTGACACTCTCACGTAATAATGAGTGGGGCTGTACACGCCCCGGAGTCTCAGGGGTGCCGGCCTCAGGCCCTGGGGCTCCCTCCCACGCCCAGTGGGAGCACTTAGCTCCGCGCTGGTGAGAAGACGTCCAAGACTAGATTAGGTGCCGGACGCGGCCTTTTGTCTGCTTTCGTTGCTTTTCCCTTTGGTTGTCGCTTTCCCCCGCTGGATTTAAGTTGGATTCGCATTTGAGATTTGCGTGTGTTCAGGGAAGGGGTGCTTAGTCTTGTTCGAGCAATTTTTCGCGTTTTGGTTACCACTTCGCCTCAGCTGCCTCCCCTCGTGAGCCCCTCGCGAGCCGGGTCAGGCCTAGCTTGTGCGCAGCCTAGACTGCCGCTGCCGCGTCCTCTCAGGAGGTTTTTTTACTACAGATCCTACGGATTTGATCGGGGAACACTCGGGACACCACAGCCTCCCACAGGCTACCTCAGGGGCCCGCACGGGACAAAGGTAAACTAGCCGACTAGCGCGTCGCTTAAGCCAACCACTTGGCGCGGGCGCATGGGCAATGTAACGTGTACTAATACGATGAACACAAGTTTTACATGAGGGGCTCCCCCTCCAAAATGCTCTCACAGCCATCAGGCCAAAACCTGAGTTCTATTCATGCAGGGTAAGGAAACAGGAACGATGCATGATCAGTCGGATAAATCCCCCAATGCGTCCTCAGGAGCACCACCCGAACCGTTGCTGGCGTCGTTGAACTCCCCATCACTGTCGGCGTCGCCGCCAGCAGCGTCAGGGCCGTTCACCACACCGCCCTCGTCAGCAGCCACGATCACACCGTTGTTGTCTGAAGCGAAGGCCCTAACAAGAGCATCCACATTGTCTTCCACCCAGTGCGCCAGGTCGTCTCGGACGGCCTGGGGGACTGGGGCGATGGCGGCGTCGAAGTCGAAGTGGGGATCCATGTTTCGGAGATGGCTGAAGACGCAAGAAAAGGCGTGCCCGAGCAGGGTGCGGCTCCTCTCCTCCACCAACCTGTCGGCCCTGACCGACCGCGCCTCCAGCTGCATCACCACGTCGGTGAAGAACTGAAGGTTGCCAGCGTAGTTGACTGCGTGCGGCTCACCAACAGCCGCCTCGCAGATGTTTCCCAAGGCTGTGTTGGCTCTCTCCCGGAGCGTGGTGAGCATGGGGCCGTGCTCATGCTCCAGGATCCACCGCTGACGTATCTCGTCCGCATTCTGGCGCGCGATGACCTCAGCCTCCTCCACCCGCTGGCGAAGAAGGAGCACCTCGGCCTGGGAGGTGGTTGACTCCCCTTGCGCTACCTCAAGGGCGGCCCGAAAAGCATCGGCCCGCCGTGTCGCTTCCTCCAGCTTGGCCCTCAAGGCAGCAGTCCTACCTTTAGCCTCGGCCCGGATCAACTCCAGCCTCTCCTTGAACTCGTGCTCCAGGCTGAAGTGCGCCATCGCCACCCGACGTCCGACCTCCTCCAGGACACAGGCTTCCCGTGCAGCGACATCATCCTCCGCCTGTGTCACCAAGCGCTCCCTCGTCTCCAGACGCTTGTACTCACGGGTACGTTCGGCGGCTTCCAGCGTCAGCGCCTCCTCGCGCTTCTGGAGCTCTGCTGGGTCGCCAGAGGCCACCTTCATTGACGCGAGGGCTGCCTCGTGCAGCTCCACTTGCTCCTCCTGTGAGTGGCACCAGGCTAGGAGCTCCCGAGCCCGCTCCTCCGCCGCCTCTCGCTGCCGGTCGGCTTCCCGGGCCTCCTCAGTTGCCCGAGATCGGGCCTCCCGAGAGGCCACCAGCGACGCCTTGGCCTCTGCGTTGTCAAGATCGCGCTGACGGCGTGCAAGGGCGATGGCGCCCTCCAGCTCGCGCCTCTCTGCAGCCAGGCGCAGGCCCTCGGCCCCAAGGCGCGCGTCTTCATCAGCAAGCTCCTCACCAAGCAGGCTCACCGCGTCAGCCGCCCTTCGAAGGAATCCTTGGCGAAGAGCGCGATGCTCCCGGGCGCGCTCGAGCATGTCTTCCACACCATCATCTGCCCCGAGCAAGCGCCGGGGGCCACGAATCGGCACTCCCCCTCCGGGCAGGGGGCTGGGGGCTGGCACCCTCGCGACGGCCGGGCACGCCACACCAGAAGCCCGGCCTGGAGCCAGCCCGTCCCCAGATGAAGAGCGCAGGGAGCGCCTCAGCCAATCGCAGTCCACGACTAGGTGAGAAGCCCACGGCAGGCTGGCTATGCCACGAGAAGGCCCGCGAAGGAGGATTGCGAGGTGCGCAGGGCCACGATGCGCCTCGGGACGGCTCGCCTCTCCGATCGCCCTCACCACAAGGGCTCTGCTGCTCGGAGCGCTTGAGGACGGTGGAGGGGGCGAAGCCAAGGGGGCGGCACCTCAGCCGTCTCCGCGAGCTCGGCTGGAAGGATCAGTAAAAGCAACAGAAGGATCGGGAGCTGGGAAAGGAGAAGGCTTACTCATCAGTGGCAAAGTACTTCCTACGTTTCAGCAGGCGACAAGGGTAATCGCCGCCCAGGGCCTCCCTTCTCTTCCGGAGGGCCTCAAAGTCCACGCGGAAGCGGCCCAAGAGTTGATAGCAGGGATCAACCTGCGACGAAGACGGAGCGTCAAGGCGATCCGCATCAGGGGTGCCTGCCTGATGCGCGCAGCCGATCGCCTCGCCAAGAGAAGCGGCCGGCGCCTCAAGGGCCTCAGTCGCAGGCGCTGAGGGCAGCTACTTGCCACCCTCAGCCTTAGCGGCACGGGCCCCAAGAGCTGCTCCCTCATGAGCATCACCGGTGCTGTCACCCCGCCGGGAGCCCCCTCGGCCTCTGGCGCCTCATGCCTCCCTGCTCCAACACTTGAGGAAGAGCCGCCTTGGCCGACTGGAAGGGCAGTCACCATCACTGGGTTCTCGCGAGGCCCCTGGAGGCCGGCGGGGTGCGGCCCCCACTCATCAAAGATAGGCATCTGATTCACAAAATCCCCCTTGTTCTGGCAGAGGTACAGCAAGGCCCCTCCCTGCTGGATGCTGCCGGGGTTGGGGTCCCCAGTCAGGATCAAGAGCACTGTCCTCAGCACTTCAGGCATCAGGTCCTCTTCCTGGAGCCTCATACGATCATCACGCCCGCTGAAGGCCCACATCCGGCGGGAGTGGCATTGGAGAGGAGCAATGCGGCGAAGCAGGAACTCCTTCACCACCTTGGGCGCTGTCACGCCAAGCGACCTCAAGAACGCGAAGCGGTGCCTGACGAAGACGAGCCGGGGGCTATCAAGCGTCTCCTGGCCCCAGCCCGAATTGGGGACAGCAGGCGAAGTTGGCTCCGATAGCAGGGGGCTGGGTACCCTTGCATCCACATACAGCCACCACTCACGGAACCCAGCCGCGGGCAGAGGGAGCCTGAAGTCAATCCCTAAGGACGCTTTCTCAGACGCGGCAACGAAGTTCACGCATGCCCAGGATTGGGTAGGGTCGACAAGGCGGAGAGAGAAGAAGTGGCGCAGCAAGGCAACCGAAGGAAGGATGCCCATCATTGCCTCGCAAACAAAGGCGAAGACCGAAAGGAGGGTGATGGATTCAGGATCCAGATGCATCATGTGGATCTGATAGTGGGAAAGCACGACATTGAAGAAATCAGAAAAGGGGGGAACCAGACCCGCCCACAGGGCGTCGGCAAAATACGGGACCTCGGTGGCTATCCTGTCGATGGAGAAGTGGGACACGGGCCAGGCCGTCGTCCTCCCGCATTCGTTGAAGATAGTAGCCAGAGCCAAGCTAACCTTGCCCAAGCCCTCCGCGGGGGCCGCCAACAGTGGCGAGCAAGGCGGAGGCACGGGTTTCTTCCCTCTTCCCTTCTTCGTCGGAGCCATGGCGATAGGAAGGGGGGGGAGGTTCGAGATTGGGTTGAAAACAGAAGCTGGAGTTCCAGCGGAGGAAGGACAGAGGGCGCTCGAGCAACAGAAAGGGGAGCGGCTGTGTACGACTACGAGTCCGCCTAGCAAGGCGCAAAATAAGGGGGGCGTGGGGGAACAATGCCGCCAACGCCCAATCAACCGCTACGCGGTGCCCAAGGCCGCATGCTCTTAGGGCCCGCGGCGCTTCACCCTTGCCCTTTCGCCTCCCTGCACGGCCAAGTCCGGGCGCGCCTTGGGCCCGGGGGCTACTGTCGGTGTTCTGGGAACGGGGGTCCCCAGACTTGCCTGCCTGCGGCTTGCGGTGTGGCTCAAAAGGAGGCCCAACACGGCCCATCTTCATCAACACAGACCCAAGACCCTCGCGAGGGGCCAAGCCTCGCGGGGCGGACGACATGAAACTTCCTCACGCACGGCCTAATCAGGCTGGCTCGCGAGGAGGTGGAGAGATCAAGGCGGGGTACCTCACGAGGTGCCCGTGACGCAAGCCGTGACGACCAAAGGCGCCAGGCGGATGCTAGCCCGTGTAGTGTCCTTCTTTCCTCTTTGGTGCAAAGGGAGCAAGCGCAAGCGAGAGCATCAAGCAAAGGCACCCGTTTCGGTGCAACGAGACCAAGACCAGTCCAACGGCAGGGAGGAAGTCATTGTGGAGCCCAAGCCAGCGTCACCACCAGAGTCTTTGGCAGGCGGGGACTAATTTTAGTCAGGATAAGTCTACCAGATGTTCCCCTTCAAAATGGCCAATTGTTGGCGCCCTTCCCGCTCAATATTTGGGAAGAGGCCCAGGGCCTTTGCCTATAAATAGGACTAGCCACCCACAGGGAAGGGATCGGATGGTAATCAGGAGATCTAGAATCGGCCAACCCAGAAACAAGTTGGGATCGGATCGAGTAGCATCACACAGAGAGAGAGAGAAGGGTGACTGAACTCCTCCTAGCAGTTCATCCCCACGGCCAAGAACAGACCCTCGCGAGGCTGTTCTTCCTTGTATTGCTCATCATCATTAGCCCAAGAGGCAATCCACCACACCACACACTGGAGTAGGGTATTACACCACAACGGTGTCCCGAACCAGTATAAACCCTGTGTCTCTTGTGTTGTTCTTTCCATAGCTTAGATCTTAGCGAGGCGGAGGGGTGCAGGTAGGTAGAAGGCGAAATATCCGCGCGCACCCCAGTGTTCGAACCTCAAGGGTCTGCCGGAACCCGAAATCCAACAATATGCATTATGCTTAACAAGAAAATGAACTTTAAGAAATAATAAATGGGATGTAATTATAATAACTGGACAGTTACTATGCACCAAACACGTAATTAGTTTGAAAAATATATAATTTTTTCGAATTTGAAAATTTTAATTTCATTACTTGTTCCACGTGCAATATTTCGTTGGATCTTAACGTAATACAACTTTATTTTGAAATTATATTTAACCTGACTAGAAATTTCATATACAAATATTTCGGATCCCATCAAAATGTGGGATTTTTTTTTGAATTCTGTTTTGAGCGGTTGTTTGAAATTATTAATCATTGTCCTAGCTAGAAGTTGGGTTGTACTTTTAACAAACTGTAAATGGGCTGTAGTAAATTCCATTAGAATTAAAAAATGGGCTGTACATTCTTACAAATTGCAAATGGGCTATATGTTCTCTGCCAAATCTGAGCTGTGGGCCTACTAAGTTAACGCGTACCAAGGGCTTTGTCAACTTTGTCAATATAAACGATTCTAGCTGCAGTGATCGTACGATGTCCATCCAATGGCCGTAGTGCTTCTTCAACCTCTGGTCTTCTTGCTCCAGCCGCCCAAAGCAGCGCCGGTCGTGTCGCGTGCTCCTGCCTCCCATGGCCGGCTGTGATGCCGCGGAGGCCTCACCGCCCCGTACTACTCCCACCGCTAGCCAGGCCATCCCTCTACTCACCCACACCCCCTGTTATTCTGCGGCGACGGAAGCCTCACACCGCAGCCGAACCAGTGAACCCTCATACTCCTCTCCGCGCGGGCTTCCGCTGTTGCGTCTTCCCCGGCTCCGCGTCGTCCCCTTCCTAGGCCTCGCCGTCATCCAGACCACTGCCCTGGTGCTTTCGGCGCGGCGTGGTCAACGTGGTCAACGACCGACTTCCATCGGAAGAGTACTGTACGTGGAGAGGTTGACAGTTGGGTCCACGGCAGCCGCAAGGAAGTGCCTCCTTATTACGCGCAAAATAATTATTCCTCCACCTAACAGCGAGGACCCACCGGACGGGCCACCGTATTTTGCGAAAAAAATGATTCGCCCCCTGACTGCTGGGACCCATGAGCTACATCTTCGCGCGCAAGGAAGTGCGTCCGAAAAAAATGATTCGCCCCCCTGACTGCTAGGACCCACCAGGCCCCGACTGCTGGGACCCACCAGCTACATCTTCGCACGCAAGGAAGTGCGTTCGGGCAAAAAAACGATTCGCCCCCTGACTGCTGGGACCGACCAGCTACATCTCCGCAGGGAAGGAAGTGCCTGACAGTCGGGACCCACCTGGTCGAAGCGTACGAAGTGTTGTCATTCTGGTCGCGAATGTGTCCGTACATACTGGTCGATGTAGAGGCGCGCACGTGTCGTAGTAGTGGCGCGCACGTAGCATGTACACGTACGTACAGCGGCCAGGGTAAAAGAAAGAAAATACGGCCATGTATGTGTACATACGGGCGGGGTCTCGAATGCCTACTCGCGCATATGTACGGCCAGGGCTCGTGTACATGGCTGGGTCAGAACGGAGAAACAACGTCGTCGTCATGTTCATGGGGAGGCAACGGAATGCGTCGTGTTCATGGGGAGGCAACGGAATGCGTCGTGGTCATCGGGAGGGCTTGGACGGAACAGATGATGGAAACGAGGCCTGGCGTACCGCAGAACGGAGGAAACGACCTTGTGTTCGACCGGCCACGTTCGAAATAGGATCCTGTTCATCAGGAGGGGTCTGGCGTACCGCAAAACGGAGGAAACGGACCTCCTACGGTTGAAACGGGGGTCCTGTTGATCGGGAGGGGTGTGGTGTACCGCAAAACGGACGAAACGGACTTGTGTTGGAGCGCTACAGTCAAAACGGGGGGTCCTGTTCATCGGGAGGGGTGTGGCGTACTGCAAAATGGGACTCCACGGAATACTGTTCATCTCCACCGTCGACCCCCTCCAGCCTCCACGAGCTACTGTTCATTCACCGTCAACCTCCTCCAGCCTCCACCTGCGACTGTTCATCCACGGGCTCCTGTTCATCCAGCCTCCACCGCGCGCTACTCCACCGGCTACTGTTCAACCACCCCTCCACGGGCTACTGTTCATCCTGCCCTCCACCATCTACTGTTCATCTTGCCCTCCACGGGGTGGTCCTGTTCATCCAGCCCTCCACGGGGTCCTGTTCATCCAGCCCCAACCGGCTCAATCGATCGGGGTCCTGTTCATCCAGAGGCA